>NC_042616.1:221027843-221338107 GCF_901001135.1 Rhinatrema bivittatum | reverse complement strand
AGAGATTTAATGGAGGATATTCGCTGAATTGCTGTGAAAGTGGAGGTGCTATTGCTAGGGGATCTCAATCTGCCAGAAGTTGATTGGGACATCTCAGCTGCAGTGTCTTCTAGAAGCAGGAAGATCTTGGATTCTCTGCAAGGAGAACTGTTCTGTCAAATGGCAATGGAATCCCCTGGACCTGGTGCTTATCAATGGGGACAGTATTTTTGATGTTGTAATGGATGATCATTTGGGATCCAGTGATCACTGAATGGTGTGGTTCAGTATTGGGGCACAAGAGATGAAGGTTCATTCAAAGGTGAGGGCCTTAGACTTCAGGGAAACTAATTTTTTTAAAATGGGGAGTACCTCAAGGAGCTGTTAGCCGGATGGGAAAATCTAGAAGTAGAACAGTGGGCAAAATTAAAAGAAGATGATAAAAGGGCAACACATATTTTTGTTAGAAAGTTAAATAAAATAAAGAGGAAAAGAGGCCGCTGTGTTTTTCTAAAGAAGTAGCTGAAAAGTTAAGGGAGAAAAGATTAGCATTCAAAAACTACAAGAGATCAGAGAAAGAGGAAGACAGGCAACAATATCTGGAAAAATTAAGAGAAGCTGGGAAAGTAGACAGGAATGCAAAAAGGCAAACAGAAGAAAAAATAGTAAATATGGTAAAACAGGGGGAGACGACTTTTTTTTAGATATGTTAGTGATAGAAGGAAGTGCAGAAGTGGTATTGTGAGACTCGGAAGTGAAGGGGAGGAATATGTAGAGGCTGATGAGAAAAATGCAAAATTGCTTAACAAATATTTCTGTTCAGTGTTCACAGTGGAAGGGCCTGAAGCAGGACCACATAAAACAAGCATAAATAAGATTGGACGTGAGGTAAACCTCAAGTGATCTTTGCAACAGTGTATTCATGAGGAACTAACTAAACTTAAACGGCTGGATTTTAAATGCCCTGCGCGTGTAAATCCGGCCGGATTTAAGCGCGCAGGGCCCTTGCGTGCCGGCACGCCTATTTTGCATAGGCCGCCGGCGCGTGCAGAGCCCCGTGACGCGCGTAAGTCCCGGGGCTTCGTAAAAGGGGCGTGTCGGGGCGTTCTGTAAATGACACAGTGTTTCGGGGGCAGGCCCGGGGGCGTGGCGCCAGCCCAGAGGCGTGGTCGAGGCCTCCGGACCAGCCCCTGGGTCGGGTAATGACGCGCCAGCACTTGCTGGCGTGCGCAGATTTACGGCTGTAAATCTGCGCACAAAGGTAAGGGGGGGGGGGGTTTAGATAGGGCCGGGGGGGTGGGTTAGGTAGGGGAAGGGAGGGAAAGGTGGGGGGAGGGCGAAGAAAAGTTCCCTCCGAGGTCGCTCCGAAATCGGAGTGGCCTCGGAGGGAACAGGCAGCACACGCTGGGCTCGGCGCGCGCAGGTTGCACAAATGTGCACCCCCTTGCGTTTGCCAACCCCGGATTTTATAAGATACACGCGGCTACGCGCGTATCTTATAAAATCCAGCATACTTTTGTTCGCGCCTGGTGCGCGAACAAAAGTACGCGCTCGCGCAAAATTATAAAATCTACCCCAAAGTAAATAAGGCAATAGGGCTGGATGGAATACATCTGAGAGTATTAAGGGAACTTAGAGAAGTCCTGACAGCTCTTTTGGATGAGCTTTTCAGTGCTTCTTTAGAATCAGGAATAGTTCCGGAGGACTGGAGACAGGCAGATGTAATTCCTGTTAATAGAAGTGGAAGAAAGGAGGAGGCTGGGAGCTATAGACCCGTTAGTCTGACCTCTGTGGTGAACAAATACATGGAATTGTGCTAAAACAGAAGATTTTGCAGTTTTTGGAATCCAATGAATTGCAAGATTCGAGGCAGCATAGTTTTACCAGGGGTAAATCTTGTTGGACTGATCTGATCAATTTCTTTGATTGAGTGACCAGAGAGTTGGATCAAGGGATAGCACTCTACCCATATAATGGCTGCGATCTGACTGCAATCTTTCCTGTCAGGAATGCCTCCCCCTCCTCCTGTGCTGAACACACATTTTGCAGTCAGTGTGTGTTTTTTTTAACTCCCAAAGCATTTGCGTAGCATTAGCTTATGTATCAGGAGCTAAAAAAAAAAAAAAAAATCTAAGCATTAAAAATGTGCACTGAAAATCGCACATTGTTATGGTGAAAAGTTCCTGGGTATGGGCAGAAAATGCTGGTCCTTGCATTTGATCTGTGTGAACATAGCTTTATTTTGCTCACTCGCTCTGTTGCAGAGAGATATGAAGAATGGGGGCCTGAGAGAGAGAGGTCCTGTTAGCTCAGCCACAATAACTCTGTGTGTGTAATCTTTTTTTGTTGTTATTGGCCCAATAAAAGATACGATTACCCCCAAAGTACCATCATGTCTTTCTTGTAAAAGGAACCTTGATACCAGGAAGACTGCAGAAGGTTTTTATCACTCCCAGATGTGAGGAAACAAGGCCTTCAGTAATGGGCTGAAGTTGGAAGCATTTGATTGCAGATATGATGAACACAGTGAAGCCGTAGTTGGCCGTTCTTATATATAATTACAGGGTAAGTTACTGTTGGAGGTAGTTGTTCTAACTGCGCTTTGGAGGTCTAAGACAGCCATCAGTATTCGATTAGGCAAGAAAGCAACATTTTATTTTGTTGGTTGTTAGCAACATTCATTCTCTGGCACTCTCCTGCCATTCCACTTTATGAAAGGCTGAAATTGGTATTGCATTTTATGCTTTTTTTTTTTTCTCTGGAGTAAACTGCATGTTTTACGTAAGGTTGTGCATTTGCTTGAAACGACACAGACAATATCGACGACATTGCCTGTGTTGTTTCTTGTTGTTTTCAAAACAAAATGATAGGAAAAAAAACATAGTATTTCATGGTTTTTTCTTCTAGCGTTTTTTTATGCGCTCTGTTTCCGAAACATGAAAAAAAAAGGAAAAGCATTACTGACAATGAAAATCAACCCGCAAACAACACAACACAAAACGAAACATTTTTTTGACCTGGACACCCCTAGCTTTACAGGCCATGACTCCCTCAGAACAGAGTGCCCTCCTGATGTCTCACGTGTAGGGGTGATGATTCTCTTATGATATTAAACTTGAGGGGATGAGGAAGGTGTCTGGAGGGATTGCCTCAGTGAAGGTGGTGTTGAAGGGATGGAATGCCTGCTCTCCTTTACCCTCTTCTTCTCCCCACTTCATAATAGGCAGAGTGTAGGGGCTGGCTAAGAGAACAGAGTAGCTTTTCTCTGCTCTGTTCTGTCTGCAGCTGCATGGGAGGGTAGGGGCTGTTTTCTGCAGGGCACTCACCAGGAGATTTAAGATATCAGCACTGGATGCCATGACCAGGGATAATGCAGAATACCTGAACCTGGTTAGTTTGCACACCTATTTTATAAAAACATGTGCATATATTTTGTATGTTAAATAATTGTGATATGTGTGAATAACCCTCAGTTTACATGGAGAGACAGCTATTTTATGTTTAAACTGTTATTTTACAACATTGCCTGATATATGCGCATATCTTGCTTCTCAGAATACTTACTGATGTGCATACTTGCAAGCCCCGCCCCAGAGCACCCTCGAAATGCCCTCTTTGTATGCGCATATTTTTTCTGCCCTTATGAAAGTTTGTTTATTGTGCAAGAGGCTACTTACATGCCTGTATGGGGATTTTTTTTACCTACACATTCCCCATGGAAGTCTTTGAAAATTATCCACTTCATGTTTTATTTTGGCAGTACATTTATAAATGTTGTCATGACACTAAAGTTTCCTGAAACTGAATCTGGGAAAAGCACCAGTGAGGGGAGGGAGAGAAAAGCCTAGCATGTGCCTCTCTCACTTTCAGCCAGGAGGCAGGATGAGAAGGAGGATGGATTATGCTAGGACTGAGCCCCACTGCCAGTTGCAGGGAGGGAGGCTACCATTCAGGAGATGGGGCACTGGGCAATTACACTGATTTTCCCACAGCCCTTCCCCACTCAAGGATGGCCCTGCTTCAGAGTACTGGTATCTTTCTTTCTTGGGGAAAACCAAAACACTGATGCATCCAAAGTCCAAACAGTGCATAAATCATTTCTTCATAAACCTTTTTCATTCGGGACCAACTTTAAACCAAATTCAGGGGACCTGTCACATTTATTTATGTATGTGCTTTATTTTTTAATAATTTTTATGATTTATTGTAGCTATTATTGCTATTCCTTGCTCTGGGAGCATTTCTGTTTATGAGTAAGATGTTTGATAAATAAATAAACAGAATAGCTTCAGAATGCAGAACAAGGGTAGTGCTGGATGCTTATCATGCTGTAGAAATCTGCTGTCTTGTTGCGCTGTTCCTTGCTCTTGAATTTCCTGGTTGGATTTCCCCAGTGGGACTTAAGCAGGACCTTTCTGCAAGCCTCGAGGGACTTCTTAGTGGATTCATACTCAGTGTGGGAGCTCCTGGTATACACAGCTGAGTATGAACTAATGGGAGGAGATTATAAGGAGGAAATGACCATAATAAAAACATCCTTTTTATTAAAAGTATCTAAAGAGTATTGAAATAACTAGATATAGCCAAAATAGAAAGGTGGTAAGAATGGAATGCAACAAACAGAACCCTAGATTAATCATTCTCACAGTGAGAAAGAGAAAGAGAGAAACAGACTATCTACGAAGGCCCTGTAGTAACTAAAGGGCCTTCGTAGATAGTCTTAGTTATTTATATCTCTGTAGGAGGGCCACCTAGTAACTCGAGGTGAGGTTTAGGTAGTAGTGTAGGGGTTAGGGGCCACTTTTACATGCAGAGTGAGACGTACGAACAGAGCAGTGCTCTCTTGTGAAGATTTGATGACCTTCGGAGTGAGGAAACTCACACAACGATGAGATTTGTACAATGTTCTCTCAACCTAGCTGATGTTACCCAGGTAGAGCATCCCTTCCCCCCTTCCCTCCGAATAGAACCATCACTTAACAAATTCAAAAAAGGAGTCAAAACATGGCTCTTCAAGCATGCATATCCCGACTCAACCATTACGTAGACTTCTCCTAAATGGACCTTTCTAAATGGACCTTTCTAAGAATCTCCACTACCTGCCCTCCCCCCCTCCTCCCCCCCCCACTCCCATGCCCCTCCCCCCTTGCTCTTCTCCTTTTCCATCTGTGCCCTTCCCCTCCCCCCCTGGAACTTTGCTGCACTTCATAACCCCTATACCACTTTCTCATTGTTAAAGATAAAGTTTTCTTAGTTTGTACAAAGTTTCTCTTTCTTTCTTTCTACCTTTTTCTTCCATAGCTATTTAGTTCTTTTATGTTATTATATATAATCTCAGAATGTTTTTACGATGCCTATATCTTACACCATTTGCGTTTAACTATGACATGTTATTCTGTTCATTGTATTTTCCTCCTTTCAGTTCAATGTAAGCCGGTATGATGTGCCTCACGAATGTCGGCAAAGAAAAGTCTATAAATAAATAAATAATAAATTTTACACATGCAAAAACACCTTAATGCATGCATTAAGGCCATAACGCATTTTGAAGAATGATGCAGAGAGGAAGGCATTCAATGAAGGAATGCTCAAGTTAACATTTTAAGGAAGACAGCAGTGCGGCAGGGGAGAAGAAAAACTGATACTTCACGCATATCCAGCATAGCTCCCTGCTTCAATGGCAGGGGAGAAGAAAAACTGATACTTCACGCATATCCAGCATAGCTCTCTGCTTCAACGGCAGGGGAGAAGAAAAACTGATACTTCACGCATATCCAGCATAGCTCTCTGCTTCAACGGCAGGGGAGAAGAAAAACTGATACTTCACACATATCCAGCATAGCTCCCTGCTTCAACGGCAGGGGAGAAGAAAAACTGATACTTCACGCATATCCAGCATAGCTCTCTGCTTCAACGGCAGGGGAGAAGAAAAAAGGATTCGCACTCACAAAGCGGGGAGTAGCTGGCTTGTTACGGCGGTTACTACCCCAAGCCAAATAAGCCTGATACTTCACTTTCAATGCATTTCCAGCATAGCTCTCTGTTTTAACGGCAGGGGAGAAGAAAAACTGATACTTCACGCATATCCAGCATAGCTCTCTGCTTCAACGGCAGGGGAGAAGAAAAACTGATACTTCACGCATATCCAGCATAGCTCCCTGCTTCAACGGCAGGAGAGAAGAAAAACAACCAATAAGGGCTGAATAACATAGTCTGGGTAAAACAAATAAGCATGGGTGTAGCTTGCTTATTGCGGCGGTTACTTCCCCTACTACCCCTAACTAATCAAGCTTGATATTTCACTTGGATGCAGCTCCATCACTGCTCTCTACATTAATGGTGGGGGTGGAAGGGAAATAGAACCAAAGAGCTAAGAGAAACAGATAAGTATGAGAAAAAATGTGTGAAGCTTGCTGGGCAGACTGGATGGGCCGTTTGGTCTTCTTCTGCCATCATTTCTATGTTTCTATAGAATTAGAAGATGGAAGTGGATTTCATGGCATGGAACCATATAGAGAATACAGAATAAAGATACCAGTGCCAGGGTTGTGAGGACATGCTGAAGAACCCTTTTGCTGGTCACTTATTTAGAAAGAAAGTGACTATAATAAGAGCATAAGAAATGCAATGCTAGGTCAGACCAAGGTCCATCGAGCCCAGGATCCTGCCTCTGATAGTGGCCAGTCTGGGTACTACTACTGTTACTGATATTGCTACTTAACATTTATATAACGCTATTCAATGTACGCAGCACTGTACTGTGACTTTTTCGGAAGCCGTGTTGGTTTGGGTGAAGAAGCTTGTTATCGTAGAGGTAGTTGTTTAACTGGTAGAGAACAGTAGATTCCTTTACTTTGGCCAAGGTAATATTGGGTGAAGATTGTTAAGGTTGGAGAAGTCTTCATTTTTCTTTTTTTGAATAGGTAGTAATGAGGTCAGTTTAAACTGATCAGGATAAACACCAGTGAGTAGTGATTGATTTATGAGGTTAACAAGGAAATCATATATTGGTAAACTAAGGGGCAGATTTTAAAAGCCCTATGTACGTAAATCAAGGTGAATTTACGCGTGTAGGGGGGTTACGCGTGCCAGGCCTATTTTCAAAAGGCCCGGTGGCGCACATAAAGACCCAGGATGCGTGTAAGTCCCAGGGCTTTACTAAAGGGGCAGGACATGGGCAGGGCAGCCCGGGGGCAGGGCAAGGGCGTGGCCAGAGGCCTCTGCTTGGCCGCTGTGCTGGGGGATCACGCGCTGGCAGTCGGCCTGCACGCACAAGTTACGCCTGCCCTGCCTCTGGCAGGCGTAACTTGTGAAATAAAGGTACGGGTTTTTCTTTTTTTCGGGCTGGGGGGCAGGACAGGTAGAGGAAGGGAGGGGAAGATGGGGAGGGAACAGGGGAAAGCCAGCTGGTCTCCCCGAGGGCTCGGTGCGCAAGGTGTGCGCATGTTATTTATTTATTTATTTATTTATTTAACACTTTTCTATACCGACCTTCATGGTAGGGACCATATCAGGTCGGTTTACATCAAAAAGGGGGAACTGTAACGAAACCGTAGGTAACAGGAAGAACAAAGTTACATTCAACAAGGGAGGTAAACTTGGAAGCAAATAAAACCGGGCGTACATTTGTGCATGCCAGGTAGCATGCACAAATGAACGCCGCATGTGTATGTTTTAAAATCCGGCTCTAAGTGATTTCAAATAGTGTCCAGGACAGGGATTGAATGGAGAAAAGGATATTTTTGTTTTATGAAAAATGCGTATGACTGTGTCCGAGTTAGTGGGCGAGAATGATGACCAAGAACAGTCAGCTTTATGGATGAAGTCTTTGGGGTAGGGTAAATGTGTAAAGACCGATGATATGTTGGTAATTTTATCTCTAAAGTAAGAAGCAATTTGATTGCAAAAATCGTTACTGAGTAATAGTATAGGGGGAACAAGTGATGGAAAAGAGGTTAACTGCTTCACTAGGTTAAATAGCACCGAAATGTTACCATTGGCTGCTTTAATTTTAGATGAGTAAAAATTCTTTTTTGCTAATGTGACTTCTTTCCTATATTTTCTGAGACAAATAAAGTAGTGTTTTTTTGAGTTAAGGGAATCATCCATGCGCGTTCAGATTGTTGTAGTTTGATTTTTAACATTTTGAGTTTGATTACGGTATATACCAGGGAACTGAGGGTTTGGGCTTAATGTGAAAACGAGAAATAGGGGCTAAGGAGTCGGGGTCATTGGAGATGGTGTTATTCCAAAGATCAACTGTTGAGTTAATGTCATTTAATATGGAATCAGGTAAGTTTTCTGTGAGATTTGTTACAAACTCTTCAGGGTCAATTTTTTTCCGTTTATAGATGGAGAGAGGGGTTGAAGACTGAGTTGAGTTGGTGTTAGACCTTAGATAGGTGGATAGATAAATCAAACTGTGATCAGACCAGGGAATTGGATATGCAACTAGTGTGGTATCTTCAGGTTTTATGAATGTTGGATTGCAGAAGATTTGGTCCAACATATGACCATGTTTATGGGTAGGGGCAGTAATATTTTGAAGCAAACCTAAACCTGATAGGGCATCAATGAAAGATGTTGCAATAAAATGTGGGTTTAAGGCATCAAAATGGATGTTGAAGTCTCCAGCAATAATGATTTTACTAAAGTCTACTGGGAGGGTGGATATGGATTCAATAACTGTTGATGGGTCATGATGAATTGTCCCACGAGGGCAATATATCAGGAGGATATTTAAAACATTGGTCAAAATTAGGAGGAATTTGAATGGAAGAATGAGGGAAGAATGATTTTTTGGGGGGATAGTGAAGATTTGCAAATTGCTAGGAGGCCGCCTCCTCGCCGGTTTGGCCTATGTTCAGAGATTGGGATATAGTCCGGAGGGCATAATGAGTTGATTGTAACATTGTTTGCATCTGTCAGCCAAGACTGTAATGAGGAAACAATCCGTTTTTTTTCCCAATTGATTGTACATTATAGAGCAATAGTGTGAAGGAGTAGAGAATAAAAAGGGGGGTCATAACTGAAGTAGATATATTGATTAAGGATGCGCAACTAATTGTTTTTGATTTCAAAGAGTAGTATTTGTTATAATGGTGAATCAGGTCACCATATTTACCATGCCGGTTATAGTTGGTATGTCCATGATGGAGTCCAAACAGATGTATGAATGTGAATAATAAAATAGGGAGAGACCGGTCAAAAGTGCTGTAGGGATCTAAGAAAGTTTTATTAAACTTGGGTGGTTTTATTGGATGCACAAAGGACGCCTCTGGCATCGCTGCAGGCTCTTTGAGCGTCTGCCCCAGATGATGTCAAAGGGAGGGGGGGGGGGGGCAGAGCGACTTGGTCCTGGCAGCAGACAGCGATGGAGATGGTCTAGGGCTGCAGGAGGTGAGTTCAGAGCGGAGGAGTTAATGTAGCCAGAAGATTCGCTCCAGAATGACAACAGGAGCAGCACGGAGTCCAGGGTGCTTTGCCCCTCCGGCATCTATGCGGGTTCTTTGAGCTTCCGCCCCAGATGACGTCAAGGGGGGGGGGGGGGTGCAGAACGACTTGGTCCCGGCGGCAGACAGCGATGGAGATGGTCTAGGGCTGCAGGAGGTGAATTCAGAGAGCAAGAGTTAATGTATCCAGAAGATTCGCTCCAGAATGACAACAGGAGCAGCACTGAGTCTCCACGATATTCAAATTTATCTCATGTATATTCATTGTGAATATCTGGAAAATCCAACTGGCTGTAGGGTCCCCAGGACAGGCTTGGGAAGCCCTGGACTAAAGAAATTCTTTTGGTTGTGATTGTGCTGAAGCCAGATAAGGAATGGAGTATGCAAGCATTGTTTTGTAATGTATCTTAAGTTATGTGGGTTGTAAAGTTAAGCTTTAGTTCAATGTCATTTGTTTAACCCATGTGAAAAGGAAACTTTTTTATGGCTGTATTTGCAGAATTATCCAAAGCTGGTGCCTCTTGATCAGTGCCAAATATAGAATTTCATATTATTTGGAATTATAACCAGCTATCTGAATTTTTAGTTAAGATTACTTCATCACCACCAGAAATGCATTCTTTTTCAGATTGTTATTTTGGGCGATGGCTTGTTTAGTCACATATGTTTTCTCTGCTTGCTCTTCTCCCATTTTAAGGTTAACTTTCTTGCAGTTTAATTTGGAATTTAATAGTTTGGCTGTATTTTTTCTTCTCTGTTTATGTAGTTAAGTTTAGTTTCTAAACGGTTATATCATACAAATATAAATTCTAATAAATAGATAACAAAACCCACCAAAACAAAAACAAAAAACACTTGCCTCCCAGGACTGATTCCCCCAAATATATATGTGTCTTTTATTTACCTCTGGTAGCTCTTATACAGTATTTCCTTTTAAAAAAAAGGTTTACATATGAGAGTATTCCCAAACTGATTGCTAGTTGTCTTTTCAGTTTCTTTTTCCCCATTGATTCCTATGGCATTTGGGGCATAAAAGTATTTTAAAAGAAGTTCCTGGTAAGTGTTTGTGGAATGTTCTTGGCTTCCTTCTATTAGAGATGACATCATGGTCAGAGCATGCTCACTGTTTCCACTGCCCTATTCCAGATGTTACTGTTGTCATAAAGATATCCTGACTTTTGCAGAACGGATAATAAGGCTTAGAAATATTAATATGAAGTTCATAATGCAATATGATATTTAGAGCAAGGGACCATCCTTAAAAGGAGCTTTGTGCAATTTTCCAAGAAAGCCTCTGAAATAATTGAAGTTTTTTTTTTCTTAACTTTGGGGTATGAATGTTTATATTTGACAAAGTTGCCATATATCTTCCAGCTGAACATTTTTCTAAGTCCAAAATTTGGGTAAATCAATTCCTTAAGTATCAAGTGCAAGCACTACTGAAGGAGGAGTGCTTTCACAGTTTGTTTCAAATGCAGCTGCACAGCTGGATTTGCCATAAATCCGGGGATTATATGTTTTGGCACACAGACTCTTGGTGGTAAACCAAAGTGTAGAGAGCAAACCAACCCGGGCTGGCTTACTTTGACTCCAGTCTTCTGTTCTTCTTGCAAGTATATAATTTGTGTTATAGCATTAACAAGCTACCACAAACATTTCTATTCCTTGCTTTCAGGGGATTCTTTGGCAAGACACAGCATAAGATGTTTTCTGAAGTCCAAATATTAGAAGAATTTAAGGGTAAAAAAAATGGAAGAGCTTAGTTTGTTTTTTTGTTTCATTATTCAACTTTTTATTGTGATGTTAAACTTTCTGGAGATTCTTCTGACTGTGAGGGTGTGCATTAGCTGCACTGCATTTTGATTCCAAATAAAGAGAATGCCTGCTGCTTATAATTGATTTTACTTCTAGTGTGAACTGAATTTACACAAAATTTTTGGTTTTTTTTTCCATTGGGATCATTTCTTTCAAAATGGTAAGCTGTCTTTCTTCTGGAGGGCATTGCAAATTTATTTTTCCTAAAACATATCCACTGTCTGCTCTGTCCATCCAAAAGCTCAAACTCAAGTGGATTGAAACACTGCTTCCAACATGTCCCTCTTATTCCCTATAAATACTCATCTTTATCTGCTCTCAGCTGTTGCCAGGTGCTGTTTTGGCCATTTATTGTAATAATAATAATTTATTTTTGTTTTAAATTTTATAAATGTTTTCAGTGGCAAATTTTACTCTTGAAATACATAACAATTTATTTAAAAATCAGGAGAAAAGAAATTTCATGGCAAGGGGCATCTGGTACCACACATACAGGATTCAATTTTGCAAAATTTCTGAGCAATTTTTATTTATTTTTTATTTTATTTCGATTTATATTCCACTTTTCACACTTTTTTCAGCGCTTCAAAGTGGATTACGTTCACATATTGTAGGTATTTCCCTATCCCCAGAGCTATAGATGTTTGACTCACACTTTCTTTTTATGCATGCTGCAATAAAGATGCTCAGGCGAAGTTTGATTCTCTCCTGTGAACATTAACTCTTATGCCTGTTTTTCATCTCTCCACATTTTGCTGATCTAAGGTTTCCAGCTTTCAAATGTGAAAATTCAGAACACTGGGACACACGGAGTAAAATGTTCATCTTTGTCCTTTTGCATGATCATTTATTTTAAAATTGTATTACTTGATTTATTACTAGAAAGTTGTGCCCAAAGCAAGGACGTGATCCCAATTATAGAAAAAATACCAATAATATTCTATTAGAACAGTCAGGAAAATGAAAATTATGTAACTACTGCCACCCCCCATCATTAGGAAATGTGCATTTGATCTGAAGAATCACAAATACTTGTCATTTTCAGGTCACACAAACTTTCTAATAACTCATTAAATCTATTTTGCCCTAGTACTATTACTTATCCCTTGAGCAAGCGATCAGTCTCATACAGGCCGATACAGTAAAACCTGCGGGAGAGCCGGTGCTCCGAGGCGAGCGCCCGCTCTCCCAACGCGCGCCCAGGCCACTCTTCTGGGCACGCGATCAAGTATTTAAATGAGGGCCCACGGTAAAAGGAGGCGCTAGGGACACTAGTGCGTCCTTAGCGCCTCCTTTTTGACAGGAGCGGTGGCTGTCAGCGGGTTTGACAGCCGATACTCAATTTTAGCAGCGACAGTTCTCAAACCCACTGACAACCACGGGTTCAGAAAACGGACTTCGGCTAAATTGAGCGTCCGTCTTCCGACCCGCGGGCCGATTTTTAATTTTTTTTTAATATTGGGGCCTCTGACTTAATATTGCTATGATATTAAGTCGGAGGGTGTACAGAAAAGCAGTTTTTTCTGCTTTTCTGTACATTTTCTCGGTGCTGGCAGAAATTAAAATGTGTAGCTTGGCAGCACATTTTACTTTCTGTATGGTGCGGGAATAACTAATAGGCCCATAAACATTTGCATGTTGCGGGCGCTATTAGTTTCGGGGGGTTGGCCATGCATTTTCGACGCGCTATTGCCCCATACTGTATAAGGGGTAAAAATAGCGTATCGAAAACGCGCGGCCAATTGCGGACTAACAGTGCGCTCCGCCGGAGCACACTGTACTGTATCGGCCTGATAGTAAGAAACACATCCTAAAGAAACTTAAACCCCTGCTATATACCCAAGACCTCCGCACAGTCCTACAGGCAACTATTTTAACTAAACTGGACTATTGCAATTCTTTATTGCTGGGCCTCCCTCTCTCCACTATCAAACCCCTCCAACTTTTACAGAATGCCATGGCCAGAATCCTAACAAACGCACGTAAATCGGATCACATTACCCCTATCCTAAAAAACCTCCACTGGTTACCCATAACCTCACGCATAAAATACAAAACACTCACCATCCTCCACAATTTATTGTACAATCAAAATCACACTTGGCTCGAGAATGCACCTCTTTTCCGATCATCTACCCGCCCCTCCAGATCCAACCTTGCTGGTACCCTATACACCCCCTCCCTAGAAACTGCACACCACACCTCAACCAGAGAAAGGGCTTTCTCTATTGCCGGTCCTTCCCTATGGAACACCATGCCCACGGCCCTCTGTCTAGAACCTAACCTGTCTAAATTTAAAAAAGGGCTCAAAACCTGGCTCTTTACATTAGCATATCCAGATGTTGACCAAACTTAGCTTGCACTCTAACCCCGCAGCCCACCCTTTCCCCTCTCCTCCTCCTCTCTGCGTCTCCTTTTCTCCCCCTTTCTTCACCCCAAGCAAAGACTCCAAAATATAGTGTTTCTCCCCCTAAGCAATGATGCCTAAATTCTGTTATAAGTTTCCCCTCATCCTCCTTTAAGCCTACCCTACCATTCCCCCTCCACCTCTCCCTGTCTCTGCCATCACTGGTCTGGTACCTACCAGCCCACCTGTACATGGTGTCTATTGTTAATTTTATTTTCTTCAAATGTTCCTATCAAATTTCTCTCTTTCCCTATCCTTCCTACTGCTGTCCTCTCTCCTCTTTCATTACTGCTCCCCCCTTCCCTTCCCTGTTTATTGTATTTCTCTCGCTTGTTATTTTGTTACAATGTAAACCGGCATGATGTTCCAACGAATGTCGGTATATAAAAATCAACAAATAAATAAAATAAATAAATGATGGCAGATGAAGCCCAAATTGGTCCATTCAGTATGCCCAGTTGAAATTCCTCTGCTTTGGGTAGATGAACATTCATATTCCCACATGCAACCCAATGCCAGCTTCTTCCCACTATCTTGTGATGTTAGGTAAAAAAGTATCACAATCTTTTACCCAGCACTGCTGTCACAGGACTGGTGCAAGGGTATGAGGTGCCCTAGGCAAAGTTTACAGCCTTGCCTGACTCCCTCCCTCACACACAATTAAAAAGTATGCAATTATAAAAGATTTTACATGGAAAAGGACATTCAAAGTACAGTCTTCTGAGGTAAAGATATGACTTACAACATGCATATTATATTTATATGCACGGCTATGGTATCAAACACAAGCCCTGCAAAAAACACACTTGGAACCCATATACTCTACCTACCCTTCCTACCTTATTGTAACCAGTAGTTTTTCACTAGCAAAATATTCTCAATATGATGCAGCATTTCTCTGTTAAACCTCTAAAATTAGCTGTTACAACTACTAAACCACTCTCCATTCATTATTAATGTATATAATATGACTTATTAATGTAAACAATATGTCTTTTCATATACTCTGTTGTTATACCTCCTCCCATAGTTTTTTAATTTAATTCGGTCGACTGTTCATGTAAACCACTGTTATACCTGTTATCCCACAGTTATCAATGTAAATCTTTTGACTGATCATGTAATCTGTTGTTATACCTGTAAACTGGAGTGAAGGTCTGCAACAAACTTCGGTATATACAAATATACAAATAAATAAAATAAATAAAATATGGTATTATGCCTATTATAATGTGTTTGGTGTGGGCTTGGCCACCAGAAAGCTATGAGTAAATTAAATTACAATTGCAGTATAGTAAACCACCTAAAACAAAACAGCGCTAAGTAAAAACCCTATCTAAGAAAAGACAACACTTAAAATTTTACACCAGGCTTTAAAATAACAATACACCTCCTATTAGGAAGCAGAACAAGGCAGGCTGCTATAGATCCCTATACAAAAACTATAAACTAGCAGAATGACTCACCTTGGTCACACATATAGAATAGACAGATCCTCACCAAATAAAGAATACAGAGACCATAAAGTATAGAAACATGCAGTTGGAAACTACAAACCAGACTCCTTATAAAGTGCAAGAATGGAAAAACGGAAACATCACCATTCCTCACAAAACAAACAATAAGGCCAACAAATATAAAACATCTTAATAGTAAAACCATATTTCAATATGGTTCATACATTTTTCAAAAGAGCTGATGAAAAGAATAACATCCAATAAATAAAAACTCATTTTAAAAATTTTAAACATTTTCCATATACTAATAAAATATTTCAAAACAACATATATATCAAATAAAGTCTAATAATTCAAACAAATAGGGGGTAAAAAATATTCCAGGATGCCATACCTGGGAACCTTTGATTTCCAATCATCTTGTCATCTTACATTGTCATGGATTAGTGGGTAGAGGGAGGTGCACACTTTATCCTCTCTTTCTCATTCCATATACATTCATTCTCTCTCTCACAAAAACATTCTCACATATGCACACTCCATCTCTCTCTGACACACACATTCACACAAACATACAGGCACTCACAAGCCCTCTCTTATATGTTCACTTTCTTTCTCTCACTCATGCAGAGTCTCACTCACTCACTCACTCAAACAAAACTCTGGCTCTCATTCACACAAACACAGGCTCTCCCACACTCACCTGCTCTCTCTCTTCCTTATACACCCCCCCAAACATATATACACAGCCCCCCCACACACACACACACAGACTCTCTCAAACTCACTGAAATTCTTCCCCTCACACATAGGCTCTCTCACACAACCCCCCAGGTTCTCTCACACTCACTTACTCACTCTCTCTTACATATACACACAGACTGTCTCACCCTCACTTACTCTCTCTCCCTCCCTCCCAAACACACATACAAGATCTCTTACACTCACCGACCTCACACACACACAAACACACACAGATACCCACACACACATAAGCTCTCACACCCTCACTGGCTCTCTCTCCCTCACACACACACATACAGACTCTCACACTCACTTATTCTCTCCCTCCATCCCTCACACCCTGCCCCCAGGATCTCTCACAATCACTGACTCACTCTCCCTCACATACACACAGAGTCTCTCACACCCACTGACTCCCTCACATACACACACACACACATACACACAGAATTTCTCACCACTCACCGACTCACTCTCCCTCAGACACACACCTAAGATCTCTGATACTCACTCACTCTCTCTTACATATACACACAGACTATCTCACCCTCACCTACTCTCTCTCCCTCCCAAACACACATACAGGATCTCTTACACTCACTGACCTTCTCACACACACACAAGCTCTCACACCCTCACTGGCTCTCTCTCCCTCACACACATACACACATACAGACTCTCACACTCACTTATTCTTTCCCTCCCTCTCACCCTGCCCCCAGGATCTCTCACACTCACTGACTCTCTCTCACATACACACACACACACACACACACAGTCTCTCACACTCACTGACTCCCTCACACACACATACACAGAATGTCTCACCACTCACTGACTCACTCTCCCTCAGACACACACCTAGGATCTCTGATACTCACTGACTCTCTCTTCCTCCCACAGGCACATATAGGCTCTATCACACTCACTGACTCCTGTGACCATCCTTACATTGTTCTACATATTATTCTCACTTTCCATTTATATGTTGCCCTCCCCCAAAGAAACCACAGGGCAGTTTATAACAGTTGTATATACATTAAATATAATAGCAAAAATATAAATTATAAAATAATAACATATACATATATGAAATATGTATTCATCATATGAATGGCTACAATTTTGACTTTTCAGGGCTTTTAGCCTGTGATGAGTGAGCTGCTGTTCTGTGTTTTTATTGGCAGCAAGCTGATTAAAAGCTCTTCTGCTGATATGTAAAATCATTATTAATTGCTCTTTATCTCGCTTTTCTATCAGATATTTTTTTTTATATGGCATTTTTATAGTAGCTTGTTCTGCATCTCTGGATTAAGGCAAGGCCTCGACTAGACACTAAATTTAAGGCGAGTTAGTTCAGGGGGTCCTGCTTTTAGCAAAGTTCAGTAAAGAGGCTTTTTAATGAGCAGAAATCCTCACTGCATTTTAAACATATGAAACCTGTTTGTTTGGAGGCTGAAACGGAAAACATGTGCCCACACAAAACAGATCAAATTATTCCCCTCAGCCATTATCCTGTCCCTTGCTTCTTAATTCTCATCCCAAAGCACATTGCCGAGCTCATGCCATGCATTGACCTTCGCCTCAAAGCCATTCTAAAGGTTAACATGCCCTAGGGTGAGGTCAGTATTGCACTTCTTAAGAGATCGTCTTTTGCAGTCAGGAAATTTATGCTCATAAAGTTACATGGGCCCTGTTGTGGAGTCATCTGCAGCTCATTAAACTCGTGGGTAATTGCATCTTCACTCTGGTATTCAGGGGTTTGATGATTTAAGTGGTGCTTATAACACATCCAAATGTTAAAGCCATGCAGCCTTTTTTTTTTTTAAATAATGTTCTTCTTGTACAGCTTCCTGCGACATGCTGAACTGAAAACATTTGCATTTTGCATGAAATTGATGCCAACCATTTTGTGGTGTGTGAAAGATTTCATTTGTTGGTATGTGATTTGAATTTGTTCTCCATATTAAATCGAGCTCTTTTATTGCCACCATGACATGAGCAGCCACAAAAATAGAGAATTCCCAATTTCCCAGCACAACAAAGAGGTAGAAGCTGAATCCTTTGGTGATATTATTATTGTGGTGACCCCTAAGGGTTGACCCTTTTTTTTTGCTTGGTATCAAAGCATCTGGGTGAGGGAAACCCCGCCTTCATCATGTCTTGTCTGGTTAACAAAAATATTAAATAGTTATCATGTAGTACCATGAAATGATCCCTGGATGGCATTTTAAGGGAACGAGTCATGATGTAAATTATTAAATGTGCTTTTATGGGAAAAAGTGTGTATAGGATTCTCTGATTGCTTGCTAAAAGAGAAGCGGGCAGTATAAAGGGGAAAGGTTTTGGTAGGTTTTTGTCCTTTCCTCCCCTGCTCTCTCCAGCTTATGAAATTAATAGTACCCCGGCTTGAGGGCTGGGAGACCTGGGTATCTTCCAAGAGGAGTGGGACCCTGCAGGGGCTCTTCCCTTCAAGGGGGGAGGCCCAAGGATGAGAAGAGGTTGTGTGGCATCTCTTCCTTTTTATGGTTGGACCAGAGCCTAGGAGCACTGAAATGGCAAGGACTGGGTTCTTACCTCCCAGGGGAACTACCATGCAGCCCAAAAGGAGAGCTGCAGGACTAGAGTGAGGTAATCCAATGGGGAACTGCTTTGTAGTATTCTTGATGTATGTGGTCCAGGGAACCTAACACAGATGGGAAGGAGAGTTTTCCTCATCTCCCAGAGGAGCTTAACATAGTGGTGAAGCGGAGAGTCCAGAGGCCAAAGTGGGGCATGGTGTTGTCCTTCTCCCGAGGAGCTACCCATAAGGTGCAGAGCAGGATGCTCTAGGAGGGGAAGAAAATGAGGTAAAGAGAAGGATGAGTTGTACTGAGGTATTGCCCAAGAAGTCCTTGCTAGTACTGTGTCTAGGGAAACCAGCATGAAAGGATGGTAATGTGGAGATTTGCATAAAGAGGTCCAGGAGGACCATTGTAGGGTATGAGTAGTGCCTTGAGAAAAGTGATGGTGTATTGTACTGTCATGGAATTTGGTGCTCTGATTTTGGGTACCCATTGGATGAGAGTTCTGCTATAAGTATGCCTGAAGGGAAGAAACCAGCCCTCCCATAGAGCTGAGGGAGAGAAAAGGCAGTGAAGAGGATAACAGGGTGACCCCTTATGATCAGTAGTAACTGTAATTATTCTCTGTATGGAAGCCCATGATTTTTTTTTCTGACTTGTTCGGTATCTTGTGAAGCCCCTTCTCATCCATGTAGATAGTTCTCGACTGGCTGGATATACCAGAAAATAAACTTGCAAGTTTTTTTTTGAAATTTGATACAATGTGTCAGTGTCCATCGTTGAGCCAGCCTGGAGTTCTGGATGTAATCAGAGATCATGGAGGAGAATGAAGTGGCGTCCTCCCTATGCATGATGCAGCTAAGAGCAAAGGAGAGGTCTGTGGAGGATGCTGTTGCCATCAGGTAGACTTCACCATCTGCATGACCAGCTTTGAAGAACCCACACAAAAGATGGAAGAGTTGACCTTTAAGCAACAGGGAATCCCCCTCCTCATGTTATGTACCCCATTAGGAGGTTAAATTAGTTTGTTACTCATACAGTACCCTAAACCTAAACCATATCACTTTACAATAAAATATATGCAAGTGGTAACAGTCCCAGGCAGCTTACAATCTAGGTATGTACCTGGGGCAATAGGAGATAAGGTAGCTCATGAAAGGTTACAATGAGCATCAGAAGCAGGATTTGAATTTACCTCCACTTCTGGTTCCCAGCCCATTGTTTTAACCCTAGGCCACCTGCTTATCACTTAGTAGAGTCCAAAAAGTAACAAGAATACAAACAGGCTGAAAACCTCCAAGACAGACATTTATGTAAATGTGCCACACTGGGGCTGATTCATCACAGGATCTCTCTGTCTTTGTCTAGGGAAATAAACCTTGATGAATCAGGTCTTTGTGAATAGTTTTATCATGTAATCATCTAGCTAAATAGTTTTTTTTCCAGTGCCAAAGACAGTTTCACAATTCTACACCCCAATTTGTTAGTTATTTATTTATTTATTTATTTATTTATTTATTTCAAAGGTGTAGCTCCTGTGATAGCTGAACCCAGATAAAGGTTGCAGAGGCCAAATCTCACATTTTATTTTTAAATGGACACTGTTACTATAACACAAGATGAATATCCAGGGTTTCCTGCATGGGGGTGGGGTGGGAAGCTTACCTTCAAGGCTCTCACATTGCTCTGAGATTTTCCTTTGTTTGGACCTTTTTGCATGCAGCACTGATAATCACAGTTTAGCAAAGAATGACGTCACTACTCAGTAAAACAGTGAGAAGGTATTTGATGGTTTCCAGCATTTCTCTTTTTACTGATATGGTGCACATAATGATTTAAAGTCTTTACAGCTGTGTACTTCATTTCTAAGATGGTACAAGTTCTTTTAGTAGGTTTGTGACTTCTTAAGAATCTTTCTTATATTCAGACGATATACAGAATTTAATCAGTTCTTTTAATTACTTGATATCTTCCTTCCCATAAGGTTCTGGACAAACTTTATGTGCTTCCCTCCCATGGTAGTTTGAAGTATCAAAGGGGGTATTTTAAAATGCTTAAGTCTTTTTATCTCCTACCTCCTCTTATAGTATCAAGGATGATACCTTTCTCTCCTCATCTCCCAATCTTCAGTAGATACATGTGGGCAATTGAAATGGTCCATCTCTTCTCCTTTCTCCTCCTTCCTCTCACAGGATGGCTGGAAGTCATCCTCTCCTTGGATCTTGGTTATCTCAGATTCCTCTTGTTGGAAGGGAACCTCTCCCATATAATAGATGAGCAAAATTAAGTAAGCTTAACCGAGTCCCAAAGAATTTTGGCACTCTAATCTCAAATACTTAATCAAAGATAAAAGAATGGAATGAGAGGGAGGAAAGAAACTCTCATCCAAAATAAAGAACTCCATGGAGGTTTAAGTTAAGTCAGAACTCAGCACCAGACATGCTGCCTCCTCAAAAGCAAAAAGGAACCACGAGGAAAACCAACAGGACAGTTCCATTGCAAGCATTCCACACAGGGGAGCTGCAAACACTTATCTCTAAACTGTCTCTCCCCACACCAAATGGTATAAAACTGACCAAAGCTAGTAGGGGACTAACAGTATTGCCTGGGAGGTGGGATAAGGAAAAGAATAGTTTAAATATGCTTTTTACAATGAAATAGTTATGGTTTTTAGTCTTAGATCTTTGGTTACGTGAATCACCAGTTTGATTGAGAAGCAAATGTTGCAATCTACTTCTCGCAAACCAGAATCACGAAATAGTGATTAGAATAAAAGTGAATAAGCAATGTAGGCCTGGAGAGGAAAACTTTATAAAGAATCAATGGTTTTGTACTGCCTTTTGGGTACAATAATCTATGAACGCCTTCTGCTCACTATCTTAGCACGCTGAAGAACAGAAAGTTATGCCTTGTGAAATGGCCAGGGGAGAACATGTCCATATTTCTGTCTACTTATAATGATAAAAAAATTTGTAACCAAGAAACCTGGTTGTAATTAATGTGAGCATTATTTACTTTGGTGTGAATTTTCAAAGCATTATATATGTAAAAATCAGCATATATATGTGTAAGTAGCCTGTACTTGCATAATCGCTATTTTATAAACATTGAAAGTACACGAGTACTTTACGTTTGGCGTGTACATATACACGTGAAAAAAAGGGCGGTCTAGGGGCATTCTGGGCCTGGGCCAACAGTTGCGCACATAGGGGTACATTTTAAAAAACAGCGCGTGCGCATACTTTTGTTCGCGCACCAGGCGCAAACAAAAGTACACTGGATTTTATAAGATACACGTGTATCTTATAAAGTCCAGGGTCGGCGCGCGCTGCTCATTCCCCCCCCCCCCGCACCTTCCCCTCCCTTCCCCTCCCTTCCCCTAGCTAACCCATACCCCCGACCCTATCTAAACCCCCCCTTACCATTATTGTAAAAGTTACTCCTGCCTCTGGCAGGCGTAACTTGCGCGCACCAGCGGGCTGCTGGCGCACCATCTCGTGACCCAGGGGCTGTTCTGGAGGCCTCGACCGCGCCCCCGGAACGCCCCCGGGCCGGCACCGCGCCCCCGACACACCCCCTGGAACGCCCGAACGTTGCGCTGCCCACCCGACACGCCCCCAACACGAACCCCTAGCGAAGCCCCGGGACTTACGAGCGTCCCGGAGCTTGTGCGCGCCGCCAAGCCTATGCAAAATAGGCTCGGCGCGCGCAGGGGCATTTTAAAAGGGTTGCGTGCATACCATATTCTCGTAACCCATTTAAAATCTACCCCATAGATTGCTGTTTTATAAGAGTGTTATACGCGTACATTTGGCAACTTTCTCATGCAATTTTACACCTGCTAATTATTTGGTGCAATTGATATCTGACTTACTTTTGTGTATTATTGTCTGGGTGGGAGGTCTGGGTGAACCGGAGGGGGTTCAGGCTGAAGAGCCAGGAGGAACATGATGATCTGGAGAAGGACTGGGAAAACTGGTGGAGGAATTAGAAAACTGGCAATTTCAGTTATGTGTGCATGTTTTAAAATATACCATCCTCTGCATGTAAATCAGGTTTTATGTGAGCATATCCTACTTTATTTTTGCATGTAAAATATGCACGCGTATATTTTTAAAATTGGTAGGAAAAGTATGCGCATTCAATGCATTGAAATTCTCTCAATGCATTGCATATATTTGTATGCAAGCATACATACGCACATATGTTGTGGGATAGAATTGCATGTATTTTATAAAATGTGCATATCTGAGATGTGGGGGTTATAAAATACTATTGTAAATCTCCGCTTGGCCATATATGCACGTATATGTGTGATTGCATGGGGTTATTTGAAAGTTATCTTCTAACATGTACATTTTAAAAAGGAGCAGCCTTTACGCGCATATTTTAATAACATGCTCACACGAGAGACAGAGATAGAGAGACACCCTGACACTCTATATATCTCCCACTGTAAGAGGGGCACTTTCAATTCAGGATGGGCTTTTTTTTTGGGGGGGAGGGCGGTTTTACAAAGGGTCTAAAGACCCTTGCGCCCTAGGAAGACCAATGTAACACCACCCACCCACCTCCAAAATTCACACTGAGCCCTTCTTACAGTGGGAGATATACAAAATGTCATATTGTCTCTCTAACAGAGTCTCTCTCTCTCTGTCTGTCTCTCCCCTTCCCCCCCCCCCCCCCCCCCCCCCCGGTGTTCAGAACCCCTTTGGCTCAAGATCTCCAGATTAACATGGCCCACATATACATTTAATGGGCTGTTTTTGTGCGAGCAATGCTTTTAAAATCTACCTGTAAGCTTCTTTCCCATAGACATAGAATGGGAGAAAAGCTTTAGCGAATGAGGCTCAATGTATGTATTTTTAGCCAAGATGACTTAGGGCAATTTTCAGATATCCAATTTCAGAGGGAAATTGCTCTCTTATCGTGTAAATGATTTTAAAATTGCATCTTTATACTCAATGGCAAACCCATCTGAGCCTGGGGATTTCTTTGACTTTAACAATTTAAGTGTTTCCAGTATTTCAGTGACCTCAATAAGTATATCTTAGTCACTTCTCCCATCAGAGATAATTTAAGAAAAGCTAGTGATTCCAAATGTATGTGGTTCTAATCGGCCCTTCTGTCCCCTTCCTATAGTACCCCGCAAATGTTGCCATCAGCTACCTTGTAGCACACACACCTCTTCTCTGGTTCTTTAATAGATCTTCTTACCCATTTCCTCCCTCTGCAATTTTATTAGCGACATTGCAGAGGGTCTTGAGAAAAAAGTGTTTGCAAATAATACAGAAATCTATAACATGTTAGACTCATCAGTAGTGGTGAAAAAAGTGAAAAGGGACTTGAAAAAAATTGGAAACAGAGAATATGATGGCGAGTTATAAGGCCAATTCTAGTCTGCCAAGTCCACTTCCTTTTTTCATGCCCTAGACCACAGTTGATCTTAGGCTTTCCTTTCACTTCTTCACAAATGAAGATTCTCTGTGTGTGCCCCAGGATTTCTTGAATTCTCTTACTGTCTTTGCCTCATCCACCTATTATGGGAGGTCATTCAACGTATCTACTATTCTTCCTGTGAAACACCAAATTTTTATAGTGTTAGTCCTGAGCATACTTCCTTTAAATTTCCCATCTAATAAAAAATGATTTGCTTCTTGTGCATTATTTATACTTTTTGAGGTCTTTAAATATATTTATCATATCCTTCCTGTCTCTCCTCCTCCAGAATGTACATATTTAAGGCTTAAGTTTCATTTCATAGGGCTTTTGATGAAGACCCTGCACTGTTTTGGTAGACTTTCTTTGGATTGTCTCCACATTCTCTATATCCTTCTGACAGTATGGCCTCCAGATGTGGACAAAATACTCCAGATGCAATCTCAATGACCTGTTTGGATGCATTTTTATCTCCTTTCTTCTACTGATAATGCCATTTCCTATGGACTATAGCATTACTCTGGCTCTGGCCAACACATTGTTCCATTGTTTTTCTATCTTAAGATAATCAGATATGAGGTGAGAGATGGTACTGCCCATGGGGAGGAGCCCTGTGAGCCTCACCATTGGGAGGCGAGGTCTCAGCTGACGTCAGACACAGTTCAAGTCTAGAGTCTTTATTATTTTATTTATTTATTTATCTATTTAGATTTATATTCCACACTTTTTTCAGCACTTCAAAGTGGATTACATTCAGGTGCTGTAGGTATTTCCCTATCCCCAGAGGTAGAGCAGCACTACCTGTGGAGTGGGGGGTACAAGAGTAAAGTCACACAGACACCGAGGTGCCACGGGTCTTGTGGAATGGGAGATACCCAAGGAGGATACCTCAGGATAGATGGTACTGCAATGGTCCACAGAGTGGGGTACACTGATGAGGGTTCTCCAGCAGAGGTGAGATGGTAGTGGTTTGTGGAGCGGGGTACACCAATGAGGATCCTCAGTAGAGATGGTAATGGTCCGCAGCGCGGGGTACGCTGAAGAGGTCCTTAGTAGAGATGTTAATGGTCCGCGGAGCGGGGTACACCAATGAGGTCCTCAGTAGAGATGGTAATGGCCCATGGAGCGGGGTACACCAATGAGGTCTTCAGTAGATAGGGTAATGGTCCACAGAGCGGGGTACACTGAAGAGGGTCCTCAGTAGAGATGGTAATGGTCCACAGAGCGGGGTACTCACGGCAGGAGTAGCAATTGTTCCAGGAAAGCCCAGGGGAACGGGGCAGGCAGAGGTCCTGGGCATCAGGCCCTCCAAGGAGCGGATAGCCAGAGATGAGGAGAGGGCCCCCGAGGAGCGGGTACCCGGGACATCTTATGCCAAGGAAGCAGGAGCTGGAACGAAGGGTCCTCTGTGAGCGAGGTGGATTCAGCAATGAGGGAACTCGTTGCCAAGTCATAGGTAGGCAGGGCCAGCCGGCTTAGGTGACCTGGAAGAATGACGTCATCTGGAGGAAACGCCCCCGAGGTTCCCGCCATGACAGGCTTAAGACTGGCCCGTGCACATGCGTGCCTAAGGGATTCCAAGGGCAAGATGGCGGTTGGCAGCGCTCGTGCCATCCAGGGAGCGGTAGGCAGGCCGGCAACAGCTGGCGGAGGCCGCAAGTCTTCCCAACGGAGTCAATGTTGTGCAGAAAGAGGTGAGCAAGCGCGGTCGCAGCCGTCTGTGACCGACGGACATAACAGGAAGCAGAGATACAGTTTGGATAACTGTTCTGAGGGAGGATGTTATTTGGAGAACCTCTGTAATGAACATCCATTATTGTGGGTCAGGGGGGTTCCCGTGGATGCAAACTGTAATTGTAAACTATGATGGTTGCTAGGCTGCTAATGTAAAGGAGAGGAGAGAGTGTGCTTTGTTTTTAGTGTTTTTTAAGTCCTGATGAGTTACTGGAAATAAGTGGGAGAGCTTAGGAAGTAGTGGATGATCATGATGTCAGCTACCTGATCCTGAACCTGGTGGTCTGGAGGACTAGGACCACATTTGAGTGGGGGAGAATGTGGCCAAATGTTGAGCATCTGTTTGGTTTCTAGTTGTACAAGATATTCTGGATGGGGGAGATCTGGAAGAGTTATCATGTTTGACTTGTTTGGGAAATGTATTGTATGTTTGTGTAGGAATCCTGTTAGTCCCCTACTAAGACTAGATAAGGATTATACCATTTAGCTAAAGTGGTGTTTATTGGGTTTGCAGCTCCCCCATGTGGTAGCTGGTAATGGTAGTGTCCACTGTGTTTTTCTAGAACAGTGGTTCTCAACCCTGTCCTGGGGACCCCCCAGCCAGTCGGGTTTTCAGGATATCCACAATGAATATGCATGAGAGAAAATTTGCATACACTGCCTCCATAACATGCAAATTTTCTCTCATGCATATTCATTGTGGATATCATGAAAACCCGACTGGCTGGGGGGGTCCCCAGGACAGGGTTGAAAACCACTGTTCTAGAAGGATCACCATTTTATGATTGTGATTTTTGTTTACGAGGAAGCAGCATGTTCTATGCTCTGCTCTCATTTTATCTAAGATTTAACTTTAAGCTCTATGGAGACCTTTGTTTTTGGTGAGAGATTCTATACACCCTCTGATACCACCTTTAACGTATTTGATTTTGAGTGCCAATTCCAAATCCTTTTGGACTCAACTAAGCTGTTTGGGGGTTTCTCATTTAATAGAAGAGGTTCCCTTCCTGAAAGTGGAACCTGAGATCAACAGAATCCAAGGAGAGGATGAGTTCTAGCCATCCTGAGGAAAGGAAGAAGAAAGAGGAGAGAAGGAGATCAGATGGACTACATTAACGGCCATGAGTATCTACCGAAGATGAGGAGAAGGAGAAAAAGTTATTACCCTTGATACTACAAGAGGAGATAAAAAGACTAAATACTTTAAAAGTATTCACTGGTTTTTAATCTACATTGGGAGGGAAAAATCACACTTACCCTATATTCCAATGGAAGGGAAGAGAGCAATCAACTAAAAGAAAGAAAGAAATGGGAATAACATCTGAATTTAATAAAGGCTGTAAGAAGTCACAGACTTACTAAAAGCACGTGTATCAACTTGAAATTGAAGTACATGGCTATAAAGACTTTAAACCATTATTGCACCTTATCAATAAAAGAGACATGTTGGAGACCACTAGACAAGTCTCATGTGTTTTATTAATTAGTGACTTAATTGTTCTTCAATGCTAAGATTATTAGGGATGTGAATCATTTTTTGACGATTTAAAATATCGTCCGATATATTTTAAATCGTCAAAAATCGTTAGAGGCGATATATAATAGGAATTCCCCCGATTTATCATCAAAAATCGTAAATCGGGGGAAGGGGGAGGGCGGGAAAACTGACACACTAAAACAACCCTAAAACCCACCCAACCCTTTAAAATAAATCCCCCACCCTCCCGAACCCCCCCAAAATGTCTTAAATTACCTGGGGTCCAGTGGGGGGGTCCCGGGGTGTGATCTTCCACTCTCGGGCCACGGGTGCGTTAATAGAAATGGCGCCGGCACTACCTTTGCCCTGTCATATGACAGGATACTAAATCCTGGCAAATTATTCAAATATCACAAGCCAATTAACAACTAATAAATATATTGTGACATTACTCCAATTTTTAAATCTTTATTGGTGAAAAATATCAAAAACACATCCCACATTTAATCCATAATACCCCACACAATAAATATTATATTTTGATTAAAACCTATTTCATCATACTCATCCATACATCCTACATATCACTCATACAAAAATCATTCAACCTCTTATAAAACAGTTTTCAAACTTTCAAGTGAAACATCAAATACACATTCTTCTTAACAATTATCCAATTGTAGATACAAATTGTTTTACAAGCAGAAAGAGTCACATTGCACATGTATTTCTGCGTTACTACAACGCCATTCCTCTTGATCTCTTTTTAATTCTCTCTACATGTTTCGCCTTCCCTCAGGCTTCTTCAGGAGAGCTTATTCAAACAGTCTCCCACTGCTCATATTACCAACATCTATCCACAGGGCGTTCTGCACGTCCCAAAGAGTTTACCCAGACGTACAGCTTGGCACATCCCCAACTCTTTTCATAGCGTCTCAATCATTTCAAATGCATGGAACACCACATCTCAAATGCGTTTAAACTTTCTATTTTAAAACAAACAAACACCGACACCTCATATCAGAGTAAACGCTGCCATCGAGTGCCATCGAGTGAATCATTCCGTTTGATTCACTCGATGGCAGCGTTTACTCTGATATGAGGTGTCGGTGTTTGTTTGTTTTAAAATGGAAAGTTTAAACGCATTTGAGATGTGGTGTTCCATGCATTTGAAATGATTGAGACGCTATGAAAAGAGTCGGGGATGTGCCAAGCTGTACGTCTGGGTAAACTCTTTGGGACGTGCAGAACGCCCTGTGGATAGATGTTGGATATATGAGCAGTGGGAGACTGTTTGAATAAGCTCTCCTGAAGAAGCCTGAGGGAAGGCGAAACATGTAGAGAGAATTAAAAAGAGATCAAGAGGAATGGCGTTGTAGTAACGCAGAAATACATGTGCAATGTGACTCTTTCTGCTTGTAAAACAATTTGTATCTACAATTGGATAATTGTTAAGAAGAATGTGTATTTGATGTTTCACTTGAAAGTTTGAAAACTGTTTTATAAGAGGTTGAATGATTTTTGTATGAGTGATATGTAGGATGTATGGATGAGTATGATGAAATAGGTTTTAATCAAAATATAATATCTATTGTGTGGGGTATTATGGATTAAATGTGGGATGTGTTTTTGATATTTTTCACCAATAAAGATTTAAAAATTGGAGTAATGTCACAATATATTTATTAGCTGTCATATGACAGGGCAAAGGTAGCGCCGGCACCATTTTGGTTCCTGTCCCCCGACGTCATGAGCGCAGGAGATCGCTCCCGGACCCCCGCTGGACCCCCAGGGACTTTTGGCCAGCTTGGGGGGGGGGCCTCCTGACCCCCACAAGACTTGCCAAAAGTCCAGCGGGGGTCCGGGAGCAACCTCCTGCACTCGAATCGTATTGCCATATTGCAAAATGGCGCCAGCCATATGGCCGGCGCCATTTTGCAATACGGCAATATGGTCATACGGCCGGCGCCATTTTGGCAGGAGGTTGCTCCCGGACCCCCGCTGGACTTCTGGCAAATCTTGTGGGGGTCAGGAGGCGCCCCCCCAAGCTGGCCAAAAGTCCCTGGGGGTCCAGCAGGGGTCCGGGAGCGACCCCTGCTGTCATATGACAGGGCAAAGGTAGCGCCGGCACCATTTCTATTATCGCACCCATGGCCCGAGAGTGGAAGATCACACCGGGACCCTCCACTGGACCCCAGGTAATTTAAGATATTTTGGGGGGGGGGTTCAGGAGGATGGAGGATTTATTTTATAGGGTCGGGGTGAGTTTTAGGGTTGTTTTAGTGTGCCGGTTTTCCCGCCCTCCCCCGATTTACGATTTACACGATTTTAAAAAAACAAAACTGCGACGATCCGATTCCCTCCCCCCCAGCCAAAATCGATCGTTAAGACGATCGATCACGGAGGCGAGGTGAGCTGTGTCAACGCTTTGGATTGAGTTTGTTTCCCCTGGAATTATTTTACCTGACGGTGGACACTTGCCTCATAATTTGGAAACTCTGGCTTCTTGATTGCCGCGGGGGTGAGGACGCAAGTCCGCCCTGAAGCTTGGACCGACTGACCAATTACCAGCTGCCACATGAATAGGAGGGGCCGGAAGGAAGCCTTAAAATGGCAGTACCATAAAGAACTCATTTGAGGCGAGGTGAGCTGTGTCAACGCTTTGGATTGAGTTTGTTTCCCCTGGAATTATTTTACCTGACGGTGGACACTTGCCTCATAATTTGGAAACTCTGGCTTCTTGATTGCCGCGGGGGTGAGGACGCAAGTCCGCCCTGAAGCTTGGACCGACTGACCAATTACCAGCTGCCACGTGAATAGGAGGGACCGGAAGGAAGCCTTAAAACGGCCGTACCATAAAGAACTCATTTGAAGCGAGGTGAGCTGTGTCAACGCTTTGGATTGAGTTTGTTTCCCCTGGAATTATTTTACCTGATGGTGGACACTTGCCTCATAATTTGGAAACTCTGGCTTCTTGATTGCCGCGGGGGTGAGGACGCAAGTCCGCCCTGAAGCTTGGACCGACTGACCAATTACCAGCTGCCACGTGAATAGGAGGGGCCGGAAGGAAGCCTTAAAACGGCCGTACCATAAAGAACTCATTTGAGGCGAGGTGAGCTGTGTCAACGCTTTGGATTGAGTTTGTTTCCCCTGGAATTATTTTACCTGACGGTGGACACTTGCCTCATAATTTGGAAACTCTGGCTTCTTGATTGCCGCGGGGGTGAGGACGCAAGTCCGCCCTGAAGCTTGGACCGACTGACCAATTACCAGCTGCCACGTCAATAGGAGGGACCGGAAAGTTAGCTTAAAATTGATTTCCTACGGAGCGCGGCTGCCGAGGCGCGCCGCCGAAGCTGCGCGCCAAAGGGGCGCGCGGCTCTGACCGGCTCCGACCGGAACCGCCTGGAACTGCCTAATACATTTGGTCAAAGGTGTTGAACAAAAAGGATTTCGTATAGATCCTTTATATTTCTGGGTAAGTCAAGACATTATAATTATAATTTCTTATAACACAAACTCCTCGACCTCCACAGAGAAGTGTATTATATATATGTAAGTTCCATATCTGTGTTTCCTGACCAAGGCTCTGAGCTGATTCATATTAAGACTAATATATGCCTCATACTAAGAGGAAAGCCAGGATAAGGCCAGCCTCAAGTACTCCAACAGCTCAGTCAGGCCAAAGGACGGTCACAGAGTGGATGATTTCTCCATGTAGTACCCCTGTTGAGGGGGCCGCTAAAGAGAATGAATTAGGGCAAATTCAGTCTCTTTTGGCCGAAGATATATCTTTAAGTCCAGGGGCGCCAGATATTCCAACTATACCTGGCAATGAAGGGGTATCACCCCTCAGTTTGCCAGATATCTCTCAAGGAGATCCAGGGAGTGTAGATGAATCTGGTGAAACTATTCTGGTAAAGGAAGGAATATTGAAAAGCAAGATCCCTGTGCCAAAAATGGATCAAAATATAGAACGAGACACTCTTCCTTCTAAAGCACAGAAGTATCATCTGGGTGATGAAAACCAACAAACATTGATTCAGGAACTGATACCTAAACCAGCAAATGTAACCTTAGAGACTCTATGGACTTATTTAACTAAATTGGATTCTTCTATAAAGAATTTAACAAAGGTGGTAAATGAAACAAACTTGGTTGTTAAAAGTAATGCTGATGTATTGATTGTACAGCAAAAGCAAGTAAAGGATATAGAACAACGTTTATTAAAAGTGGAGAAGGTACAATCCATCAAATTAAAAATGAAGGGGAATTACAAAGGAAAATTGAAAACATAGAGAATTATTCTCGTATGTTAAATTTGAGGATTATAAATTTTCCTATTACAAGTAAAATGGGCCCAATAGACCTATTTAGATCATATACAAACCAGATATTAAAGATTCCTGAACAGTGTACTCCCAAAATAGTTAAAGCTTTCTACATCAATGCCTCTACTTCTGTTAAAATGAATGAGCAAATAAAATCTGGATTGCAAAGTAAAGATCTAGGAGATCCAAATAAAGAAATTTCAGTAGACCTATCGGATTTCCTTGAAAAATCCCAGGAAGAGATAGTTATTGAGAAAAGAGGAAATTTGCTGGTTACGTTAGCATTTATTTCGGACAAAGATAACATCTTGAAATACTTTTTTCGAAATAGATCTAAAACCTTTTATGGTTACAAGATCTGGATTTATCCAGATCTTGTAAAAACCACTCAACTTAGGAGGAAGAAATTTCTCGATTTAAGACATCATGTAATTGAACAAGGTGGTCAATTTTTATTGCGCTATCCTTGTAAGTGCGTAATAAAGCTTAAAGGTCAGACATACCACTATATGGATCCAGAACATCTAAAAACACTCCTGGGAGTTAATTAAATGGCGGTGAAAAATAATTTGGAGAAATAACTTACAATTTCATGATAATATATTTTCATTAGAACTGCTCAAGAGGGATATACTTCTCTAATTTTCTTATAAATGATACAGAAAAGTTTTGAGTTGTTACCTGTATAATGTTTCTTTGTCTTTGATGATTATTCTCCTTTTCTTTTCTGTAATTTCAATACTGCAAGTAATTCTTGTATTGTATTTTAAAAATTGATAAATAAAGAATTAAAAAAAAAAAAAGACGATCGATCACACGATTCACATCTCTAAAGATTATTAGTGCTATGTTCAAAGAAACTTCAATATGGGAAAAGTAAAGAGCAATGTGAGATCCTTGAAAGGAAACTCCCTATCCCCTGCTGTGCAGGAAACCCTGGAAATAAATCTAATGGAATAGCTATAGTGTCCAACTAAATAGAAAGTTGAGATATGGCCCCTTAAACAAGTTAGCCAGGTTCAACCATCACAGGGGTTACATTTGCAACCACTGGATGGCATTTTTAAAGACATGATCATTGAAGCATGGTGAGATGTTATGGTTTGAGTTGAAGGTTGGTGTGTGTGTGAGCCCTTAAGAACAGAGTGTGTGATTGGTAGGAAAGGGTTATGCGAGGGGTATAGAGTGGGTGGTTTTGGTGGAACTTGCCCTTTCTGCTAGTCCTCTTTCAAGCTTGCCATTGGATCCTAACCTTTTTTGTATGGGGCTAGAAAGAGAAGGGACCTCCAACATGGCCGGCCTGAGGAGTGACCAGCCTGAAGCCTGGTGGTCGCAGAATCCTTCCCAGTAAATCGTGAAACTGCATGTCCCTTTTGGATGTGAATTTCAATGTGAGATAACTTTGGTAGTCTAAAGGAGTGAACCCTATTCCTTCAGTACAGGAGGAGACTGAGGTAAAAATAAAAAGGAACCTGAGAGTTGAACCTAACCCTTGCTGTTTGGGGGTTGACTGATGAAGGGAAGGTTGTACTTGGTGGAATGTTAATCATATGTTTCTGTTGACTGATGTGGGGAAGAAGAAGATAATCCTGACTGTTGTATGTCATGACTTCTTATTATTCATTATTGACAATTTGTCCCTGTGCCAGAGTGTATATAGTTGCTGGCTGATCGATTCAGAAACAAAGTTTTAAGAGTTGGTATGTTTGAAAGAGGAGTCTGCTTATTTTTTTATTTGGGCCAGGACTAATTAAGCTCTGGAATTTGTTGCCAGAGGATATGGTTAGTGCAGTTAGTGTAGCTGGGTTCAAAAAAGGTTTGGAGAAGTTCTTGGAGAAGTCCATTAACTGCTATTAATCAAGTTTACTTAGGGAATAGCCACTGCTTTTAATTGCATCAGGAGCATGGGATCTTCTTGGTGTTTGGGGAATTGCCAGGTTCTTGTGGCCTGGTTTAGCCTCTGTTGGAAACAGGATGCTGGGCTTGATGGACCCTTGGTCTGACCCAGCATGGCAATTTCTTATTTTCTTAATGGATAACGTGGGGCTAGTGTTCATGGAAAGGAGATTAGCAATTCCTCCCTTATCAGAGAAGAATAACTATGGTATATTACCACACCCCCCCCCCCCCCACTGTCCATTTCATCATCTGTATGACCTACCTTCAGAATCCACGAAATAAATTTGGGAAACATTGCCTTTACTCAACAGGGAATCTTTTCCTTCACTTTATGTACTCAAACCTTGAGTTATAGATGCAGGCAATTGGAGCACCAGAGGCAGAGGAGCAGTGGGGATGCAGCTGAGGAAAGACTGGGCTCCCCTACACTACTATCAGCATCAACAGGACCCTGAATGCTGCCACTTCCTCCCTCACTTTTATTCGCCACACCTCTGTGGCTACCACACAACAGGCTCTCCTGTCACATGCCATAGCTTCAGTGATTGGCAACAGAGACCAATATCTACTCCCCCTGAACAAACTGCTGCTGCACAGTAGCTTTGGAAGCCCACTGAGGTTCTGAACACAGACACATTGGCATACTGTGTAAACAAGTCCGTGGTGTGGCTTGACCTCACCAATGTCGCCTAACATTTTCATTATTGCCCACCATCCAGTGTGCCTAGCAAACAGGTATTCTCAATAGCAGGGGGCAAGTTCAGATTGTTCATGGCTGGCTATAGAGTTGGTGTAAAATATAATCTTAAATCTCCCTTTGCTGGGTTTCCCTGAATATCCATGTGGGCGGTAGGAGGGCTGAGTGCAGAGCAATAACAAACCAATGTTCACAGTTTTTGGCCTCAACACCTTGCTATGCTGTTGCCAGTTGCCGCGCTTGCTGTCATTGCCCAGCCTTCGCCACATGCCCTAGCTCTCTTCTGGTTCAGGGTCTTATTGTGTTTTTACTGCCCAGCCTGCTCCTCGTGCTCTGTCTCTCTCTTGGTTCATTACCTTGTTGTGTTGATGCCACTCCTCTTGATGCCTTAACCCCTCGCTTTGTGTCTTGACATATTGATGCCACTGCACTCTCTGCTATATCTGTCACTTTATGATTTGGGGATCTTCATTCCACTGTTTGTACTGCTTTTATTTATTTATTTTATTTAAACAAATTTATATACCGTTTTCCAGTAAGGCTTACTGACCAAAACGGTTTACAGCAGTAAATAACCTTAACAGTTAAAAGGTTAAAAATTAATACTAAATAAAACTTAAAACAGTAAAATAGGTATGAATAAAAATACAACATTTTAGGTAATCAATAAAAATAATGATGACTAAACAGAGAATGGCCAATTACATTAAAAAATTTTAAAGTAAGAATAAGTAAAGTAATATAATATAATACAAACTTATTTAGTCTTATTTACTTAGCTAAGATGTTTCTAAATCTTTAAAAGCCTCTTGAAAGAAATAGGTTTTTAAAGCCTTCTTAAATTCCTTCCGGCTGCTTATTAGCCTAAGCGAGTCAGGCAATGCATTCCACAGAATGGGGCCAGCAACCGAGAAAGCTCTATTTCTTGTTATACTCAATGCCGCATTCTTCACTGAGGGAATTTCCAATAAATGTTTTCCTGTAGATCTTAGTTCTCTCTGTGGTTTATAGATATGTAAGGTGAAACACATCCAAGTGGAGTCACTATTGTTCAACAGAGAATGGATTAACATGATGATTTTATAACGAATTCTATATTTAACTGGAAGCCAGTGTAATTTGTGCAGAATAGGTGAGATGTGATGTTTTAATGGAGTACCGGTAAGAAGTCTAGCTGCCGAGTTCAGTATCAATTGTAAAGGCCTAATAGTAGAATCAGGCAATCCCAAATATAAGCCGTTACAATAGTCTAGACCAGACAGAATCAGTGCTTGAAGCACTGAGCGATAATCATGAGAAAATAAAAGGGGCCGCAATCTTTTCAGAACATGCAATTTGAAAAATGAAGTTTTAACCACTTTTGAAATGTGTTGCTTTAGTGATAAGTTAGTATCTACCCATACACCGAGGTTACGTGCTAATTTAGTAACCTGTATGGTTTCAGTACCTATGGTTAAGCAAGTTGGTGGGGCGTTGGTAGGGTTGGATATAAAGCTTAAACACAGAAGCTCTGTTTTCTTTTTATTGAGCTTTAGACGGTTATGAGCCATCCATTGCTCAATTGTACTGATATAAAGTTGGATCAGAGAAAAAGTATCTGCCCAGGATGACTTATACGGAACAAATAGCTGAATATCGTCAGCATAAAGTTTGAACTGAACATTCAGTGCAGATAGAATTTGGCACAAAGGTAAAAGATAAATATTGAACAATATTGGAGACAACGAGGAGCCCTGAGGAACACCGGTTGATTGGGCATATTTTTGGGAAGAAAAGGTGCCTAAATTAATTTGGCAGATACGGTTTGAGAGAAAGCTTCTGAACCAGCTCAAAACTGTCGATTTGATACCTATAAGTTGTAGAGCAGATAATAATAATTTATGGTCCAGCGTATCAAATGCTGCTGAGATATCTAATAAAATGACTACATAATCCGTATAAGAATCGAAACCTCTCAGGAAGGTGTCAAAAGAGGATAGTAGTAAAGTCTCAGTGGAATGTCCCTTCCTGAACCCATGCTGACTCGGATGGAGTATGTCATGCTTGGATAAATAATCTTTTAGCTGGTATAAGACTACCGATTCCAAAATTTTTGCTAATGAGCATAAGGTGGCGATAGGTCTCAAGTTAGAAAAATCCATAAATGGAAGTTTTTTGTTCTTTAAAATAGGCAATATTGACGTTTGTTTTAATGAGTCAGGGAACTTACCGGAGTCCAAAGATTGATTAAGAAGTAGGCATAAGTAGTCAGGGTATTTTTCGACAATACTTTTTAGAAGTGTACCTGAACAAGGATTTAATGGCGAGTTAGACACTTTTTGCTTGCCAACAATATTCTGAATGGACTTTGAAGTAATAGGATGGAACTCAGTCCATTCTGAGATTGCTAGTTGTTGCTTGTAACTAGGATATGGTAAGGTAGCAAATTCCTTGGATATAGTTTCTGTTTTATTTTGAAAAAAGTTTGATATTTGTTCACAGATTTCGTTTTGTGATTCAGGGAGTACCTTTGCATGATCAGTTGTTAGAGATTGTACTAAGTTAAACAATATAGTAGGATTGTTATTTGCCATTGCTATTTTATCAGCATAATATCTTTTCCTTACTAAGTTAACCTCTTTTTTGTAACATTTTAGCGTGTTATGAAAGACACGCAATGTTTCAGAGTTTTTCTGTTTTGACCAGAGACGCTCCTTCTTCCTTAAAGCAGTTTTCATCATTCGTAGAGAATTATTATACCAAGGAAAATTTGCTTTATTGTAAGGTTTCTTCAGAATTATAGTTCTAAAAGGGGCCACAGCATCTAATGTCTTAGAGATAGCTGAGTTCCAGTTTTCAAGGGATTTGTCCACATTCTCTGCAAGATCATATGGTATGTTCTCGGCAAATGTATTTAGAAAGGAGTCTACTACTATAGGTTTCCTTCTTTTGATTTGTTTAACCGCCTCCTTTGGAGGGTGTTTTTGCATAATAGAGGTCGAGAAGGAAATAAGATGGTGATCTGACCAAGGAACCGGTTGAATTTTTAAATCAGCCGAAGGTATGTTCAAATATGAGGAGTTGTAGAATATTAAATCTAAAGTGTTACCTTTTTTATGAGTAGGCTCAGCAACAGGTTGAGTCCAGCCTAAACCAGCCATGGCATCTAAAAAGGATGTAATTGTCGTAGTTGTGGATGAAGGCTCATTATTTATCTGTAAATTGAAGTCACCTATCAAAATAGTTTCTGTTAGGTTTAGGGGCAAAGAGGAGACCAATTGGTGCCTTGGGGTATTCATGACACCATTCATTATTCTTTGCCCCTTCATAGTGCCTTCAGCTATTCATGCCACTGCTGGTATTATTTTTTTCCCACTCTTGGTAGCTTGGAGTGCTGTTTCCTCTGCTGCTGATGTCTGCCAGAAACTTTCAATACATTTGAATAGAAAATCCCAATGTTAGAGTTCAAAGCAGAAGGCATTGTTTTCCTTTTTTACTTTAATGTTAAACAAATGAAATGACATAACAAAATAAGGCCTGGATTTATCAAAATGCACTAAATATTGCATGCGATAGGAAAAGGGGTGTGTTTTATGGTAATAGACAGTTTATTGCAATTTGTGCTAATACCTATGTGATAACTGCCAGAATTGATGTATTTTCTACATACAACCACTGGGGAGACCATGTTTAGGGAGGGGGAGGGGGAGGGGGAGGGGGAGAGAGAGAGAGAGAGAGAGAGAGAGAGAGAGAGAGAGAGAGAGAGTAGCCATAATACCCTCACACTAGATTGGTATTTATATTTCTATGGGAGGCCCACCTATTCACTCGAGGTGAGATTTAGGTATTAGTCTAGGGGTTAGGGGCCACTTTGACATTCAAAGTGAGACGTACGAACAGAACAGTGATTTCTTGCGAAGATTTGATGATTTTTGGAGTGAGGAAACTCACCCAAAGATGAGATTTGTGCAATGTTCTCTCAACCTAGCTTGATGTTACCCAGGTAGAGAGTCCATCAAGCTAGGTTGAGAGAACATTGCACAAATCTCTGTTCATACGTCTCACTCTCTCTCTCTATCTCTCTCGGGCCCTGATAGCTTGGCTGGCTCTCCAGGAGCTCAAAACGACATGTGCGAAAAACATCACAACTGAGATAAAGCCCTATCGCACAGCTTTACGCAAATGAAAAAGGTGTAGTTAAAATTCGCATTAAAGCCATGCAATACAGCTTCGCAAAACTGTGAGCCCAGCCCACTTGGCCAAAATTCCCACCCCAATATCCTCCCCTTTTTCTCATTTGCATCGCACCAAATGTTATGGTGCTTTCGCATGCGTTAATGGCATTTTCGCATGCGTTAAAGGAGTTTTTTTTGCATGCGAAAACGCCTTAACCCATGCGAAAACGCCATATAGCACTTTGATAAATGACCCCCTAAGTGAATAAATTTGGGGACTGAAACAAATGTAAAATAGCAACCAAACTGAAATAATAAACCAAACAGAATAATTTTTTTCATGCAGATCCCTAGGGGAAATACTTTTCTGCAGTAAGGGTGGTAGATGTCTGAAATAACTGGCAGGTTGAGGGTGTGTGTGTGTGGGGGGGGGGGGAGCAGTATGATATTTCCTGCTTCCCCCTCATGTCTTTATTGCCATTGGATGGGGTAGGTGGAAGAATCTACCCATAGATTAAGGAGGAGGAGCAGACCGAGTGTGCGTGTGTGTTTGGGGGTTTCCCTGGCCCAAAGGGGCCCTCACTCAGATAGTGAGAAGGTGGAGCATCAGAGGGGAAGACCCTTTGGTTGTTGAGGACCTTTGGGGATCATTGCAGCTGTTACGCTTGGGCTCCGGACAGGAGTCGTGCACACCACCCAGCAGGGTGGCTCCAGGTGGAGAGAGACAGGAGGCTCGAAACAGAGTCAGGTACCAGGCTGGGTCAGGGCAGGCAGCAATAATCAGAGTCTGGGTCCAGGCTGGGTCAGGGCAGGCGGCAAGTGGCAGTGTCTGGTACAGGCTGGGTCAGGGCAGGCGGCAAGTGGCAGTGTCTAGTACAGGCTGGGTCAGGGCAGGCGGCAAGTGGCAGTGTCAAGTACAGGCTGGGTCAGGGCAGGCGGCAGTCAGCAGTGTCTGGGTCCAGGCTGGGTCAGGGCACAGTAAGCAGGACAAGGCAGGTCAGAAGGCCCGTAGGCCACACACACACACACACGGAAGGCCCGTAGGCCACACACCAATAGCGGGGCAAGGCAGGTCAGAAGGCCCGTAGGCCACACACACACACACGGAAGGCCCGTAGGCCACACACCATAGACGGGGCAAGGCAGGTCAGAAGGCCCGTAGGCCACACACACACACACGGAAGGCCCGTAGGCCACACACCATAGACTGGGCAAGGCAGGTCAGAAGGCCCGTAGGCCACACACACACACACGGAAGGCCCGTAGGCCACACACCATAGACGGGGCAAGGCAGGTCAGAAGGCCCGTAGGCCACACACACACACACAGAAGGCCCGTAGGCCACACACCATAGACGGGGCAAGGCAGGTCAGAAGGCCCGTAGGCCACACACACACACACGGAAGAAGGCCAAAAGGCCGCACAAGGCAAGGCAAGGATAGGCCCGAAGGCCGCGCAAGGCAAGGCAAGGCAAGGATAGGCCCGAAGGCCACGCAAGGCAAGGCAAGGCAAGGATAGGCCCGAAGGCCACGCAAGGCAAGGCAAGGATAGGCCCGAAGGCCGCGCAAGGCAAGGCAAGGATAGGCCCGAAGGCCGCGCAAGGCAGGCTAGAGCAGGGAGCCCAGGTGAGCTCGATGCCGAAGCACCGAGGCAACTGTCAGGCAGGGTTAAGAGGGCACACCCAGAGCATAGAGTGGACATAGGAGATGGACTGGGCCTGTCAGGAAAGCCAGCCCTAGAGGGACCCCTGGTGGTGAGGCGGTAGCACAGCAGCCACCGCCGTAACAGTACCCCCCCCCTCAAGGCCTCCCCCTCCTCCTGGATCCCATCTGTGCAGGAGGTAATCAAGAATAACGGGAGACCACTCCGGGGGTGATGCGGCAGGTTCAACTCCTTTCCGAGGCAAAAAGGCAGTCCATAACCCCTCCTGGGACAAGGCGGCAGGGTTAGACCCCTCCTGGGGTAGCAGAGGCGGTGCAGATTTCCATAACCCCTCCTGGGGTGACAAGGGGAACACAAACCCCACCTGGGGCAGAGAAATAGTCCGTAACCCTTCTTGAGGCGATAGTAGGACCGGTCCGGACCCTTCCAAGGTCGGCATTAAGACCGGTACAGGCCCCTCCAGGGGCGGCAGCTGGGCCAGTACAGCAGGCTCGGATCCTACTCGGGCAATTGTAGCAGGCTCGGACCCCTCTCGGGGCGGTGTAGCAGGCTCGGACCCCTCTCGGGGCGATGAAGCAGGCTCGGACCCCTCTCGGGGCATTGTAGCAGGCTCGGACCCCTCTCGGGGCGTTGTAGCAGGCTCGGACCCCTCTCGGGGCGTTGTAGCAGGCTCGGACCCCTCTCGGGGCGATGAAGCAGGCTCGGACCCCTCTCGGGGCATTGTAGCAGGCTCGGACCCCTCTCGGGGCGATGAAGCAGGCTCGGACCCCTCTCGGGGCATTGTAGCAGGCTCGGACCCCTCTCGGGGCGATGAAGCAGGCTCGGACCCCTCTCGGGGCATTGTAGCAGGCTCGGACCCCTCTCGGGGCGTTGTAGCAGGCTCGGACCCCTCTCGGGCGTTGTAGCAGGCTCGGACCCCTCTCGGGGCGATGAAGCAGGCTCGGACCCCTCTCGGGGCATTGTAGCAGGCTCGGACCCCTCTCGGGGCGTCAGCAGGACCGGTATGGACCCCTCCAGGGGTGGCAGCAGGACCGGTATGGACCCCTCCCGGGGTGGCAGCAGGACCAGTTCAGCAGACTCCGATGGCTGACTCAGGAAGTCTGTCAGTAGAATTGGTTCGGACCCCTCCGGGGGCGTCAGCAGGACCGGTATGGACCCCTCCAGGGACGGCAGCAGGGCCGGTTCAGACCCCTCCAAGGGCGTTGTAGCAGGTTCGGACCCCTCTGAAGACGGCAGCAGGACCGGTTCGGCAGGCTCAGATGGCAGAGTTAGAAAGTCTGTCAGCAGGGCTGGTGCGGACCCCTCCGAGGACGGCAGCAGGGCCGGTTCAGCAGACTCAGGCTCTTCTCGGGGTAGTGCAGCAGGTTCAGATGGCAGAGTAGCATGGTTAAAGGTAGGGTGCATGGAAGACACAGATTGTACTGCCGTGGGCTTGATACCTCGAGCCAAAGTCTGATGCTCCTGATTTTGTTTCTGGAGGAGCAGTTTAGAGAAGGCACAGGCAGTTCTAGGACGTCTAGGGAAGGTGCTCGTTAGTGTCCACTTGGCAGCTGTGGGAAGCTGAGCCCTGCTAGAGCTAATCAGCTCTCTCCGTTGTAGAGAAACCTGTTCCCGAGGCTCTAGCACTGGTCTCACAGAAGCCTTCTTGGCCAGGTAAGTCCTGGGTTTTTTCTACCCTCAAACTGCCAGCAAAAATGTTTGTTTTAGTTGAGCCAGAAACAGAATACTGGTTAGGAGAGCTGAATGCCTTTTCTAATTGCACAGCTGGTCCTAGAGCAGAACAACAGGGGCAGGGTTTGCCTGGAGGTAACAAACACGGGAGACAGGAGCATTTCCACCACCCTGGTTTAGGAGCCAGACAGTTCAAACACTCCTGATAGACAGAGACATTTTTCTTGTTGCAGTTATTGCATGACCAGTGTTCCTGACCAACAAGTTCACAGGCTAGACAGTTCTGATAGCTAGGATAATTCAAAGTTTGACAGGAACTGCAGGTATAAAACTTTAAAGAAGGAGGCATCTTGAATAGTGAAAAGTTGACTCACCGGCAGGACACAGACTTATCTCTTCCCCTGGAAAATGTGATGGCTTCGGCATACTGTTACGCTTGGGCTCCGGACAGGAGTCGTGCACACCACCCAGCAGGGTGGCTCCAGGTGGAGAGAGACAGGAGGCTCGAAACAGAGTCAGGTACCAGGCTGGGTCAGGGCAGGCAGCAATAATCAGAGTCTGGGTCCAGGCTGGGTCAGGGCAGGCGGCAAGTGGCAGTGTCTGGTACAGGCTGGGTCAGGGCAGGCGGCAAGTGGCAGTGTCTAGTACAGGCTGGGTCAGGGCAGGCGGCAAGTGGCAGTGTCAAGTACAGGCTGGGTCAGGGCAGGCGGCAGTCAGCAGTGTCTGGGTCCAGGCTGGGTCAGGGCACAGTAAGCAGGACAAGGCAGGTCAGAAGGCCCGTAGGCCACACACACACACACACGGAAGGCCCGTAGGCCACACACCAATAGCGGGGCAAGGCAGGTCAGAAGGCCCGTAGGCCACACACACACACACGGAAGGCCCGTAGGCCACACACCATAGACGGGGCAAGGCAGGTCAGAAGGCCCGTAGGCCACACACACACACACGGAAGGCCCGTAGGCCACACACCATAGACGGGGCAAGGCAGGTCAGAAGGCCCGTAGGCCACACACACACACACGGAAGGCCCGTAGGCCACACACCATAGACGGGGCAAGGCAGGTCAGAAGGCCCGTAGGCCACACACACACACACGGAAGGCCCGTAGGCCACACACCATAGACGGGGCAAGGCAGGTCAGAAGGCCCGTAGGCCACACACACACACACGGAAGAAGGCCAAAAGGCCGCACAAGGCAAGGCAAGGATAGGCCCGAAGGCCGCGCAAGGCAAGGCAAGGATAGGCCCGAAGGCCACGCAAGGCAAGGCAAGGCAAGGATAGGCCCGAAGGCCACGCAAGGCAAGGCAAGGATAGGCCCGAAGGCCGCGCAAGGCAAGGCAAGGATAGGCCCGAAGGCCGCGCAAGGCAGGCTAGAGCAGGGAGCCCAGGTGAGCTCGATGCCGAAGCACCGAGGCAACTGTCAGGCAGGGTTAAGAGGGCACACCCAGAGCATAGAGTGGACATAGGAGATGGACTGGGCCTGTCAGGAAAGCCAGCCCTAGAGGGACCCCTGGTGGTGAGGCGGTAGCACAGCAGCCACCGCCGTAACAGCAGCCTTGTATGATACACTTTAGGTCCTCAAAAATCACCCATCAGCATGGCTTTTTGCACTGTATCCTCCTCACAGCATAATATATTAACCCGCAATTCCCCCACATCTCTGAGCGTTTCTCGGAGCTGGACAACAATAAAGGCTGCCTTTATGAATGAGATGTGGAACTCCAGACATCCATCATTTAGCCATCCACTTCTGGGGTTCACACACACTCATGCACGCTGGGTATCATTATCTAGTGGTCAACTAAAGCTAAACAAGAATGCAGGGCGCCATCTGGAACAAATAAGGGCTCGGATTTCAAGATCCCAGAGGAAGCTTTGCAAGAGGCCCTACAGTTGGCTGTTTGTAATTTAGCTCAGCTGGAGTCTCTTCTTTCTTTTTCCTTTGTTTCCTCTGCTTTTTTATTGATTGATGATGAGGACTGTCAAACGTCTAATTTTGCTGATTGAACGAAATGCTGAGCTCAGCCTCCTTGGGTAGATCTGCTTGTGTTTTCGATGGACTTTTTAGCACTCAGGCTCAAAATGTATGTCGGTTTCATGCAACAGGTTTTTAATCATTTCTTGACCTAAAAGTGTAAGGATTTTTTATTTAGCTTAGGATCCTGCTAGGAAGGAACAAACAGTTGCCAGAATGAACAGATGAGTAGATCAGTTTTCTCCTTGTGCTGTAGCTGTGACAGTGTTCATATGTGGCACTAGTGAGCCTTTGCTCACTGGTTAGGAAGACTGGAGCCTAATGCTCTGTGCTTACCTAGTTAGCTATGGCAATTTGGAAATGTGCATTTTTTGGAGATTGAGAGGTTCTGATGGTATCACTTTTGTCAGTAAATTGTCAACATATTCGCTAGGGTCCGGTGAGGATTGGAAATCAGGAGCTGGACTGCTTGGCTGCCAAAATTCCTGGAGAATAATTACCCTGCTGGAGGTGCCTCACTGTCTTTCGGATGAGATGTTTTTACAAGCTTCTACCTCATGTGTGGAGGTTTAGAAAAAGGAAACTGTACTTCATGTGTACAGGGCAACCGGTTCCCAAAAAACTCTTTTCTAGTGATCACCTTATGTGAAGCTGAAAATGTTCAGGGTCGGTGCAAGAGTATTTGGCTCCTTAGGCAAATTGTTGGTCATGCACCACCCTCCCCAACTTACCTATTGGCAGACGCTCCAACTCGGCACTCCTTCCTACCAGCGGTAGTAGCTCCTGCACAGCTCTGCCTCTGGCACAGCACCTCTCTGGGCCTTGCACTGGTGGGATTTTACCACCCCTAATAGTTTGACACTCTAGCCAACTGCCTTAGTTTGCCTAATGGAAGCACCGACACTGAAAATGTTACTTTTTAAAAAAAAGCTATGCTCTAAGCTTACTGTGCAGTGTTACAGGAAGGCATATGACAGGCTCAGATATTTGAGGGCTCCTCTCCACCTGCACTAGATTTCTGTAATTTTCTACCACAGAATCCACACTGTTGCAAGATCATCTCCTTTAAATACGGTACATTTAAAAATAAAAACAATTCACAATGCATTATTCACTGAAAAGAAAGTTATTGAATGATTTTCTTCTACAGAAGAATATGACACCAATTTTTAAAAAGGGCTCCAGGAGTGATCCGGAAAATTATAGACCGGTGAACCTGACATCGGTGCTGGGCAAAATGGTAGAAGCCATTCTTATAAACAAAATCACTGGCCATATAGTAGACCTGGCTTAATGGGGATGAGTCAACATGGTTTTAGCAAAGAGAAGTCTAGTCTTTCCAATCTTTTAGAATTTTTTTGAAGGTGTATATAAACATAAATAAAGGTGAGCTGGTTGATATAGTGCATTTGCATTTCAAAAGGCATTTGACAAAGTCTCCCATGATAGATTCATCAGGAAATTACAACACCATGTAATAGGAGGCAGTATTCTTTTGTGGACTGGTAACTGGTTAAAAAGCCGGAAATAGAGGTTAGGACTAAAGGTCAGTTTTCCAAATGGAGAAAGGTCTTTGGTAGAGTACCACAGGGATCGGTACTGGGACCTGTGCTGTTTAACATATTCTTAAATTATCTGGAAAAGGGAACGACGAGTGAGGCGATCAAATTTGAAAATGACACAAAATTATTCAAATTTCTTAAAGCAGCTGTGGACTACGAGGGGCTGTAGAAGGGCCTTGTGAGTCTAGGAGACTGGGCAACTGAATGGCAGATGAAATTTAAAGTGGAAAAAGTGCAAAGTAATGCACATAGGGAAAAATAATCCCAACTACAGGTACACGATGCTGGGTTCTGTATTGTGAGTCACTACCCAGGAAAAGAACCTTGGAGTTCTTGTGAATGAATCGTTGAAATCCTCAGCTCAGTGCATGGCGGCAGTCAAAAAAGCAAATAAAATGTTAGGAATGATCCAAAAGGAAATGGGGAATAAAATGGAAAATATCATATTGCCTCTGTATTAAGCCATGGTGCAACTGCACAATGTGTATTGTGTGCAGTTCTGGTCGCCCCATCTCAAGAAAAATATAGCGTAACTAGAAAAGGTACAGAGGAGAGCAAAAAAAATGTTAAGAGATATGGAACATCTCTCCTATGATGAGAGGTTGCACAAGCTAGGACTCTTCAGTTTGGAAAAGAGAAGGCTGAGAGGGGACATTATAGAAGTTTATAAAATCATGAGTGGAGTGGAATAAAGGATGGTTATTTATTCTTACAAATAATGATAAAACAAGGGGGACACTCCATTAAACTAACAACAAGTAGATTCAAAACAAATCAGAGAAATCAGAGCAATATCAAGCTGTGGAATCTATTGCCAGAGAACATAATCAAGGTGACTAGGGTTTAAGAGAGGTTTGGACAAGTTCCTGGAGGAAAAATCAATAAAAAAAGTATTAGTCAGGTAGACTAAAGAAAGCTATTGCTATGACTGGGAGTCAGTAACAGGAATTAGATCTACTTTATGGGACCTGCCAGGTACTTGTGACCTGAATTGGCCCCTAGGCTCGATACACCTTGGTCTGACCCAGCATAGCAATTCTTATGTCCATATTGTTTTAATCTTTTGCTCATATTAAGTATGTTTTATTGTGTAAACCACCTGGATAACTTGTTTTACAAGCAGAATATAAAGTCCAATTAATAATAATAATAATTCTTAGAACCTCTCACAGGCAAATGCATTATAGGTACAAACATAAGGCCAAATGTTAAACCCCCCACGTGCGTAACAAACAGGGATTATGTGCGTGGCCAGGCCTTGTGGGCGGACTGGGAGGGAACTGGGGAAGGCCACGATGCATCGCCGTGCGAATTTGCAGAACTTTATTTGCACATGCGCATGTGGATTACAAAATCTGGCTCGCATGTGCCTGCGGCCCAACAATTCTATAAACATGTGCGCGCATGTCATAAAAAAATTGGCGCGTACATGCGTGAGAACCGGGAAGCGCGAGCACATGGACGAGCGCGCATACCTATGAAATAGACAGGCCCATATGTGACATTTTTTATTTTTATAGACCGATCTTCAAAACAGTGTACATAGGGGCAGATTTTCAAAGGGGTATGCGCTTAAGATATGCACGTAACCCCCAAAAAGTTGCCCCTTCCACCCCCTGCGTGCGCCGAGCCCCAGAACACGCTTAAGTCCCGGGGCTTTCCTGGGGCGGGGGGTGTCGGGGGCGTGTCGGGGGGCGTGTCGTGGCGGCGCATCATCGGAGGCGTTCCGGGGGCGGGGCCACGGGCATGGTTCCGGCCCAGGGGCGTGGCCGAGGCCTCCGCAACTGCTCCCGGGCCGGGGAATCGCGCGCCGGTAGCCAGCCAGTGCGCACGAGTTACACCTGCCTCAGGCAGGTGTACCTTTTATAATAAAGGTTGGGGGGTTAGATAGGGCTGGGGGGGGGGTTTAGGTAGGGGAAGAGAGGGGAAGAGAGGGGAAGGGAGGGGAAGGTGGGGGGCGCTAGAAAGAAAGTTTCCTCTGAGGCCGCTCTGATTTCGGAGTGGCCTCGGAGGGAACGGAGGCAGGCTGCACGGTTTGGCGCGCGCAGGCTGCCGATTTTGCGCAGCCTTGTGCATGCCGACCCCGGATTTTAAAAGATATACTCGGCTACGCGCTATTAAAATCTGGCGTACTCTTGTTTGCACCGGGTGCGCAAACAAAAGTACGCGCGCGTACTTTTTAAAAATCTGCCCCATAATGAATATTGAATAATGCATAGGACTGAATATGAACCATGGAGAAATACATACAGTATATATATATACACACACACACGTGTACACGTTCTCTTTAGTTTTCTATAGTTGTATATAGAAATAGGGAGAGTAAATTTTTTACAGCCCACATTGTGCTAAAATCTGTGTGTGGAGATTTTATGTACTTTAACCCAGATTTTAAAAGCCAACTAATGCACCCAAGTCTGCTTTGAAAATTAGCAAGTATGCGCGGAATCCTGGTGGCATACGGACACTCATTTACACCTGCAACTAAGCAAGTATAAATGTGTGTGTGTAGATTTTAGAGCAGGAGAGGTAATTTTCAAAGGAGTTACACGTGTAAATGTAACATGCTTTTGTAGCAATATTCAAAAGCCCATTTACAAGCCTAAAGTGCACTTATGAGTAAAACCTATTGACAATTCAATGGCCTATATTGTAGCCATTATCAAAAGCCCACTTACACACGTAAAGTGCATTTACACATGTAAGTCCCAGTTATAAAGGTATAAATCCTTTTGAAAATTACCCCCATAGTTTTCAAAAATCAAATGTTTGTGTACAAATGGTTTTTCCACCCCATCGCCATCCCTCTTTTAGTGAGCTTAAAAGTATGCAAGAAATCACTTCTGTGCACACCTTTCCATGCACAACCCCCCCTGGGTAAGTTTCAAAAGTCCATTTACATGCATAAAAACAGATAACTTTATTGGCAAGACAATTTATTTACAACAAATACTGTGGTCCGCTGAATTGCAAATGTACTTTACAGTCTGACTGCAAATATGTTCTTGATATAAAAATTGACCCATGATACCAATCTATGGAATGATGGTGGTGCTTTTTAACTGACTTTATTGCTCCTGTAAATCATTTCTTGATTAGCTGACCACCAAAGATCATAAATTGAAATGTAAGATGCTGGTAGATGGTAAAGACACATAGGGACAGACAATATGATGGCAGGTAAGGACCAGAGGGCACAGAAATATTCTTTTTATGTATATTTCATTGAGAAAGAAGGTCTTTTGTGAGTATATAGAAAGGTAATTGAAAGGAACTCATTTCTACTGTCACCCCGTCTCCGGGAGCAGGCTACACACTGATGGGGCCATAAAAAAATTTGTCTCTTTCTGGGCTGGATCTCCTAGGCTAGCTCTTTCACAGTCTCTATTTCCCAACATCTGAGTTGTTTGATGGTGGGGGGAAGGCAAACTTCTTTCAGGGCCTGGAGCAACAGGGGTGCCTTTGTAGCTACTTACCCTGGGAGATGTATACCTTGTACTGCTGTGAGTGCTGATAGTGCCAAATAAAACACCTGAGACTCTTTTTTGAATGTCCAAATTAAATACTTTACTGATGGTGAATGAGTGTAAGGCACAGTTAACACAGTCTTTAGCACCGTGACATCTTTTCCTCTGCGCACGGGTCTCTACTACCAGATCATGGGAAGTCTTCACCCTCCAGGGCTTGGATAAGTGAAGATCCCAGGTGGGCAGAGTATCCTTGGGTAGGCAGGAAAAACTCCTCCAACACTGGTAAAATACAGTCTCTGCACAGACAGTCCCAATTCCTCTCTCCCCACGGGTTGAAGACTCCAAGTGAGTGTCCTCACTAGGTTTAAAATTGGTCTTACTCACTGTTCTGCTCTCACACTCTCGATCTCTCTTACTTCTCGCAAATCTCACGATGGAAGGGATCCTCTCAGCCTGAAACGTGTAGCTGTCAATATTCATCCTCAGGTAGGAAGGGGGGGGGGGCAGTAAAACTCTTCCTCCTGGTTCTTCTAACAAAAATACATTTCCCCACAACTGAGTTCAAAATTACCAGAAGATCCTTGAATCAGGTCACCACCATTCCTCTGGTTCCCTAAAAAGGTTACAAAGGGCAAGTCGTCCTTATCCTGGGGCCCCCTGTGCCCTCTCGCCAGGTGACACTCATGGGTCTTACAAGGCTTCCTACCACTAAAATGTCCAAAACCTGAAAACAACCCATAGGCCAGCCCAACCAGCCAGTTAGTAGACTGGTAGTGCAGCCTCCTGACTTTGCATAGGATCTCCAGGCAGGGCTTGCCTGGATCCTCTAAGTAGGCCAAAAAATCCAAAAAGGAAAATGCTCCTTCACTGCTATCTAACTCCAAATGCAAAGGTACTGCCTCCAGTCTCTCAGTAGAGAGCTGCTTTTATATCCTTACCGAGGAGACGGTCATCCGGCTCCCTCAAAGGGATGGGCTGCACTGAATGGTGCCTTCCAACAATCTATACCTCTCTGTGCCTAGTGAAAGGACTTTACTAAGGGCACTACTGGTAATGAACCCCAGTGGGTTATATCACTACATTTTCTATAAGTTCCTATCTATCTTTCTTTATGAGAGGACTGCCGATGGGGCAGTTTTTGCGGTAAAGGTGATCGTGAAAAAGAGTTATGTAAACGGGCAGATTTATTGACTAAAAGATTGATTGAGAAGGGTTTTCTATCAGAGTTAATGAAAGGCAGCACATAAGTGGGCTGGTTATTCACTAAAGGCAGCACCATTACAGAAAAGAAAGAAATATTAAAAAGGGACTGGGAATGTATGTGTATTTCAGTATAGTCCTTTCGCATCTAGGTAGAAGGATATCATTTTTAAAAACTGAAGTATGTTGAGAAATACCCTGAGCTTTGTGGAAAAACCATGGGTGGTGTTCGTCTGACCTAGAAATATGAAATATTTTTTTGGTGCGTGGCCAATGTTTAAATGAGGAATGTGAGCAAGGAATGATTAAGGAGCTACCAAGCCTTTTAGAGCAATTTCTTTGCTGCTATTGTTAACAATACAGATTCATGCTGAATACCTCCCGCCTGGTCTTCAAGATGAAAGAGTTTATTTTAGGATTCTTAAAATTCAAGTTGTAACAGCACATACGTGAGATGCATTGTAGTTGCCCATGTCAACTTTTTATGTAGGGAAGGCCAGTAGAAAACTAAAACCTGACTTTTGGTGCATCAAAGTGCTATTCACTGTGGAGTTTGTGTTCCTGTAGTAAAACACTTCTCTTCAGCACAGAGCTATAGAATTTTTTTTCTGTGTATTAAAATGTTCAAATTACAGTAAAACTCAAACAGATGACCATACAAAAGAATAGAAATACATAAATAAACAAAACTGTTTTCATCTCTTTTTACATTTGATACCACAGTTTCATTATCAGTTTAGCAGGGGCAAGAGATTATCAGCTTTATATTTCAGTTTCTGTCAAATCACTTGACAGTCCAAAAAAAAAAGAACCAATTATAATTTTCAGAATGGCATGGTCCAGATTGTTCCACTTTAAATGTTCAAACACTGAAACATAAAATCGCTTTTCAGCTCTAAAGCTACAGAAGGATGATGAGAGAGAGAAAGCGTTGAATGTAATTTTACACCACAGAGAGCCCCTGTGAGCTGCTGATGGATTCCTGTGTGAGCGGATACTGAATCCCTGCAGTTGCTGTGAGACATAGATAAGTGATTCTATGAATGATCATTAAAAGCTTTTTTTTTCATTTCGCTAGTCTGGTAAGTGCAGGCCAGTTAGTCAGACCTCCACAGTGGATACATTAATGGAGTCACTTCTGAAAGAAAGGGTAGTGATGTCTCTTGAATCCAGTGGGCTTTAGGTACTAGATGGCATGAGTTTTAGCACAGGGAGATCATATTAGACTTCTTTCTTTATTTGATTTCTAGTCTGCCTTTCAAGCATTTTAGAGCGGATTATAAATTAGGTACTGTAGGTATTTCATCTGATTACGTTTTTAAAATGTTATATTTATCATTTTAATGCAACCTAAGAAATGCATCTTAGTAAATGAAAAAAACATCAGATTCTTACATAGAAAGAGGAAATGGAAGGACTCGATTACCTGCAGTTTGCAGATCTCTCCCATCCATGATTCCCTCATAGGACTGGTGCAAGGGGATTAGGCGCCCTAGGCGAACCTTCTGCCTTGTGCCCGCTCTCCCCCCTCCCCCCGTTGCACTGCTCCCCTCCCCCCCACCAGTCGCATGGCCCGGCCTAGGTGTACGCCGTGAGCCCCGCTACTGGCTCGGACAAAGTCTCCCTCGGCTGGCTGGCAGCAGGTCTGGGCCTAGCGGAGGTGGGGCAGCCGGTGAGGAAGGTCTGCGGCCACGGGGCTCAGCTCTGCCCCGTCCTCCCTGGTTGGCATTGTTTCGTGCCAATGCGCTCAGCTGAGACACCGCTCGCCCCGCTTCACCTTAGTGTGGGCTTGCGTTTCTACCTTCCCAGGCAGCGTTTCATTCTATGCTCTTTACCTCTGGTTTCTTGGTTTGTTTTTTTTTTTTGTGAGATGTGAGGGTTTTAAGGTTCTGGCTGTTGCTGCCTGCAGCAGCTGCTGTCCCTGGGACCCTGGCACCCTATGCCGCTGCCTACTAGGCCTAGTGCGTCCGCCGGCCCTGCCCCCTCGTCTGAAAATGAACAGCTGAATAGCACATCTTTCTTGGAGAATGCCGGAGTAATGTTAGTGTCTGTGAACCTCTATTAACTGGCAGTATTCATTTCCTACCAGTCTCCTCCATGCTTAAACTGGGGCAGAGGGGAGGAGAAGTGGGGGGCTCAGGTTTCCTGCATGATATTAGAAAAACACATAGGAGTAAAAAAAAAATTGGTTTTGCAGAGGAAAGCCGGCGCACAGCTCACATGCTAGGGGTATAATAAACAACTGTCCTCGCTTAACTTTCTTCCCAAATGATGTTGGGAAACAGAACTGTAAAACGACCTGTCCTCAGGCAGACACACTACCATCAGGTGCATTTCTGAGAAAGCTGGAAGTCTGTTGCTCATCCAAGGGTTAACGTTTTTGTCTTCATAAAACAGAGCATCTTCAAAAAAGAGGAACTGTTTCCAGAAGATACTTCTTGCGTTAGTTATTTAAATTGATTTTCAAGGAAAAGAGAAAAGAGACTTCCCCAGGCCCAGTTTGAGCTGAGCTGAGTAACTTTTGCAGTCCGTAAAGACCGGGAATTGAATCTTGAAATTGCTTCGTCAAGAAGCTTTCTGCACACATTACTGTATCTATGAGGCTTACCGTGAGACTTAAGTATCTTGAGTTTTGGACCGAGTCCTTTGTGAAGCCTTTCTTTGCAGATGTTAGACTGATTTTAGCGACTGTATCAAGATCTCTTGAACCAGAGAACACATAAATCTGGGATCGATAGCAGAAAACTGGGAGCACTGTGCAGCCTGGGACCTCTCAGACCACTGCTCTATCATTTTCCCAAACAGGAAACCACAAAATGTTACAGATTAAGGTCACTAGATCATGAGGAAAAGAAAACATGTTTGTCTGTAAAAGTATTACAATTCAAATGGGCCAAGCAACAATAATAAATCAAGCTTAAAAAATGCAAATGCATTTATAAAGTTTTTTTTTTTTTTTTTTTTTAATCCTTAAACCATGCCATAGAAATGGCTGCTCTTTGCTCTTTAGAATAAGTGGTTTACCAGGAGGAAAGCATTCAGTTTGGAAGCATAGCAAAATGAAAGCTAATTGCTCTCATGCATGATTTTGTAGAATTAAAGCTTACTGGTTCCACATTGCATAAAAATTCCTTCTCTGTACTAAATGTAGGTTACTTTTGGTAAGCTGGGCCTTCACATTATGTTTATTGTCTATTTTATATTAAACAAAACTGAAAAAATAAACCCCCAAGAAGTTGGCGTCCCGGTATATGATTATAGTTACATTAACAAAAGGAGGGTTAATGGCTTTTGAGAGCCATCGGAGACCTTTTAGAATATTACTGATTGATCTCTATAGAAAGAAATCACTAAAGAGAATGACATTGATTCACACTTAGGGGCCGATACAATAAAGTCACGTAGAAAGCGGGCGCTAACAGTCAGCGCCTGCTCTCTTAATGCGCCCCAAGGGGGGGGGGGCGCCATGTAATATTAAAATTAAATTAAATTCAAATATTAAAATTAGGGGGCCGCCTTAGCTTGCGCGACCCTAGCGCATCCTTGCTAACGTGAACCCAATCGGTTTTCGTGACTCCCATACGCCGGTCACAAAAACCGACACCGAGTTTATCGGCGTTGGTTTTCCTTACCGGCGGACAACCGACGCCGATAAACCCGGCGTCGGTTTTCGTGACCGGCGTTCTGCAGTAAGGAAAACCGATGTCGAGTTTATCGGCTGTCACGAAAACCAACTCCGATAGCCTCGGCATCGTTTTCCTTAACGGCGAACGGTAGTCACGAAAACCGACGCCAGGTTTATCGGCGTCGGTTTTCGTGGCTGTCCGCCGGTAAGGAAACCCGACACCGATAAACTCAGCGTCGTTTTTCGTGATGGGTCAAATTTTTTTTTTTTTACTTTTATTTTTCATCCTACTTAATATCTCAACGATATTAAATAGGAGGCAGTACAGAAAAGCATTTTTTTTCTGCTTTTCTGTACTTTTTTTTGATGTGCACAGCTGTTAACGCCTGCTCCAGGTAGGTGTTAATAGATGACAGTTAAATGTGCATCCGAGACGCACATTTTTTTTTTTTTTGCATCGGGAGTGAATGCCTAATAGCCTCATTCACATGCATTTGCATGTGATGATCGCTATTAGATTCACTCTGCGTTGGACGCATGTTGAATATGCGCTAATCTCCTTATTGCATTACGGGATTGATTAGCGCCTATTCTACCCACTTCCGACTGCTCGTTAAGAGTGCACTCCGCTCAGTGCACCGTATTGCATCGGCCCCTTAGAGGGTCTGATTTTCATTTGGCAAATAGTGGCCAAAAAAGGATAGTTAGTTGCTATTCAGTCTTTATAAAGGGGCACTGGGAGCCTGATATTCAAAACGGCACTCAGCTGAATATTCGGCTACAGTCAATGGGCACCACTTAGCTGCTTAAGTGGCTTAGGGCTGGATTTACTAATACCACCGGGCTCTTTGAATCCCGTGGTAACGGGGGGCAAAACGGGGGGGGGGGGGGGGGGCTGTCCTGTGATCGCTGCTGGCATCGCGCCAAATAACTACACCATAAAAGGTCTGTATTTGGCGAAACTAGCAGCGAAAACAGAGCATACCTTTCACTGTTGGCGAAGTCTTCGCAGCGTCAGCCCCGGTGCCGACCCGACTCCTCCTCTTCCGGGGCTGAAGCCGCCCCGATCTTGGTATCGAATGCGCTAAGGGACTTTTCGCGTGCGAAACGTCCCTTATCACGTGCGATCCGCTTGGAAAATGACCCCCTTAGCCAGCTAATAGGATCATTCATCAAAATGCATCAGGCTGTTATCATGGGCATTAGGGTCTTAACGCCCACAATAATGCAATAACGCATGCATTATTTATCGCATTGCATGACACAAATACAATTTTTCAAAATTTATTCAACGGCGAGGAGTTTGGGCGAGGTCTATGAAAATGAGGGGCATCAACACAGCTTTTTAATGCTGTAAATAACTACACTTTTTTCCTGGCATTAAGCCGTGCAATATGCCTGAAATGGAGTTTGTGATAAATATTGTGAATTATATTTGAGAGAGAGAGAGAGAGAGAACACCTCTGGGGTGGCATGCATAATTGCCATGTATTTATACCACTAAAGCAGAGCTTTCCAAAGTGTGTGTCGGGACACATTAGTGTGTCGCCTGTAGTGTGGAGGTGTGTCGCCCGGTCCACAGGGCGACACACCTCCACACACAGGGAACTATAGCAGGAAGATCGGCGGGCAGTGGTGGAGCTTACATCACCACGGCCTGAAGAAAAGGGTCACGTTCACTCCTCCTCCTTCCTGCCTGTGCAGCCCTGGAAGAAAAACGTTGCCGGAGCCGCGTGGGCAGGAAGGAGGAGGAGCATCTGCTGCGTACAGAAGAAGAGCAGCATTAATGGGCTGTTGCGGATCCCACGTCGCAACGGCCCGAGAAGAGGAGGAAACCCGATAGCAGGGCCGCTGCGGATCCCACGTCATGGCAGCCCGAGAAGAGGAGGAAACCCGATAGCAGGGCCGCTGCAGATCCCATGTCACGGCCAGGGAAGATCAGGGCCTCTGAAGAGCCCATCCTTCGGCAACCCGTGCAGAGGGACAGCATGTGCCAGTGAGAGCCTGTGCTTGAGCAAGAGAGCATGTAGGAGTGAGAGAGCCTGTGTGTGTGAGAGTGAGACAGCATGTGCACGAGAGAGACAGTATGTATGTATGTATGTATGAGAGAGAGGCATGTGAGAGTGAGAGCTGTGGATGTGTGAGATTGCATGTGAGTGAGAGCCTGTGTATGTGTGAGATAGCGTGTGAGAATGAGAACCTGATTGTGTGTTTGAGGGAAGACAGATGGAGAGAAAAGAAATAGAAAAAAAGACCCTGTAAAAGGAATTGGCAAAAAAACAAGAAAGGAAAGGTGGGAAAAAAAGCCTGTGACCAACCGATTAGAAAACTAAGATCAGACAGCAAAGGTAAAAAAAAAAATTACTTTTTAGTGATTGGCACATGTAATCTTTGGGAATGTGCAAGAGTAGCACTTTCTCTATGCCGATCTCACAATGTACGAGATCAGCATGGAGGAAGTGGAAGCCTGCAAATATTTATTATGAGATAGGTTGTGTTGTGAAACATTTTATTTATGTATATATTTAAGGAAACATACATAAATTGTTGAAATACATTTTGTTCGTTTAACCTTTAACTTCTGGTTTGCTGGTAGACTGAATTACTGTGTCACGAAATTATGTTTGTCTAAAAAGTGTGTCACCAACATGAAAAGTTTGGAAAGCTCTGCACTAAAGGATGGGGATCTAGTAACTCGAGGTGGCAGACTAGGGTTTTGGAGCCAGTTTTACATGCACTGTCAGAGGTACGAACAACACGGTACACATCAGTGAAGATTGGATGTGATTTGGAATGAGGAAAGCCACACAAAGATGAGATTTGTACAATGTTCTCTCGCCCTAGATTGATGCATCTCTACTTGGCTACGATCAAGCTAGGGGGAGAGAACATTGTACAAATCTCATCTTTGTGTGGCTTTCCTCATTCCAAATCACATCCAATCTTCACTGATGTGTACCGTGTTGTTCGTACCTCTGACAGTGCATGTAAAACTGGCCCCCAAAACCCTTGTCCACCACCAAACCTTCACCTTGAGTTACTAGATTACCCTCCTATAGTGGTATAAATAGTTTACTACTATGCAACCCCCTATAAAGAGACTTCTTGTGCACTCTCTTTCTCCTCTAGGAACAGCCCAAAATAAGAAAATGCCTGTCTGAGTACTTCACTGTTTGCAAAAATGTAAAACAGGTTGCAATAAAATACCTATGCAAAGTACTAAAATAGCACACAGTGCAGTAACTCTAAATTATCATAGCCATGCCCTTTTCCTTATCATGGGCTTTATTCATGCAAAATTTATAGCATTTTGATGAATCTAAGCCCACATGTTTAGCCAGATGATTCGGGGGTGGGGAATGGGCGGATCATGGAAGAGTCAAGCTGGCCAGATACATTAACTGGCTAGCTAGCAGAGCCGTGCAGCGGCTCAATATGGACCTCAGGAATAATAGGAAACATTTCTAGAGCTCTTCTGTGTTATGTATAAATAGAATGACAGCACTTAGTTCACTGTATGGCTAAAATTGTATAGCCAGGAAGGTACAAAAATGCTCTTGAATCCTTTGCTTCATTCAGTAAATGCTGGTTTTTATTTCACAGGCAGGACTCAGCATAGCTGCTGCAGAGACAAGATGTAGGCATAGACATACAAGTTCAGTTTCTCCTCAGACTTGCTTCCTAGTTTGTTTGTTTTCATACTGAACTATAAGTTCTGGATATACTACTGTTTCTCGGAAGTATTATATGAAATGGTGACTATATTATTACTATTATAACAACAGTACTAGAATAAAAAAAGAACAATATAACACTAGAACATTCTAGAGACCCCTTCCTCAGAGGCTAAGCGATTTTCATAAGAAAGTCACTGTGACCAGAGCCAGTTCAGAGCCAGGTAAAGTGGTTATTACGTGGTTACTATTTGACCTTCAGCATTCAGGGGAATTAAGAGTCAAACAGCAAGTTGCAACGATCCTTTTTCTTGGATTAGCGAAATACAGCTTTGACATGTTTTCGAGGATTATCTTCTCTTCATCAGGTCAGTGAATAAACAGCATTTGGGATAATTTTGTAACACTGTGCATAAATTAGCTGTAAAATATGCACATAACACACCAGTTTTCAAAAAGAATTAGTCCACTTTGAAAATATTCCTGGCAAAACTACCCACACAATTACACCTGCTATTTAGTGCATGTAGTTTTGATGAAAGAACTTATGCGCATACTTTTTCAATTCAAAACCTTATGCAGATAAATCCCAACCCCAACTAGACTTTGCTTCCGGAACACTTCTCTTCCATGTGCATGTAGTGTGCATGAGTGTAATGTTACACATATATTTGGGCACATCGTTTTCTAAGGGGCCATTTCTTTTGGAAGAGTACTAATTTGCCCGCAGTTGTCCCTTTTGTGTGTGCTTGGACTGTTCAGTTTCTGCTGCTTCACTTATAACGTGTCCACCCTCTCACTCTTCAGGATTTATGTGTACAGGCCATCAAACTCCCGGACTTCATTTCTGCAGAGACTTACTGGGATCTTCCTGTGTCATGCATCAGGCAAACTCAGGGCCCTGCGCCTGCCATGCTTAATAACAAAGGTTCACATCATCTTGTGGGACAAGTATTTATGGTGACATCTGGTGGGGCTCTACCACCCTAAAGCATTTAGTCACATATGGTTTTTCCTTCAGTAGGTCTCCATTTATCTTCGGCACATGTAGAATAATGACAATCTGAAATATGCATTTAGGAAATGACAGTAGAAAAGGTTACAGGGCACCCAATTCTTTTTTTCTAATCAGAATTATAGCAAGTGACATGGCAATACTTTACATTTCTGGTACTGAAATATGCTGCTGTTACATTTACAGAAATCTGTTGGGGGGTCATGGGAATCAAACCTGTGTCTGGGGTATTGGCCAAGGGATCCTACTGTGGACCCACAGAGACTCTAAATCACCACCCCCCTCTGCAGAAAATACTAAGCAAAGCAAAGTTAAGGAGACCTGCCTCCGGAGGCTTACGATTGGACCTGTTCCCTGGCCATGCTCCTGAATTTCCTGAATCCTGGTCCTTGGATATTCTCCTGGTTCCTGCTCTGCTCCTGTACTCAGCTACATTCCTGCTTCCTGTTCTGGTCCTGGTCTTCAGTTCCTTCCTGGTTCCTGCTTCTGCCTGAGGAGCGTCTGCCAGCTGCCTGCACCCAAGGGCTCAACTCATGGGGAAAGGTCTGCTTCAGATAGAAGACAGCAGACCTGGATCGCCCAACCTCTCCAAGGCATGCCCCTGCCTAGACACTGTACCGAATCTCTGTATCCAATGAATCAGGCCTTGATAGTTTGGACCAGCCCAAAAAAGAGGTAGGGCTAAATGGGGCAGCTTTCTGCATGTGTGAAAGACCCTATAGAGGCGGTGCAAAGGTTGCAAACCCAGCCTCGTGGCCTTCAACTGATGATGGAATCCCCCCAGCAAGGTGAGCAGCCCTGAGCAGACCTGCCACATCCATTCCATAACCCTGATCGCCCCTTCCAAAAAGGTTTGGTGGTAATAGGGATGGGCTGTAGGGTTCTTGCATCCATACAAGTTATGGTTTCACCTACACCCACATTCGTACGTGTCCGTATCACATAAGATGGGTGATATGATTAGCCTGTTCACAAAAAGACGCCCTGGCATGGGGAACACATTTCTGGAGCGAGATGATCCAATCCTGAATTGAACAGACTCATTTGTGACTGCTCTCTTCCTGGCCTTTGGTGATCTTCTAGAACATGTTCAGTTGGTGAAGCGTAAGATCTTGGGGATCCATCAGGACCAGTGCAATGTAACCAAGTATGCCATGGAATATAACTAGTTAGCAAATGATCTGGGCTGGAATTGGCCCAGCTACAGCCCCCAGCCAACCTAGAAGCCTGGCTCACTTTATGCACAAGAATTGAAAGACGCTTGGGAAAATAAAGCCAAGAGAAAGAAAGTTACTAACCATCTGAGTGATGCATCAAGCCACGGTAGTGCTCTAACATGGTTTAAACAGCATACATCATGTGATATACTTGACATTTGCATGGCCCTGCCAAGGTTGCCTCCACTATTACAATGAGCTGCTTTGCATGTGGTTTGCATGTATGAATAATGCAAATGCAGGCAAAGCAGCTCATTACTAGGCAATTTAATGCTAATATTTTATCGAGGTTCACTGAGAAAGTGGTCAGTTGCGATAAAATCACAATTGACAATGGTTTTTGTAAATCTAAACAAATGCACATCAGTCACCTAAACAGATATTAATGAGTTCAGTCCCCCAGCAGGGACAACACTGCCACTTCATTTCCACATATTTTCTACATCTTTCTACATTTTTCAAGCAGGTAATTCAGGATTATTCTTCAAATATATAGGGGTAGATTTTAAAAGGAGCGCGTGGGGTGTACATGTACGCGTGCTACCTGGCGTGCACACATGTAGCACACATGTTATAAATCAGGAGTCGGCGCGTGCAAGGGGGTGCACAATTGTGCACCTTGTGTGTGCTGAGCCTGCGCTGAGCTGCACTGCCTTCCCCGTTCCCTCCCAGGCTGCTCCGAAATCGGAGCAGCTTTGGAGAGAACTTCCCTAACCCCCCATCCCACCTTCCTTTCCCTTCCCCTACCACCCCCGCCCTTTCCCCCCTACCTTTTTTTTCCTTTCTTTTATTACTAAACTTACTTCAGCCCTGGGGATTTATGCGCGTAACCTTTTGAAAATCTGGCCCATATTGTTTGATATTCATCTTTTTTCAACCTGAGGTATTTCATGTTCTTTGACCTTTGCCTTTTGGTTTCAGAATATGTTGGTTGCCCCATCACGCGTTTGACAACAGTTTCTTTTCTCTCATCGTAACTTCTTCAATTAAATCAGGTTTGCTCCTACCTCTACCTCTTTAATATTCACTCCGGTTTGTTTTTCTTTTCCCTTGTCTCCTCAGGATACTTTGTTGTGTGGTAAACAACATGTAAAAAATGTTTTAAATCATTTCCGTCCTGTTAATACTGCTGTTCTATAGTATCCTATAGTATTCTATAGACTGTACATTTAATGGTTTGATTTTCTTCATAAAGGGGTAAATTTTAAAAGGTTACGCGCGGGCATACATGTTCGCGCGCTACCTGGCGCACACACATGTACGCCCGATTTTATAACATGCGCACGCAGGCGTGCGCATGTTATAAAATACGGGATCGGCACGCGCAAGGGGGTGCACAACTGTGCACCTTGCACGCGCCAAGCCGCGCTGCCTTCCCCTGTTCCCTTCCCCCCACCCCACCTTCCCTTCCCTTCCCCTACCTCCCCCGCCCTTTCCCCCCTACCTTTTTTGATTTCTTGTTTTTGTTTCCAAATTTACTTCAGCCCTGGGGCTGAAGTAAGTTGTGCGCGCCGGCCGACTGACGGCGCCCAATCCCTGGCACAGTGGCAAATGGCCGCTGTGCCCGGAGCCTCTGACCCTGCCCTCACCCCACCCCCTTCCTGCCTCTTTAGTAAAGCCCCAGGACTTACACGCGTCCCGGGGCTTTACGCGCGTTGCTGGGCCTTTTGAAAAGAGGCCCGGCACGCGTAAGCCTGGTTACAAGCGTAAATCCTTCGGATTTACGAGCGTAACCTTTTTAAAATCCGGCCCATAGAGTATACTATCTGTTTTTTTTATCTATTTTTTATCTGTTTTTATGTTTCCTTATGTTGTACGCATATCACATTTATGCCTTTTGCTGGATGCCTCTATGCATTTTTGTTGGTAAAAAAATATTTTCCAATTTTTTCTTGCAGCTAAAAGTTTTTCTGTTTACTTACTTACTGTTTACTTACATTAAAAATAATGTAAGTAAGTGTATACTACACTCTTAAAGTCAGCCTATGTCCCTCCTGATGCAGCTCTGCGAAACACAGTCCCTAGCAAGGTTCAAACCTGCAAACCTGGCTCTTTTTGCTAGTATATAGATAGATAGATAGATGTAGTTCCTGACATTATTTATTACAATATGGCCTCTGTTTGATAAAGAAAATCCCACAGATTCTTGACAATTAGAGTCCTGATGTAATTCAAAGTTGTATATCCCTTGCCCTGTATTTCATTTCAATAATTCCTTAATTTTGTCATGGTGCTCAGCTGGGGGACGGAGACTCAGCACAGTGTCTAGGTAGGGATGCACTTTGAAGAGATCGAGTGATCCAGAGTTGCTGTCTCTGCCTAAAGCAGCCCATCATTCCCCGTGGGTTGAGCCCTTGGGTGCAGGCAGCTGCTAGGACTTCTCAGGCGGAAGCAGGACCTAAGAAGGAACCAAAGACCAGAACCAGAGCAGGAATCAGGAAAGTATCTCAAGACCAGGAATCAGAAAATACAGGAACACCATCAGGAAAGAAAACATCACGGAGTGGACTGTTGGACCAGCAAAGGTGTGTCAGGCTAGATCTCCTTATATACAGCTCTCTATTTGGGACACACCTACTGCTGGTCCAAGAGGGAACTTCTGGAGGCAGGTCTCCCTAATTTCGCTTTGCTTAGTATTTTCTGCAGGTGGCCTGGTGATTCAGAGTGTCTATGGCATCACAGCAGGATCCGCTGGCTTTGGGATATTTCTTATAATGGTTAAACTGGGTCTTTCCACTATGTCTTAGAGAATCATAGGCCCATGCAACATTCTGATTCACCAATAAATGTAATTTTGTGGGTGGTTTTTTTTTTTTTTTTTGCCAGACAGTTGAAATATCATAGCTGTAATGGGCTAATTCTGGGATTAGTGAAGAGCATTCTATTCATGCCTATTGAGGTAATTTGAAAAAGTCTGAAGTCAGGCCTTGACACTATCCAGTATGGTATCTTTCACTAAGCCGTGGAGTGAACTGCATATAGAAAGAGACCAGCAAGACAAAACCATATACCCATTTGGGTCAGAGTATTAAATAAATGCCTTCACTGTGGGAAAAGTGCCTCTAAAGTGCGGAACTAAATGACTTTCTTAAAAGTTTGCTGGCAACATGTTCAAACTTTTTTTTGTGAGCAAAAGTGAATCTGGCGGGGATCTTTCCAAAATAAACATGTGCTCTTGTGGATGTTATTTTGTTTTATTCTCAGACTGTTTCATCTGGACTCTTGTTTCTAATGTCAAGTGGAAATATATGGAATCCTCATTTCAAAGTTTGCAAATTGATTTTTGATTTGTTCTGATGTAGTACAGGTTTAGCCACCTATATATATATAGTTTGCATCAGATTTCTCTGTGGCCACTCCACCTTTATGGAACAACTTTCTGGAATCAGTACGCGTGGCCTCGTCTTTAAAAGTGTTCGAGAAGACCTTAAAAATGCACCTTTTGAGATGGCTTTTCAAAGCTAATAATTGGGTCTCCAGTTGTTTATAGAGGGAATGGATGAGTAACCTAGTAACTAGAACAGTGGGCTAAGACCCACGGAAGCCAGCATTCAAATCCCAATGTCACTCCTTGTGACCTTGGGCAAGTCACTTTACCCTCCGTTGCCTCAGGTACAAAATTAGATTGTAAGCTTTCTGGGGATAGAGAAATACCTATGGTACCTGCATGTAATCTGCTTTGAAGTGCCGAAAAGCAGAATATAAATAAAATAAATGTACATTACCTGTTTTCAGTTCTCATACTTGTTTTTATCATTGTGTCTGTAATATTATGTAAACTGCTGTGAAAGGAAAAATAAAATAAATAAATGTTATCACTGATCCAAAAGTTCCCAGAAAACAAGAGCTCGCTTACCTCCCCTTACCACCATGGTCAGCAGTTTGCAGAACTGTAAGGTTACTGTATGTTCATCACAGACTTAGAGTTCTCAGGCTTAAAGAAGTGACTACAATGCATTGGTCATTTTGGGAAAAATCAATCTTCAAGATTTTCTTTTTTTTTTTTTTATTTTAATATGTGAATATAATAAAATACACTATAGATTTGAAATAGATGCAGGAGGATTCCACCAAAATTATTTTTTTTCTTTCTATTTATCATTATCATTCCACCATGCAGCAATAATCTTTAAAACTTGTTAGGATGTAGTTTCAAACAAATAGGAAAGACAAAAAATATTATGACCAACTGTGACTTCAAATGTCACTCTCATGGAAAAGGTCAAATGATGTTTTGTTGGGTTTTTTTTTCTAAATATAGTTTTATAAAATGTCTCCCACATGGGGAAAATAATTCACAGGGGATGACACACAACGTTGCCTGTAAATCATGGGTGAAAGTCTTGTTATTTCTGGAATGTCAGCGCAGTTAGCCCTGGTTAATCTAGGCTTTATTTATCCATTCTGTCTGCATGTCTGCTGAAAGACTAACGCAGCAGATTGTAGCCAAAACAAAATGTTGATTGTGTGTATATCATTAGAAGTTACTTCTGTACACTTAAGAATAATTTTGCTTTACATTTCTTCCCCCCACCCCCAGGTTAGGAGTAGAGTTGTTTGAATAGTCTCATCTAAAAGTATCTGAATAGTATGAAGTCAATTGTCAAAGGGTTCTGACCCCTAGCTTTGGGAGTCAGGACCCTAAATTCGCCATTGTGAAAATTGAAATAGTTCAAGGCCTAACTTTTCATTGGCTTCCTCAGTTTAGGATCCTAAAAGTAGGTATGGATAAGGTGTATGAGTGAGTGGTTTTTGGGGGGCAGGGCAGAGAAGATCAAGTTGCAGTAAAGAAGTTAGGCACCTAGCACTAATTTTCAAGGCCAGGAGATTAATTTGGGCAGCTAAATCTAAACGCTGCAATAGCAGGGCCAGATCTGGACAGCCAGCGCTAGCTTACCTCTTCCTCCCACCAGCTGGAATTCAAAGTTCACTTTTGGACTGACAGCACACCCCCATCCTTCCCTCCTATCCATCAAAGAAAAAGTACCCCAGAGGACTGAGAAAAATGCTTAGTAAAAGAGGCCCTTAGAAGAAACCCAGGTTTTCTACAGTTTGGAAGACAACTTTAACTCCCTAAAGTTAAGAACATAGGAAAAGCTACACTGGGTCAGGCCAAAGTTCCTTAAAGCCCAGCAGCCTGTCTCCAACTTTGGGCAATCCAAGTCACAAGTACCCGGTAAGATCCCAAAGAATAGATCCAGTCCTTCTTGCTCATAACCAGGGATAAGCATTGGCTTTCCCAAGTCTTCATGGCTAATAATGACATGGCTCCTGGCTCAGTCAGCTCTGGAGCACAGGGGTTCGGTGAGAACATTGTGGACCAGGCACAGTCCCACAACTTCCCAGGGTTCCTGCACGGGGGGGGGGGGGGGGGGGAAGGTTACTCTCTTCAAAACCTTTAGTGCTTTCTCTCACCAATCCAGTCACTCAAAAAATTACCACACCGACCCCCAAAGCTGTTGTTCAAATCTGTCACTGATGGCAGACAGAGCAAAGTCCAATGGCTACTGCACTAAACAGCTCAGATAGCCCAGAGCACAAAGAAAACTATCTCAGTCTCTCATGTATCACAGTGTTGCACACCCTTAGGTAAGCTCTGTGAGGCAGGGGCTCTCCTATCCTGGCTCTTCTCCAGGTCATGTTTTAGGATGCAGCTCTCCTTCCTTTTTTTCTGTTACTTCTCAAACTCAAATAAGCCTCTGTCTGATTCCTTTTTATCTGTCAGCAACTCTGTAGGAACTTCCTCTGGAAGGCAAGTCCTCTTTGAACTCCACAAAGGACAGGCCTCTGATTCACCACACTTTTCCAATACTCTTCCTTGCCTGAAGAAATCCCCATTCTTTGGACCTCTAGAGCTTGGAGCACCCACAGCATCACTTTTCAGGAATTCACTCACTTACCCCAAGATATCTTCTGAGAACCCTGTCTGAGATAGTTATTTACTCTCTCAGACAATAGAAGGACCAGGGGACACTCCATGAAGTTAGCAAGTAGCTCATTTAAAACAAATCGAAGAAAATTCTTTTTCACTCAGCGCATAGTTAAGCTCTGGAATTCATTGCCGGAGGATGTGGTTACAGCAATTAGTGTAACTGGGTTTAAAAAAGGTTTGGATAAGTTCCTAGAGGATAAATCCATAAACTGCTATGATGGTAATTAATAGGCAATAGTAGCTTGTGATGTTTCTAATGTTTGGGTACTTGCCAGGTATTTGTGACTTGGATTGGCCACTGTTGGAAGGATACTGGGCTTGATGGATCCTTGGTCTGACTCAGTATGGCATTTCTTATGTTCTTACCTTGGGCCCCAGCCACCTTCCACAGACAGGAAACCTCTTCTCCAGAGTACCCTTCTATATGTGAGAGAGGGTCAACACCTCTAGATCTTTTTCCTGTGGAGAGAAAGTCCCAATAGCACCCTCTGTAAGAGAGGCACTGACTTCCAGCACCTTCTGCTTGGAAAGGCACTCACAGCTTCCCCGTCCTCCCGTTGCTGTAATGCAAAGCCTCCCTACACGCGCCTTCCAACTCTGCCATCGTTACTGGCAACCAGGCCTACAGAGGCCACTACTGCCATACTAGTAAGGGACAACACTATTACTAAAGTGTAAATTTGGGTGAGACAAAGTGATTTACACATTTTTCTTCCAAGAACTTGTCTAAACACTTTTTAAACCCAGTTATGCTAACTGCTTTCACTATATCCTCTGGCAACAAACTCCACAGTTTAATTATATGCTGAGGGAAAAATATTTTCTCTTTGATTTGTTTTAAATTTTCTACTTATTAGCTTCATAGTGCCCCCTAGTTCTAATACTATTGGACGTTCCTATTTACCTGTTCCACCCCACTCATGATTTTAGAGACCGCTATCATATCACATCTCAGCTGTCTCTTCTCCAAGATGAAGATCCCTAACCAGTTTAGCCTTTCCTCTTAGGTGAACCTTTCCATCCCTTTTATCATTTTGGTCACCCTTCTCTGCACCTTTTCTAGTTCTACTATATCTTTTTTGAAATGCAACCATAATTGCAACATAGTCCTCAAGATGAGGTTGCACCATGGATTGATACAGATTCATTAAGTTATCTTCCATTTTTATTTTCCATTCCTCTAACATTTCCAAAATTTCAAAGTATTGTCCACAGTGGCTTCAAGATCCGTTTTCTGGGTAGAGACTCTAATACAGAACCCAGCAGTGTGCAGCTACTTTTTTAGATTGGAGTGGAGGAGTAATCTGGTAGTTAAAGCAGCAGGCTGCCAAGCTTTGCATTTGTCCATATTAAATTTCATCTGCCATTTAGATGCCAAATCCCCAAATCTCACAAGGTCCTCTTGCAATTCCTCACAATTGGCTTGTTATTTAGCTACTTTGAATACATTTGTCATCTGCAAATTTGATCACCTTACTCATCACTTCCATTTCCAGATCATTTATGAATATATTAAAAAGCACCGTTCCGAGTACAGATCCCTGGGGCACTCCACTGTTTTATTTTTCTCCACTGAGAGAAAGGACCATGCAGTCATACTCTCTGTTTCTGATCTTTTAGTTAGTTATCAATCCACAATAATACATTGCCTCATGTCTTTTTAATTTCCTATTAAGTCTCTAATGAGAGACTTAGTCAAATGCTTTTTAAATTCCAGATACACTATATCAACTGACTCACCCTTGTCAACATATTTATTAACCCCATCAAAAAAAATCTAACAGATTTGTAAGAATCGACATTCCTTTGCTAAATCATTGCTGGCTCTGCTCTGTTAATCTGCGTCTATCCAGATGACCAGTACTTTTGTTCAGATTAGTTTCTATCATTTTGCCTGGCACTGATGATCTAAGGAACCCTTTTTAAAATGGGTGTTGTTGGCTACTCTCCAATCTTCAGGTACTGTAGCTGATTTGATTGAGAACTTAGAGATTACTAATAAGAAGTCTGCAATTTCATTTTTTAGTTCTTTCTGAACTCGGGAGGGGGGGGAGTGTAATATCTTTTAGTTTGTACTTTTTAGTTTGTCTATTTGCTCTATTACATCTTCCCAGTTCACTGTGATTTGTTTCAGTTCCTCTGAATCATCATCTTTAAAAAATGCTTCCTGATCTCCCTGATACTCTCCTCAGTAAAAATAAAAGCAAATAATTTAGTTTTTCTGCTATGGTCTTGACTCTCTTAGCACCGCTTTACCTCTCAGTCATTTAGTGGTCCAACCAACTCCCTCACTGGCTTCTTGCATCGAATATACTTGAAAAAGTTTTTATTTTGTGTGTTTGCCTCTCTGTCGAGTTTCTTTTCAAATTCTCTTTTGGCCTGTGTCATTAATGCTTTATGTCTAACTTGCCAGTGCTTCTGCACTTTCCTATTTTATTTGGTTCCATGTTCCAGTTTTTAGAAAATGTCATTTTGGCTTTAATAGCCATTCACCTCACCATTTAACCACGCTGGCATTCATTTGGTCTTCTTTCTACCTTTTCTAAAGCTTGGAATACATCTAGTCGGTATTTCAAACAGCATCCATGCCTCGTGAAAATTGTTAACCTTTGCAAATGCTTCTTTTATTTTTTTTTCTAATTTCCTCAGTTTAGGATAGTCTCCTTGTTTAAAGTTAAATGCTACTACAGACGTTTTCCTTAATTTTCTCCCTTCAGTGGTTATGTTAAATCTCAGAATGTTATGATCACTATTGCCAAGTGGTCCCATCACCGTTACCTCTCGCACCAGATCCTGCATCTCAGTAAGTATTTGATCCAGAGAATTATCTCCTACTCACTGGTTCCAGGACTAGCTTTTCCATTAAGCACTCATTTATAGCATCTAGAAACACTACATCCCTTGCATGTGCTGATGACACATTTACCCAATCAATATTGGGGTAATTGAAATCGCCCATTATTATCTTGTTGCTTAATTTAGATTTCCTAATTTCTGTCTCTTCATCCTGGCCAGGTGGACAGTAGATGCTCTCACCACTATACTCTTCCCCACCACACTGGGAATGTCTAGCCATAGAGATTCTACTGTGCATTTTGTTTCCTGCAAGACTTTTACTCTGTTTGACTTTATACTATCCTTAACATATGGCATCACACTCCCACCCCTTCACCAGTTTGACCTAGCCTATCATTTCAATATACTTTATTTCCTGGTATCACAGTGTCCCATTGGTGGTTATCATCTTTCCACCAGGTTATGTCTACATCTTTTCAGTGCCATGTATTCTTTTTATTTAAAAAAAAAAAAAAAACCCCCAACAAAAAAACATGTTTATTCAAACCAGATGCTCAAATGTACCAAATTACACAGAGGATCAAACTAATTTTTCAATCTTATTTTTTAGACTTCTTACATTTACATACAGACAATTCAAAGTATGATTTGTAATTGTAATCACAGCCAGCCTAGCAGTTGTAATGGGTAGTTTTAAATCATTTATCTCTGTCTGTGCACCTGGGCCACTTCTGCCTCTAGCAGAACCTTTCAATTGGGATATTATTCTAACTTCCCCACTATGCCAATATCCTTTGAAGAAACCTCACTTCCAACCATGCATTCCTGAGAGACTGTTGGCGTTCTCCCATGATCTAGTTTAAAAGCTGATCTCTTATTTGCATGTTAGCGGCCAGCAGTCTGGTTCCATCCTGCTTAAGGTGGAACCCATCCTTTCAGAATAGGCTCCCCCTTCCCCCAAGTATTGCTCAGCTCCTAACAAATCTACAGCCTTCTTCCCTGCACCATCACCTCATCCATACATTGAGACTCTGGAGCTCTCCCTGCTTCTATATGTGGAATGGGGAGCATTTTTGTGAATGCTTTCCTGGAGGTTCTGGATTTCAGCTTTCTAAAAGCCTAAATGTGACTTCCAGATCTGCCATCCCATACCTTCCTATGTCCTTGTTACCTCACATGTTCCATGACGGTTGGCTTCTCCCAGTACTGTCTAAAATCCTTTCTAGGAGACATACGAGTCCACCACTTTTGCACCAAGCAAGCAAATTACCAAATGATCCTCATGCCCACCAGCCATCCAGCTATCTATATTGCTAATGATCGAATTGCCAGCTACAAAGGTTATCGTAACCTTTCTCAGCTGGGCACATGCCCCTGAAGATACATCCTTGGTATAAGAGGATAGTGCATCACCTGGTGGGTAGGTCCTAGCTACAGAGTCATTTTCTACCACACCAAAGGGGATGCTTTCTTTCCTGGCAATTGTGCTCCTCCAAGGTAGCACAGCTCCTCCAGGCCTACCACTCTAGTCTTCAGAGATCATTCTCTGAGATACAGGAGCTCTCTGCATCGCACGCACAACCTGTCACCAAATGGTAGACAATCATGCATGTAGCACTAGGTGCAAAAGACTGGACAGTCCCCATCTCGTTTCTGAACTGCTGTCTGCATCTTAATACTGTTGAGTTTGTTAGTTAAGGTTGCTAAGGGTTGCTTAATTTAATATAAAGTCCTTTACATTTAATTTGGTATATTTTATGTTAGTTTGGCAATCGTTCGCAAAGGGACAACAATTAATCTGTTGATAAGGGCTTGGTTACCCCCTTGATTTATCTAAATCCCTGAGTGACTCTTGTGAAAATTTTCTCTCCTGTCCTCTTAATAGGGATAAAAGTCTATAAATCAAAGAATGTGCTTGGGGTGGGTGGATACTGAAGATGAACCTAGCTTTCTCTTTTAAGTCAAAGGGACTCCACACCCCTGCCTGTACCCTATCACTGGAAGGTCTTTTATGATTCACTTATATTTCTGGTAAAATGTCATCTTTTGCTCATTCTGTTCTGACTTAAGGAAGAGCGTATCGGCTTCGAAAGCTAGTCAAGAAATGTATTGTTAGCCCAATAAAAAGGTATCACCTTATACTGTTGGGTTTTTTTTGGTTTTGTTTTCATTTGTAAACCATTAAGGTGTCCTTTTGCACGCCATTCCCAGCGCGCGCACATGGACTTGACAGTTTTATAACATGTGCGCGTCAATGTGCAAATGTTATAAAATCTGCTACCCACGTGCGTATCTGCGCACAATTTTATATTGGCGCGTGCATGTGTGCGTGAGTGCCGAATTGCACATGGAAGGGGTGCGGCGACGCGATAGGCCCTATTCCCCCCTACCTAACGTGCTTCCCTTTTGCCCTACTAACCTGGATCCCTAAAACCCCACTAACTATCCTACATATTTTTGTTTTGAAACTTAGCTGCTGTCCAGAGCAGCAGCAACTTGCGCAGGCCGGTTGTCTCCTGGTGCGTGCTTCTTCCCGGCCCGTCCATGCCCTGCCCAGACCGGACCTCCAGTCCGCCCCCTTTTTCACAAATCCTCTCTTTTGTGCATATCATCAGATACGCGCGTGGCTGCAGGCGTTTTAAAATCCCTGTGGCGCGCGCATCCCATCCATGCTCGCATCCGCCCATTTTGGCACTGGGCTTTTAAAATTCAGCCTTATATTTCTATGCATTGAATCTTGGTTTTTAACCATGGTACTTCATGTAGGTTATCCCAGTACCTTCTTGGAAGCCCTATGCAACCATACAATTGCTGTTAGGGCTTATTATTTATTTTATTTAAAACATTTACAAGCCGCACTTTTGCTCATTCTAGGTGGGTTACAAATTTGCACACATAATAAAATAGGTTGTAACTACTGCTCTAGGCAGGATACTATAATGCTATTCTTGAATTTTTTTAATCTTTTTCTAATTTTGTTATAACATCTGGTTGTGACAAAACAAAATGGAACATCTACTGTTGTCTCAAAGACTCATACAGTAGACTCATTGATTGGGGTGTTTGTTACTAGTAGATGTGTATCTGGTAATAATTTTTATTTTATTTTTGTGTTGTTTTTAGTTTATTTTCATTTTTTGTTTCGTTTTGTAAAATTTTTCATTTTTCTATTTTTGCTTTGTTTTTAGTGTTCACTAAATTGAAATAACGCACACTAAGGCAAATAGTGTGCACTACATAAGAACATAAGTACATGCCATACTGGGTCAGCCCAAGGGTCCATCAATCCCAGCATCCTGTTTCCAACGGTGGCCAATCCAGGCCATAAGAACCTGGCAAGTACCCAAAAACTAAGTCTATTCCATGTTACCGTTGCTAGTAATAGCAGTGGCTATTTTCTAAGTCAACTCAATTAATAACAGGTAATGGACTTCTCCTCCAAGAACTTATCCAATCCTTTTTTAAACACAGCTATACTAACTGCACTAACCACATCCTCTGGCAACAAATTCCAGAGTTTAATTGTGCGTTGAGTGAAAAAGAACTTTCTCCGATTAGTTTTAAATGTGCCACACGCTAACTTCATGGAGTGCCCCCTAGTCTTTCTATTATCCGAAAGAGTAAATAACCAATTCACATCTACCCGTTCTAAACCTCTCACAATTTTAAACACCTCTATCATATCCCCCCTCAGCCATCTCTTCTCTAAGCTGAAAAGTCCTAATCTCTTTAGTCTTTCCTCATAGGGGAGCGGTTCCATTCCCCTAATCATTTTGGTAGCCCTTCTCTGTAACTTCTCCATCGCAATTATATCTTTTCTGAGATTCGGCGACCAGAATTGTACACAGTATTCAAGGTGTGGTCTCACCATGGAGCGATACAGAGGCATTATGACATTTTCCGTTTTATTCACCATTCCCTTTCTAATAATTCCCAACATTCTGCTGGCTTTTTTGACTGCCGCAGCACACTGAACCGACGATTTCAATGTGTTATCCACTATGACACCTAGATCTCTTTCTTGGGTTGTAGCACTAACTTGTAATACTTGATAATACTTCACACTATTTCATTATACACTATTTGCATTATACACTATTTGCATTACTGTGTACTATTTAAATTTAGCACGCACTAAAAACAAAACAAAACAACATTTTTTATTTTTGGCTAGCATTTCATTTACAAAATGACATGAAATGATATAGACAATGTTATGTCTATGGTCATTTGAAACGATAGCACCTCCCTAGTTAGTATAAGCAAGGGCAGCCTTAGGGCGTGCCAAGGGGTGTAGCAGCAGCAGTGATCCACGCACAGGGGTGCAGCAACTGTAAACATTGGTGATTTGTGCTGAGGGATGTAGCAGCTGCAGTGATCTTCACCATGGGGTGTAGCAGCTGTGGTGCAGTAAGTGCAGAAATCACTGTTGCTGCAAGGGGTACAGCAGCTGCAGAGACTGGTGCCACACTGAGGGGTGCAGCAGCTGCAGAAACTGGTGCCACACTGAGGGGTGCAACAGCTGCAGAGACTGGTGCCACACTGAGGGGTGCAGCAGCTGCAGAGACTGGGGCCACACTGAGAGGTGCAACAGCTGCAGAGACTGGTGCCACACTGAGGGGTGCAGCAGCTGCAGTGATCAGAACAGCACTTAGAGGAGGTATTGTGCAGTTGTTGTGTGTGCTTTCATATTAAAATTGATTTAAACTTTGTCGGTTTCAGTATTTTCCTTGTCTGAAATAAAAGTATAAACATACTAAGAAAAAAGATTCCCGTTTCCTAATCATGCTTTCCTGTCTACGTTACTGTAACCGCTCTGCTATGTGAACCTTTCACCTCATCATAATTAGTCTTCTAATATAATTTGTATCATATAAATAATCTGACTGCAAGTGCGATATGAGATTTACTTGTTGACAGCAGGTTATCTTTTAGCTCCATGAGCATTCTCTCTCTTTCTTATGCCATATGTTTTCTGATATTTAGAAAAAAAATAAGGCAGTGTAATGACCTATACATCTATATCTAGTTTTGTCTTTAACTGAAAGAGCTTAGATCTTCCATGTGTCTTGCAGCTCTATGTTGTGTCTGACAATTGTTCTGTTTCCTTCGCCTCCCAAGCCCACACTTCTAGGTTATTTTGTATAGTGGGCAACTTAATGTTATTATGGCAGCTTCCCTGACAGAGTGCTTCCTACCTACTGTGCCTTTATCCAAAGTGGAGGAATACAAGAGGGCTGAGAGATTGTATTGGAAAGTCCACCCCTGTGACATAGAGGTCGCTGGCTTTGTGCGTCAAGTTGGAGACTTCTAACAGGTTAGAGACTAGAAATGACACAATGGAGGTCTGAGTATGTGGCAGTCTGATGGCCAGATGTTGAGAGGAAGCTCAGAGTAAGGATTATTGCCTCCACTGAATATAAGAAGAAAGGATCTATTGTGTGGTCACTTTGATGAGCAAGTCTGCTTCTAATGAAAAGTAGGAGAGCCTGGAAAAGGTTTTGCCTGAGAATGTTAGTGTTTAACTGGAGTTTGCTGTTTTCATTTTGATGACTGGGTGCACCATAGACACTTGGAAAAGTGATATTGCTATTTACTTAATATGGTTAAGTGGTTCTTTGACCTGACAACATAACCTATTGTGTTTGTTTTATTTTAGCTAGACTGGAATATAGCATCATTTAAGTACACAAGTGTTTGTATCATCATGGTTGTCTTTATTTCACTTAAAGCTTCAAATTGTTTTATTTTTAGGATGTTGTGTGACTATAGCACTTACATTTGAAAATAGTTATACAATAGCAAAATGTTTACCAGCCAACTCCTAGTTTCATCAAAACAGAGAGACTCCTTATAAGGCTCTCATATTAGTCATCTATTTATACCACTATAGGAGGGTCAACTAGTAACTCGAGGTGAGGTTTTGGTGGTGGTCTAGGGTTTGGGGGACAATTTTACCTGCACAGTCAAACATACGAACAGAAGATTTGATCAGTGAAGATTGGATGTGATTTGGAATGAGGAAAGGTACACAAAGATGAAATTTCTACAATGTACTCTCGCCCTAGCTTGATGTGTGCACCTTTCCTCACTCCAAATCACATCAAATCTTCACTGATATGTACTGTGCTGTAGTGTTCGTACATCTCACTGTAAATGTAAAATTGGCCCCCAAACCCTAGACCACCACTAAATAGATGACTAATATGAGAACTCTCTCTCTTTCTATCTCTCTCTCTCCTGCAAGTTTTCATATTGTCATGTGCAATCTTACACCTTAATTTAGTCCATTCCCCAGAAGAAACCTATCCCAATCACTGCTATTTAAGACAGGAGGAAGAGGGATATGAAATTGAGGTATCATGATCCCTCACTTATGGCTACCCAAACGTTTTGCCCAGTTAGGTCCTGCCCTCCTCCGTCTATTATCATCCATCACATTGCTCATCCTTGATAGGAGGCCATAGACCCAGGACCCACTTCAAAACCCAATATACATGTACCTTGCCTCCCATCCAAATATCACTGTTGGTTGACTGGGTAAGTTCCCTTACCCCCATAGACTGTGGTCACTACCTCTGTAGTATCCCTAGGCTGATGAGAAGCCAGATCTGGGAATATACCGCAAGTCTTTCGTATGTAAGCTCTGCGCCAAGTGGCCAGTTTATATTTCATTCTTTTGATGCATCATTTATCTGGAAACACAAATATTATCAGCATTGACAATATGGTATCTGTTAAACAACACTGTCTAAAAAATATGAGGATAGCTTTCAAACAACTCCAAGTGGTAGCATATATGTGTGTATATGGCTGAGCATAGATCTATGGTAATAATTTATAACCCATGTGAATCTCTAACCTGCAACATATGTGCATATGTATGCTTACATGCGAATACATGCAATGCATTGAGAGCCAAGTATTTCAATGCATTGAATATGTGTACTTTTCCTACCAATTTTAAAAATACACATGGCATATACTTTATTTGCAAAAATAAAGTAGGACTTAACTCGCATAAAACCAGATTTAAGCACATAAGTATATTTTAAAACATGCACACATTATTGACATTACCAGTTTATCAATTACTCCACCAATTCACCAAATTCTTCTCCAGGTCGGCCATCCATTGCTCCTACCATGTGACAGGGGCCGACCAATGGCACCGGTAGCCCCTGTCACATGGTAAGGGCAAAGGGCCACCGGCGCCATTTTGTTTACTGGCAGCCGACGGCTCGAGAGCGGGAGATCATTCCTGGGACCCCTGCTGCACCACCAGGGACTTTAGGAAGTTTTGGGGGGGTTGTAATTAAGTAAATTTGAAAGGTTGGGGTGGGTTTGGGTTTTTTTTTTAAATAAATGTGCCCCTCCCTCCCGCGCTAACCCGAACAGTGAATTTTCCATGAAGTTCGGGGGAAATCCATCTCAGGATTCGGGCTCTCCGACCCATGCCGAATTGGACAATTTCTTTGAAATTGTCCAAGTCGGCAAAAACGAATGCACATCTTTATTAATTATATAATAAAGCTGCGGCCATTATTACCACATAAAAAGCGTTTGCCTCATATTGTTCTGTATTGTATTTGCGATTCCACTTTGCGACAGCGAACGGAGCAGCGCCCCAAGCATCAGCGGTCGCGACGTTATAAGTTTTAACCACACAATGACTTTTCTGGTTACAAATAATCTGTACACTGGGGGAATATTTAAACTACAGATTTGTCCAGTTAAGTCTTGAACTTGGCTGGACAAATCCTTTTGAATATTGATGTCTATGTAATTTTCATTCCTGTGGCCAATAACCCATGTTTAGAGTGTAAATGTTTCAAAGATTCTTAATGCTCTCACATTTATTTCCTAAAACAATGGGCTCCTCAGTTCTCCTAAGATTAGACCTTGTTCTAGATGATTTGCTTCATTTATTTTGGTGCTGCAGCTGAGCAATAACATAATGCATAAAACTACAAACCATATCTGTTTTATGTCAGATCAGAAGTAGGAAGCACATACAAATAGTCTTAAATAGCATGTCAGATGGATGGAGCTTAAGTGGAATGGGCACAGGGCTGCAGAACCTTTCACCCCGAGGTCACCAGCTGAAGTGAGTAACAACAGGAAGAAAGTCTGTGGCTGTGTGAACTGAATTGGTGTTCTTTACTTAATTCCCAGTAGACATGTATTCATGTTTTGATGAATGACACTAATTGACATTCACATTTAATTAATTTTGGCAATCTCAGCAGGGCGGCAAAAGATGGAATGAACCAACAGTGGTTCCCCATTAAGGTGGTCATTTTGTTAACACTGCACATAAATTAGCCAGCAAATATGATTCATAAGTTACACCAATATTCTATATGGGCTTATGCACATAGGTCCGTTTTGAAGATTTTTTTAAATTTAAAAAATATCTATCCCGCGCTATCCACAGTCCTAGGTGGGTAACATTAGTCACATACATAATGAAATAACTTATTTTTGTTGTTATCTTAATGTAACACATTGGAATAAAAACAGAGACAAAAATCAACTACCTGCTCAGCAGAGAAGCCTACTCACGAAACCAATCACGCTGGCCCATAAAGTGCACTATTCTCCATGCACCATCATAGTTAAGCCATAACCTAGCAATTAGTTGATAATTTGTCCAAAATCCTCATTCGCTTTCTAAACGTCTGCATACAAGTTATAGATCTCAAAGACTCTGTCAAGGAATTTCACGGCAGTAGACCTACCACAGAGAACTTCCTAGCTCCAGATTTAGAGGGATCAATATTCAAGGCTGACGATGTCAGTAATTTAGAGCTTATCTGACTAAGATGTATATTCCGTGGCATGGCGAAGCTGCTGAATATACGAGTATACGTGCGCACTTAGCCAGATAAGTCTACCTGGCTATGTTTAGACCTGCTCTATAGTGCGTCTAAACTTACATGTATACTTATGCGGCTAACTCTGAATATCGGCAGTTAGCTGTATAAGTTATACGCCTAGCTCACTCTGCCCCCAGCTGCCCAATACATGCCTACTTTTTGTGTGTGTAACTTTTAGCCATGTAAGGAACTTATGTGGCTAAGTGGTGACTGCTGAGCATTGGCACATATTCAGCAGCTGCTTCTTAGCCGCATAATTCCCGCTTATCGTGCTAAATAGTGCTGAACATGCTTTGAATATTGGCCCTAGAAAGTCTAACTAGGCAAGTCGAAGATACATTAAATATATTACATCCAAATTGTCTTAGAAAACGAGGAGGCCTGTAGGTCGTCAACACAGTATTCAAACAGATAGGGGCATCCCTGCTTAACAGCTTATGGATAAGTGTGAGAATCTTAAAGCATATCTACCACTGGAACGGCAGCCAATGTAAGTCACATATAATACTAGTGTTATATGATCTCTTAAATGAGTGCTTGTCAAAACATGGCCCGCAGCATTTTATACTGCCCAAACTGCTTTTAAGGTGGTAAGTGCAACTCCAGATAGAGTGAATTACAATAATCCAGATTGGATAAAACTAATGCCCGCTGGACAGCCTTAAAATCATTAGGCTTTAGGAAAGGCTGGGATGGTAACTTTCAAACTGACGCACGTGCGCACGAATCCCATCTTGAGCACATAAGGGGGGGGGGAGGATTGTAGTTCCCAATTCCCTCCCAGTTTGCCTCAGTAAAGGAGCGGCTTTCCTAAACCCCCTACCTAACTTGCCTCCCTTTTATCCTACTAGCCCCGACCCCTAAAACCCCGCTGACTACCCTTTTTTTTTTAACTACTTACATGCTGTCCATAGCAGAAACAAGTTACACGGTTGTGCGATCCCGGCGCGCTAGTGCGCACAACTGACTTCATGGGTGCAGTCCCAGCCCACGCCCTACCCAGACCCCACCCCCGTCCCACCCCTTTTCATCCGCATACCAGGAGATACGCGCGTGGCTGAGGGCCTCTTAAAATCCGTGCGGCCTGCGTGCGTCCAAGTCACACCCGTATCTCCCAGATTTGCCGCGCATAGGGCTTTTAAATGTGTCCTTTAAGTTTGCGCAGCATGCACAATTTTGAAAAGACACCTGTAACGCCCCCTCCTCTTTATCCAGGGTCACCTTTGATGGCTGCAGCCCAGGAACCAGGATTCAGGCTCTTACACCATAAGAAGAAAAATCAGTAGCCCAGACCAAGAGGGTTTGTTCCAAAACAAAAAAGGATTTATTTACAAAAGTCCAAAAAAATAACAGCCCGTCAAGTAGTAAAAAATGACAGAATAGTCCAGGAGAAAAAAAGCACAAAGAAGATACTTTAGCTGTCTCTTAATCTAATTCAAAGTACTTCCAGGGCAAGTGCGAGGGCATTAGGTGCTCTAGGAGAAACTTGCAGCTTGCCACCCACCCCCGTCCCAGGTCACCCCCTCCCCACACATTTATAATAATTTTACATGATAAAGAACATTCAAAGTACAGACTTCTGAGGTAAAAATATAACTTATAACATGTATATTATATGTACATTCACTGCTATGGTGCCAACCAGAAAATTGCAGAAAAAAGTAAAAGGTACACTTGGAATTGCTATTAGGCCTTATGCGCAATATTCATTGGGTGTAGGCTTGGCCCTCAGAAAGCCATAAATAAACTGTATTACAATTTCAATATAGTAAACCTTTCAATCAAAACAGCACTAATTAATTGCCAAAACTCAAATAGTAACAACCCTATCTTTGAAAAAGCAACACTGATCCCTACACAGAAACAACAGGCTAACAGAATATCTCACCTTGATCACACATGCTGAACACAGACAGACCCTCACCAAATACAGAATAAAGACACTATAAACTATAAATAGAAACATGTAGACAAAATTTGAACTGGAAACCACAAGAAGCCAGATACTGTATTCAGTGCAACAATGGAAAACCAGAAATAACCATTCCTCATAAAACAAACAGTAAAATCAAGAAATATACATTATCACTAGAGTAAAACCACACTAATCAAAAAAATAAATATTTCAAAACAGTTGATGAATAGAACAATAACTTGTAATTTAAAAGTCATACACATTTTCCAAATACAAATAAACTATTTGTTATGGTCCCGGGCCATACCCCGGTCCCTCCACCTACCTCGGGGCCAGCCCGGGCCGCAGGAACTCGTCTTTGGCCGTTCAGGCCTGACATGGCTTCCACCGTGGCTCTCCCTTCACGAGGGACACGCCGCCGACCTGACACGCTGGGCCCCGCCCCCTAGGCGCGCGTGCGTGCAGGGGCTTGGCTCTTAAAGGGGCCAGCACGGGAAATCAAGGGGACGGCCTTCAGATGACGTCAGACGCTGCAGGGTATTTTAACCCTGCAGCTTGGTCAAATCCCTGCCTTGCAACGAGGTTCTCTCAGTCCCCTGACTTGCTAGTTGCTGCTTTGGATCTTGGATCGTCTCTTCTACCTCTGGCTTCCGACCCGGCTTCATCCCTTGACTTCGTCTTTGCTTCCGCCCCTGGTTTTGGTTTGGATTTCTGACTTCTGGCTTCTGACCCGGCTCCGTCCAATGACTCTGTTTCCAGCTTCCGCCCCTGGCTTTGGCTTTGGATCTCTGACTTCTGGCTTCTGACCCTGCTGCGTTCCTGGACTCCGACTTCTGTTCTCTCCGCCTCTTCAGGTATCCGGTTCTTGCTGGCCCAGGGGATTCTCCTAAGTCCCAGCGGCTTGGGCTCTCACGGGCTCCTCCCAGGGGAGCCACGGGCTTCCGAGGATGAAGACTCTTCCAGCCTCCTGGGTCCTGCCGTCCTCATCGACCATCTCTTCGGCCGCTTCCTGGATCCTTGGTCGCATAGGGTCCCGCCTAAGTCCAAGAGGTCTGGGTCCCTACAGGCTCCTCCTGGGGGGACCTCGGACTTCCAGTGGTGAAGTCTTCTCCGGAGTCTCTCTTCAGCGCCGCCTCCCGGCTGTGAAGCTCACTGTGGGTCCCCACAGTGCTTCATCTGCAGTTTCAGCCAGCCCAAGGGTCCACGACCATAACACTATTTAAAATTAGCAGACACATCATAGAGCACCCAATAATTAAAAATAATGATTTAAAAAATCCCCTGCTGTCCATACCTGGAATCTTTTGATTTCTAGATGCCCTGAAATTGTCATAGATTAGCAGGTGGAGAGGACAGGGGTTATTTCTCACAAACTTTCTCCTATCTCTCTCTCCTATATACACACATGCTTGCTCACTCACACACACAGCCATGCCCTCTCTCTCATACATACACGCACAGACATGCCCCCCCTCTCTCTCTCATACATGCACAGCACACACACAGAGACATGCCCTCTCTCTCTCATACATGCACAGCACACACACACAGACATGCCCTCTCTCTCTCATACATGCACAGCACATACATAGACATGCCCTCTCTCTCTCTTTCTCATACGTGCACACACACAGACATGCCCTCTCTCTCTCTCATGCATCCATACAGACATGCCCTCTTTCTCTCATACATACAAATATAGGGCTGGATTCACTAATGCCGCAAGGCATAGTGAATCCCCATAAAAGGTATAGTTATTCGGTGCAAAACTGACAGCGATAAAGCTGTCGCTGTCAGTTGCAGTCTGCAACTGCAGTCTGCAACTGCACCGACTGCTTTCGCTGTCGGTGCAGTCTTCGCGGCGTCAACCCCGGTGCTGCCCCGTCTCCTCCTCTTCCGGTGCTGATTCCCCCCGAGCTAGCTATCGCACGCATGCGATAGCTTTAGAAAATAACCCCCATAGTCATGCTCTTTCTCATACATGAACACACAGACATGTTTTCTCTCTCATACATAAACACACAGACATGCTTTCTCTCTCATAGACGCACCAGATATGCCCTCTTTCTCTCATACACACACACACAGATATGCCCTTTCTCTTATACATACACGCAGACATGCGATCTCTCACTCACTGCCCCTCTCCGAGAAGCACAAGGCCAACAGCCTCCTCCTTCAGCCGCTGCAGCCTAGGATATTCTTCCTTTCTTCAGGCCTGCTAATGCTTCTCTGCCTCTTGCTCCTCCTGCTGAGCAGGGACCATGCCGATGTTACTTCCGGAGTGGGCGGGGCCGCGTGCTTCACATCCTTCTGATGGCTGCTCGGCTGGTACTGTTTGTACCAGTCTCAGTCGCGCTGCTGCTCCTTTTTCTCTTCCTCCTTTTCACTGTTGCGAACGTAGGCCTGGGGCCAATATTGCCTCTGCTTGTGCTGGGGTTGCTCTGTTCTTCTTCCTGCCTCTTCATCCCACCCGCACTGTCCCACTCCCTGGCGCCTTCTCTTCCGGGCCGTGTGGGCGAGAAGGCGAGACCATACTGTTGCTGCTCCCCGACTGTTGGTGCTCAAGGCGGCTGCTTAGTCCTTTCACCGGCCCTGGGTACTTCAGATTGCTCACAGTTCTTTCACTTGCCTATTTCAAAGGTCTTTGGACAAAGCTGTCTTTTCATCCCCTCAACAGGATCCCCTTTCTCCTTCAGACCCACAGCAGCTGACAGTTTCATATTTATCACCTTTGCCCTTTCTGACTGTGAGCTTCCCCAGGCAGGATGGTGTTCCCTTAGACCTTGGGGTCTTTATCCTCCTAGCTAATGTAGCAGGACCCCCAAATGGCTGGTTGGCAGCAATCAAGGCACTGTGATGCCTGGATTCCTCCCGGGGGGAAGCGGGACTTCCAGGGCCACAGGTGTGTACATGGCCCATGGTCACTTACAGTCCTTCAACTACTCACTGCACTATTGGATTGGTGCCAAGAGGTAAGGCTAGGGAGGCAAAGAACCCAGAATAATAAAAAGAAAATATATACCACAACAGTGACAACACTTTCCTTTCTTACTGATCCTAAGTCCATGATAAAGATCAAAGCTTAGAGCCCACTTGCAGGCCGATGCGATACCGTGCACTCAGGCTAGTGCACAGGTTAACCCACGGTTGGATGCGCATTTTGGTCACGCGTCCATAACCCTTTATGCAATAAGGGGATCAGCACATCCAAAACGCGCGTCCAAACCAGTGCGTAGCTAACAATGCTCATCACATGTAAATGCCATATTGATGACACTATTAGTTAGTAACCCTTATGTAAAAAATAAATGTGCGCCCGATGCGCACATTTTAACACTCAAAAATTAATGGCAGCCCTGGAGCTGGCATTAAGTCTTGAGGAGTCCCAAAAGTTTAAAAGAAAAGCAGAAAATAAATATTGCTTTTATGTGGTTCCTCCAACTTAATATCATGGCAAATTGGGCGTCCATTTTCCTAATCCACACACAGCCACTTCTCCTGGGCTCTCGATGCCGAGGAGGCACTAGGGACACACAATTTCCCCTAGTGCCTCATTTTTAACACAGCAGCTCATTAGCCTACTGCATCATGTGCCCAGGGGAGGTGGATGGGCCTGCGTTAGGATAACAAAGAAGAATAGATGCTTTGATCTTTTTCAAATATTTATTAAAGTAGAGACGTTTTCTTTAAAAATGCCCAACTCAGGTCAAGTTTCGCAGCTCAACAGCCACTGCCTCAGGGGCTTAGATAATCATGATTCTACTCGGTGATCAGTCTCTACTCGTAGTATCACACTACGAGTAGAGACTGATCACCGGACTGTGCGCTGCAAGTTGCATTGCACTGCTGATTCACAGTAATCTGTTAAGAACATAAGAACATAAGAAAATGCCATACTGGGTCAGACCAAGGGTCCATCAAGCCCAGCATCCTGTTTTCAACAGTGGCCAATCCAGGCCATAAGAACCTGGCAAGTACCCAAAAACTAAGTCTATTCCATGTAACCATTGCTAATGGCAGTGGCTATTCTCTAAGTGAACTTAATAGCAGGTAATGGACTTCTCCTCCAAGAACTTATCCAATCCTTTTTTAAACACAGCTATACTAACTGCACGAACCACATTCTCTAGCAACAAATTCCAGAGTTTAATTGTGCGTTGAGTGAAAAAGAACTTTCTCCGATTAGTTTTAAATGTGCCCCATGCTAACTTCATGGAGTGCCCCCTAGTCTTTCTACTATCCGAAAGAGTAAATAACCGATTCACATCTACCCGTTCTAGACCTCTCATGATTTTAAACACCTCTATCATATCCCCCCTCAGTCGTCTCTTCTCCAAGCTGAAAAGTCCTAACCTCTTTAGTCTTTCCTCATAGGGGAGTTGTTCCATTCCCCTTATCATTTTGGTAGCCCTTCTCTGTACCTTCTCCATCGCAATTATATCTTTTTTGAGATGCGGCGACCAGAATTGTACACAGTATTCAAGGTGCGGTCTCACCATGGAGCGATACAGAGGCATTATGACATTTTCCGTTTTATTCATCATTCCTTTTCTAATAATTCCCAACATTCTGTTTGCTTTTTTGACTGCCGCAGCACACTGCACCGACGATTTCAATGTGTTATCCACTATGACACCTAGATCTCTTTCTTGGGTTGTAGCACCTAATATGGAACCCAACATTGTATAATTATAGCATGGGTTATTCCTTAATGATTCTACACCATTTTAACACATTCAAGAATCATGATTATCTAAGCCCCTGAGGCAGTGGTTGTTGAGCTGCGAAACTCGGCCTGAGTTGGGCATTCTGCCACCAACATGTCTCCCTTCCAGATCGTCTATGGGAGACGACTCAGACCTCCTTTGCCCCTGCCTTTGGCGGTGCCATCGCCGGCCGTACAACTCACTGCCCAACAGTTACAGAATCTTTGGGGTTCCACTCGAAAGAAATACAATGCACGGCAGCCACTGCGAAGAGATACGCTGATCGTCTACGACTCCCAGCTCCTGCATTTCTCCCAGGGGACAAGGTATGGCTAAGTACCAGACACCTTTGCCTGTGGGTTCCTTCTATGCGCCTAGCTCCAAGGTACATTGGTCTGTTTGCAGGATCGGAATTGGTGGGCGCCGTCTCCTACCGCCTCCGTCTTCCATCCACGCTAACGATTCATAACGTCTTCCACGTATCCCTGCTCAAGCCTTTGGTCTTGTCAGCCTTCCACAATAAGTCCCCTGAACACACCAGCCCTGTGGCTCAGGAAGACACCATCTATCAAGTGAAAGAGGTGTTGGATGTGCGATTTTATCATAGACATTGGGAATGCCTTCTTTCTTGGGAAGACTATGGCCCTGAAGAGAATACTTGGGAGCCTGCCTCCAATATTTTGGATAAGTCTCTTCTCCACCAGTTTCATCTATGCCACCTTGCTAAGCTGAAACCCCCAGGAATGGGGCATAGAAGGGAGGGTACTGTTGCGCCTCCAACCCACGAACCCCCGCAGGCCGGCTCCCCACTTACCGCGGGTTGCCTCGCGGCATCCGTGAGGCCTTCTTGGGACTGGCTGGCTTCTCTTCACGGCGCTCCCTCCGTGAGGGAGATGCCGCTGACATCCTCTGGCTCCGCCCCTCTAGGCGCGTGCGTGCGCGCTGGGGCACAGCTTTTAAAGGGACCAGCACGGGAACCTGCTGCTCCACCCCCGAAGGACGTCAGACGCCGGCAGGGATTTAAGCCCTGCAGCTAGTCCTGTTCCTCGCCTTGCAACGAGGTTTCTCTGTTCCAGAGGTTGCTAGTTGCTGTTCCTGGGTCTTGACTTCGGCTTCTGACTTCAGCTTGTCCACTAGCTTCTCACTTCGGCTCATCCACTGGCTTCTGACTTCAGCTTGTCCACTGGTTTCTGACTTCGGCTCGTCCTCTGACTTCTGACTTCAGCTTCATTCCTGGCATCTGTCTTCAGCTTCATCCCTGGCTTCTGACTTCAGCTTCTGTTCCTGGTCTGTGACTTCAACTTGCTCTCAGTGTCCTATTCCACTACGTCCAGGAGGCCTCGCCTAAGTCCAAGCGGCTCGGGTCCTCACGGGCTCCTCCTGGGGGGACCTCGGGCTTCCAGTGGTGAAGTTCCAGTTGACCTCCTGGCTTCAGCTTCGGTACTCCTCAGGATCCCTGGATTCCTCTTCAAGACTCACCCACAGAAGACCGCACATAAGTCCAAGTGGCCTGGGTCCTCAAGGGCTCCTCCCGGGGGGACCTCGGCTTCCATTGGTGAAGATTCAACTGGTCTCCTGCCCCGTACCGCCTCCCGGCTTCGACCTCCACTGTGGGTCCTCACACAGTGCGCCATCACCTATCCGAGCCGGCTCAAGGGTCCACGAAATCTAAATCCAACACTTCCAGGCTCACTTTGATATGTTGCCTGTATATACAACAGCTTAACGAGGTTCAGAAAGAAGCAGTTTGTCACAATGCAAGTACTAAGAAGAGCACTAGCAGTAAATTTCAAAGATTGAGTGTTACGCCTTTCACCTCTGATCTGAAGCAACTCCAGCATATCTTCCGACAGCATGCTATTCCTAGGACCTAGAATAGAACTTCCTATAACTCTGGACCCCCTTTATAGATCCCCTAGCCAGGCCTTCCTGTGGCATTGGCTGATGACATCACATCCTCCACAGTATATAAGGAATTCCTTTGCAACCAGCTAGTGCCTGACTTGGACTCTGACCGTCTGTGATTGTTGCCTGGAACTGACCCTCTGCTTTGGACCTGATTTTGCTCAGCCTGCTGTCTGTCCCAACCTTTGGCCTGTTCTTAGTCTTTGCTGTCTGCTGCCTGCCCCGATCTGTGGATCGTTATTTGACTCTGCTCTTAGCCACCTGCCCTATCTCTTACCTGAACTTGGACTCTCATCTCTGGATTGTCCTAGGGACCCACCCAAGACCTGCTGACTGCCAGAACCCAAGGGCTCCAGATGGTCCTGCCACAGGGCTTCTCCGGCAGCTTCCGTGGTGGGTCTAGTGGGCTTGCTCACTAGGCTGCACCAACCGTAACACAGTACCAAAGATCCAGCATTCCTGCGGATGTTACATTGAGATCATATACAACATACAGTTCTGGTCGCAGCATCTCAAAAAAGATATAGTTGCGATGGAGAAGGTACAGAGAAGGGCAACCAAAATGATAAAGGGGATGGAACAGCTCCCCTATGAGGAAAGGCTGAAGAGGTTAGGACTTTTCAGTTTGGAGAAGAGACGACTGAGGGGGGATATGATAGAGGTGTTTAAAATCATGAGAGGTTGAGAATGGGTTAATGTGAATCAGTTATTTACTCTTTCGGATAATAGAAAGACTAGGGGGCACTCCATGAAGTTAGCATGTGGCACATTTAAAACTAATCGGAGAAAGTTCTTTTTCACTCAACACACAATTAAACTCTGGAATTTGTTGCCAGAGGATGTGGTTCGTGCAGTTAGTATAGCTGTGTTTAAAAAAGGATTGGATAAGTTCTTGGAGGAGAAGTCCATTACCTGCTATTAATTAAGTTGACAGAGAATAGCCACTGCTATTACTAGCAACGGTAACGTGGAATAGACTTAGTTTTTGGGAACTTGCCAGGTACTTATGGCCTCGATTGGCCACTGTTGGAAACAGGATGCTGGGCTTGATGGACCCTTGGTCTGACCCAGTATGGCATGTTCTTATGTTCTTATATTGTACCCTGATTTAAGAGAGGTTCATTCTTGTCATTGTTTGTTCAAGACAAACCCTATATAAATCCTGTACCTCCAGATCTGTGAATATATACTTTGTAATCACAAATCTGTCCCAAAACATAAACACAGACCTCTAACAATGGGGGCAGAGCAGGATATTTTCCCCTACCATCCAAAAAAATTCTGGTGTCATCTAAGAAACACAAATTTCTTCCACTATCAGGCACACTATGAAATAATACTAAATCCTGGGGGAAAAAAAATCACTTAGTCAGTACATATGTAGCAAACCTGCCATACTACAGCAGAACAAACTCATAAGACTCCAAAAGCAACAATTCTACCTATGATTAGGCAGCACCGCATATATTACACTTGGCCCTAGAACACAAATACACCTCCTGTTGGGAAAGCACAATGAACAAGACTGCTACAAATCCTTACACAGAAACTACATGCTAGTAGAATACTTCACCTTAGTCACACTCACACATGCAAAATGACCCTCAACAAATACAAAATTAAGAAGCCAGACTCTGCATGCATTGCAACACTGAAGCACTTATAGATGCATTTCCTCTTAGGTTAAGTTGAGCCCCAGATATTGTCCTTGTGGGGAGTGAGGGCTGTTCTGTCAGATGACACCCCCCTCATGAAAAACAACAAAGGCTTGGTGGCGCCCACATAATATGGTATTATGTTAATTTGGTATTATGTTGGGGCCGCTGAGCCTTTGTTGTTTTTCTTGTGAGAGATGGGTAGAGGTGGGGGTAGAGGGAGAGGAAGCAACGGGAAGAGAAGTGGGAGCAAGGAGACGAGAGCAAAAGAAAGGAGTGGGAGCTGGGGGCAGGGAGACAAGAGGAGGAAGGCTATAGGGACAGGAGGAGGGATTGGACAAGTAGTGAGAGCAAGAGGGAGCGGAGATGGGGGAGGGATATAGAATGCTGAAGAGGGAGCAGGGGGAAATAGGAAACAGATGTAGGGTGCTAAAGAGGGGGAAGAGGAAGATGGGGAGAGAGCAAGAAGGAGTGGGGCTAGGGAGAGAGGTGGGACATTGAAGGAGTAGGGGGATGGGGATATAGGTGAGGTAAAGAGGCGAGAGCTGCAGGGGAGGCAGGAGAGAAAGAGGCATGTTGTTGCACTGGGTCTCAGGTCATATCTACCGTAGTAGTAGTAGTAGATAGATAGATAGTGGTAGTAGATAGAGCTGGCTCACTGCAGGTATACAAACCGCCAGCAAGACAATTCCTTTTCTCTGACCTGTTGGAATTTTGTCATTCATCTTTTTCCCTTCCCCTGGTTCCCCAGCAGCAAAGGCTCTCCAGAGTCAGGTTAGGGAAGGTTTTACTTTTTGGCAGCCTTGCCGGAAAGTGGCTAATACAGAGCTAAAGGGCTATAAGAAAACAAAAGAAAGGAATCTGGCAACGCAGAGTGCCAGAGTGCACTGTTAAAGGTTACAGCCCATTGCTGAGGTAACTTGATCTGCATGGCAAGTCGTTTACCGTACAACAGTGTTAGGAATATCCATTACTTAAGATTTTCACAACTGCTGTTTGGTCATTTGGATACCAAGTACTGGTGCAAGTCTGCCCTGACTGGAGCTGTGAAAATATTTCTTGGGCCACTGCAGGACTTCTGTGTTTTCTAGGGCAAAACCATCCCAGCCTGTGACAAAAGTAACTCGTTACTGCAGTTATACACTCTTTAAACAAAAGGAGGAGTGAGGCGAAACGTTTTCTTGAAGTGTTTCCACCCCGGAGCAGTTCGGCTCTCCCGGTTTCTTTTCATGTGCAGCTTGCAGTGCACTTGGGGGATGCAGGGTTGGAGAGGTGTCTTTGGAACCGCTTTTGGAAATGTAAAAAAGACCTTGGCAGACAACCCAGAAATCCTTTCCTGTGCGTGGGGGAACACATGCAAGTGTTTAGTTTTCTGTTATTAGTATTAGGTTTCTCTTGAAACCGCTCTTCCCCCGGGGAATCGCAGCAGGGGCCTTCCCCCATCCCTCAAATTCATTATTGTGAACTTTTGATATTTTATTGAATTTTTTTTTAATAAAATGTCTACATTGCCCATTCATGTGCAGCTCAGTGGCTGTGGCTGGCACTATAAGGGATGATTTACAGTTTTAACTATGAAAACTGAAGGCTGATTAAAAAGTGTCATAAGCAAGACTCAGATGTACAAGCGCAAGCAGTTCTTCACACAAAAAGGATAAGATAGTTACCACGTGAAAAGGCCAGTCTTGGTTCTGTCAGAAGAGACTTCCAGAAGCAAGGCGCTGCTACTGAGAGGGCTTTGCTGGTCATCACAGCTAACTTTTTTCCGCAACAAAAATGAAAGGTAGACTACCACAGTTTTTTTTAATTTGTTTTTTTTTGGGGGGGGGGGGGGGGGGCTGGCAGATTTTCTCTTGCTCCTTTTGGGCTTCCAGTTCAATCAGAGTCAGTGGCTTGGGTAGTAAGTGTCATGCACTGCTATGTGTTAGGTTCCTGGTTCAAACCCAGTGGTCAGGTCTTCTACTCCCCAGGTTGGCTGAGGATGCTGCAGAGGCAATATCCACAGTGCTGGGGTGAGGGACAATCATGATTACTGCTTAAGGGTGACACTTAGAGGCTGGATTCAGGGCCCATGATTGCAAGATTCCAGATGGAGCCCTGCTACACAAACCTCTAGCCCAGGCCCCTTGCTACAATGACCAGACTTAGGTATGTTAGAGGCAGGGTGATATGAAGATTGGGGGGGGGGGGGGAAATCCTAAGATGGTTGTGAATGAAGGCCCCTGATGCCAAATCCCCAACCCTGGTTACAAATGAACCTAAAACACAAAGGAAAAGGAGGAAACTGCCAGGTCATTAAAAAATAAATCCCAAAAGAACCAGGTCTGGGATCTGGCACCATGGACCTTCATTCACAGCTGCCCGGAGATTTTCCCATTGTTTTTATAGCCCCTAGCCAAGGACTGACACTGGAGCCAGTGTCAGTCCTTGGCTAGGGGCCGTGAACCAGGGCTCCCCCCAGAACCCTTCAATCATGGTTTGTGTGTATATATATATATATATATATATATATATACACATACACACACACACACCATAAATATATACACACATATATACCATATATATGTATATACATATATACCATATATATATATATACACACACCATAAATATATACACACACATATATATAACCAAATTACTACCTCCACCTTCCTCTATTCCTGATGCCTTTCAACTAGCTTGATCACTCCATTCTTATACTTCACTTTCAATGCATATCCAGCATAGTTCTCTGCTTCAACAGCAGGGGAGAAGAAAAACTGTTACTTCACACATCCAGCAGAGCTCTCTGCTTAAACGGCAGGGGAGAAGAAAAAAGGGTTCGCACTCACAAAGCGGGGAGCAGCTGGCTTGTTACAGCGGTTACTACCCCAAACCAAATGTACCTGATACTTCACTCTCGACGCATATCCAGCATGGCTCTCTGCTTCAACGGCATGGGAGAAAGACTGATACATCACGAATTTCCAGCATAGCTCTCTGCTTCAACGGCAGGGGGAAAGAAAAACTGATACTTCACGCATATCCAGCATAACTTCAACGGCAGGGGAGAAGAAAAAAGGATTCACACTCACAAAGCGGGGAGCAGCTGGCTTGTTACAGCGGTTACTACCCCAAACCAAATGTACCTGATACTTCACTCTCGACGCATATCCAGCATGGCTCTCTGCTTCAACGGCATGGGAGAAAGACTGATACATCACGAATTTCCAGCATAGCTCTCTGCTTCAACGGCAGGGGGAAAGAAAAACTGATACTTCACGCATATCCAGCATAACTTCAACGGCAGGGGAGAAGAAAAAAGGATTCACACTCACAAAGCGGGGAGTAGCTGGCTTGTTACGGCGGTTACTACCCCAAACCAAATGTGCCTGATACTTCACTTTTGATGCATATCCAGCATAGCTCTCTGCTTCAACGGCAGGGGAGAAGAAAAAAACTGATACCTCACGCATATCCAGCATAGCTCCCTGCTTCAACGGCAGGGGAGAAGATAAACAACCAATAAGGGCTGTATAACATAATATGGGTAAAAACAAATAAGCATGGGTGTAGCTTGCTTATTGCAGCGGTTACTACCCCTACTGCCTCTAACTGATCAGGCTGGATGTTTCACTTGGATGCAGCTCCATCGCCGCTCTCTACATTGATGGTGGGGGTGGAAGGGAATTAGAACCAAGGGCTAGGAGAGGCAGATGGGTGTGAGAGAAGGGGTGGGGGAGGCTTGCTGGGCAGACTGGATGGGCCGTTTGGTCTTCTTCTGCCGTCATTTCTATGTTTCTATGTTTATATATATATATATATATATATATGTGTGTGTATATATATATATATATATATATATATATATATATGTGTGTGTGTGTGTGTGTATATATATATATATATATATATATATATATATGTGTGTGTGTGTGTATATATATATATATATATATATACACACACACACCATAAATACTCTGACTTAGTTATTTTAGATAGCAACAGTTTTTTCATTGGTATAAAACTTCATGTGATTCAGAATCGTGTGCTTTTCTTCCCTTACTGGGAGTTTATTTGGTGTATATAGATATGTGTATATACATATTTTTTTAAGGAACGTTACTGTAAATGAACATTGTAGTCACTTCACACATGAGTCTGTGATTTTGGGAATATTATGCATGTTTAAACATGACAAAAAGGATGGATTTGTTATGTAGCATTCTGATGAGGGTCATTTTGCTTTCTGTGATAGATCAAGCATGCAAGTGCTGCACTGAATGTCACTGTGGATCCTTGCAGTGTGAAGCAGTTTTCCCTGCAGTGAAGTCTGAAGCCTGCAGCGCTCTTGGAATCCATCATCAGTACAATTGTTCCACACAAAAGTACTTGCACATGTATAGGACACAGAGAAAATGCAAAGAAATGATTGAATTAGCACAAGTCTGAAACTTGCGCATAAATAGAATGATTCATTCTAGCTTCAGCCTTAGCTACCATTCTGTTCAGACAGCTTTCAGACGCATTCCAGCGCCGGATATCTGATACCTACTGGAGAGGCTTGGGTTTATAGGAGGTTAGGGAATGTTTTGGGAAATTAAATATCAATAGGCAATAGGAGTTTTCAGGGGGGGCTAGAGACAATGGCAAAAAGTACATGCTTTCCAGCAAACAAGAAACTGACTTGGGGAAAGAGGCCACAACACAAAAATATAGGAAGAAATCATTCATCGCCACTGATCCTGTTGCAGTCCTGATCCTTTTTCTATATCCAGTGTTAGCTAGAATATGGTTCAGAAAATGCACAGAAAGTGATGGCCTTCACCCAAAAGGGGACCCATTTCTTTTGCTATATGAAAACAGTATACTTAGTACATTTACATACTACATTTAACTGTGATTAGACAGAAAAGTACATGAGCATATATTGTATACATGATAATACACACAGAGAAATGATTTAATTAGCAAAAGGTTTTAACTTGTGAGCAGTAGCACCAGTCATTGCAGTTTCAAATTTAGCTGACCATTCACACAAAGAACAGAGTTGGCATTCCCTGACCTGCCTTATCAGCTCAAGCTTCTCCCATAATCACAAAGGGGCCAATGCAAAACAGTGTGCTCAGCCGAGTGCACTGTTTAACCCATGGTTGGACGTGTGTTTTGAGCGCCTGTTTTCCGCACTGATTTATTGCATCGGCCCCAAAGTTGTCTTTTTTTTTTTTTGCTGAAATATTTCTTTCTTTGTGCTGGTAATTTACATGTTTGTTGTAACGGAATCGCCGGTTAGCGTTGGGAGGAGGCTTTGAGTGAGCACGATACAAGATATTTATTTCAGTTGCATGTCAGTGTTTCAAGTAAGGAAGAAAAAGAACAACAGTTTCCTGAGGAAGGCAGTTCATGCCGAAACTTGCGCGAGTCGAATGAATATTGGACACGTAGAGATTTTGAAAAGCTACTTGAAAAATGAAATATGATCAAAGTGCTATTTACATTGGCTATTTTTCATGAAAAAGAATTTCTATGAGCTTTATAAGAAAGAATTTATAAATATTGGTCTTCGCTGGATATTATAAAAGGACAAGTAAAATTAAGAAATTCTAAGTTGTATTTACAGAAGCCAATGTATAGCGAAGATTAACAGCTGGCCACCCCAACGGTGAAAAACTTTTAGGAGGTGTGCACACACAAATAATGTTTTTAAATATATTGAAAAAGATTAAATAAAAACAATTGTATGAGTTATATACGGGTGTTGTAGTTACACTCAAAGTATTAGAAAAAGTATTTCACATAAAAAATGGAGGTGGGATGGTGTTTATGAATACATCTAAGGGGGCATCGGGTGAGTGCTGAATAAAATTTATGAAACTTCCATCCTTCTCCTTAAAAAAGTTTTTCAAAAAATTGTTTTCCACATTTATTGGGAATAAAATTGAGTTGTACAACAACACCTGGTTTACTATATGGTAGTTTCAGATTATATTTAAAGATTGATTGAAAACAACCTGAACGGTTATCTCCATTTAGATATAGTGTTGTAAAGGGTCAACAAATCCCTGGCCATTTTACTAAGCAAGCCAGTTTGTTGTTAATTGCTATTTTTCTAGATGGATGACGAAGTATGCATACACTACCTTCTGCTTTGTTAGAATAGTATATAGAAAGGTAAATGAGATGTTCAGTCTTCTAAAGAACAATTTTAAGGCAGTTGTGTATTGCACTGCTTTAGAAAGATCAAACATTCCAGTTGGCACACTATCTGACTGCCAGTATACCTACCTGGGAACTCTCCGGATTTGACCCGGAGACTCTGGAATTCCGAAGGAATTGCTGAGTCTCCTGGTCAACACTACAAAACTCCATGTTCGGGTGCTGGTGCTGTTGCTGCTGTTCAGGCTCCTGTGTGGGCCTGGAAGAGGGAGTCACCTGGATCTGCGTAGGTGGGAAGAAGGCGGAGTCTCAGGCCAGTGCCCAAAGGAGCAGGGATACATTGATTTGCCCTCACCAAAAGAAGAGCAAGAGAGGTTTCGGGACACACTGAGCTAGAAGAAGGAGGAAGCAGCACTTGCCACATGGCAGGAATGTAAAGTACTCCCATGGGCCGTGTAGGACGAAAGGGCTACTGTCGCTGCTGAGTTCAGGGAGAGGGAGAGTGAAGGAACGAGAGAGGTGTATGAAAGTTATCATGTGTGTGGGTGAGTGGACATGTTTGTATGAAGGAGTGAGTGAGTATGTGTGTGAGGGAGTGAGTGTGTGAATGGATGTGTGAGGGATTGAGTAAGAAGGTGTGTGTGTGTGTGTGTGTGTGTGTGTGGAAAATAGAAGTGAGAGTGGGCATGTACGTGAGAGTGTGTATATGTGAGCAGGTGAGAATGAGAATGTATGTGTGTTAGTGTGTTCCCTGTCCTCCCCAGATCCCTTTCTTCTCCTCTTCCACCCTCATTCACCTCTCCACTAAACCACAACAATCTCAGGACGACTGCAAATCAAAAGTTCCTAGGTATGTCTGCCAGCATATATTGCCAGGACTGACTATCCTGGGCCCTGTGCTTTGGGGGGGCCCTTACTATGATTCTCCCACCTTCCTTCCTACTGGTAAAAAGAAGGAGAAAAGATGACTGTGCTAAGGGAGTGTATGGAGAGGGTGATGCTTGGGGAAGGGGAATTAGAATGTTTGGAGAAAATTGCCTGGGGGGAGAGACACGCCCAATGATTTGCCCTGGACCCTGCATCTGCCTAGTGTCAGCCCAGTGTATTGCCAACATATTGAGGCTTTGTGCAGTCATAACGCCTAAATGAGGCAATCAGATTGGCCAGTTTGGACATTTCCACCACTTAAAATCCCGTATGTTCCTGGAGAAAAAGTATGGGAGTATATAGATGCATAAATAAGAAAACTGTTGTCTGTGAACCCTTGGAGTGAGGTAGGATTGACACTACCTGAGGGCTTCTCCCTGCAGATTCCCACCATCGGCAGGTGGACCCAGGCAGCACAGAGACCCATCAGGACTTTCACTTACTACCAGCCCTCATTCCTCTTAGGTTGAGCCTTTGGGTGCCGGGGCCAGGGGCGGGGGGTCTCTGCAAATGGCAGAAGTCAGTGGATAAGCTGGGTCATGGGCAGGCAGCAATCAGGCATAGCAGAGCTCCGGGCAATGGTCAGAGGCAGGGAGAGGCCAGTTTTATCCAGGATCCAAGCCAAGGTCAAAAGCAGATATCCGACCAAAGGGAATGAAGGGGGATGGTTAGGCAGGGTCAGCAGAAGAGGACAATCACAGGAGGGCACAAAGAAGCAGGATTGTGTATAAGTGTTGTGTTCCGCGCCCGCTGCCGTCCACGGGTGCGGCCCCCTACCTCGTTCCCCGACCGGACTCTCGACCATGGCGGGGCCAACTGCCCTGCGCCGGACCCGGCACCCTTGCGCGGCGCCGCTGGCCTCCGGGCTGGCCGCCGGGACCAGAGCCATCCCTGGTGAGCGACGACCCTCTGGCTTTCGACCTCGGACTTCCTTCTGACCATCGTCTCCAAGGGCCCACCTAAGTCCCAGCGGCCCGGGTCCCTACGGGCTCCTCCTGGGGGGACCGCGGGCTTCCAGGGGTGAAGCTCCACCTCCGTTCCTCGACATCACGACTCTTTGTCCGCCTCCACCGTCACGCCTGTCTACAGTATCGAGGGTCCACCGGTCACATCTTCGGTTCCTGCCTCGCCACCCGACGGGAGAACCTTCGGGTCTTCCCCCAAGGTATTCCACCCTCTCGTCGGCCCAAGGGTCCACAAGCCTGAGCATAACAATAAGAGAGTGGATAATGGATATAATTTTGTAGAGTACTCTAAATTTTACTGGAATCCAATGAAGGGAATATAGAATAGGTGTGATATGATTTCTGCAGGAAGAACCAGAAAGAATACGAGCGGCTGCGTTTTGGACTAATTGTAGTGAGTAGGGATGTGAATCGTGTCCTCGATCGTCTTAACGATCGATTTCGGCTGGGAGGGGGAGGGAATCGTATTGTTGCCATTTGGGGGGGTAAAATATCGTGAAAAATCGTGAAAAATCTAAAAATCTAAAAATCGCAAAACCGGCACATTAAAACCCCCTAAAACCCACCCCCGACCCTTTAAATTAAATCCCCCACCCTCCCGAACCCCCCCAAATGAGTTAAATAACCTGCGGGTCCAGCGGCGGTCCGGAACGTTCAGCGAGGGTTCCGGCGCCTCGCTGAATGACCTCCTGCAGTCGATCTCCTGCCGGCGCCATTTTCCGTACGAAAACGATTCGCGGCGGGAAATCGCTCCCTGACCCCCGCTGGACCTCCAGGAACTTTTGGCCAGCTTGTGGGGGGCCTCCTGACCCCCACGAGACTTGCCAAAAGTCCAGCGGGGGTCCGGAAGGACCTCCTGCCGTCCAATCGTGTTCGTCTATGGCCGCCGCCATTTTTCGGCGCCATTTTGGAAAATGGCGCCGGCTGAAGACAACAAGATTCAGGAGCAGGAGCCCGTTCCGGACCGCTGCCGTTCCGGACCGCCGCTGGACCCGCAGGTTATTTAACTCATTTGGGGGGGGTTCGGGAGGGTGGGGGATTTAATTTAAAGGGTCGGGGGTGGGTTTTAGGGGGTTTTAGTGTGCCGGCTCACGATTCTAACGATTTATAACGATAAATCGTTAGAATCTCTATTGTATTGTGTTCCATAACGGTTTAAGACGATATTAAAATTATCGGACGATAATTTTAATCGTCCTAAAACGATTCACATTCCTAGTAGTGAGTGAATTATAGAATCTGGTAATCCTAGGTAGAGTGCGTTGCAGAACAGTACGGAAGTCTCGAGTGAACAATAGTGGACATAGTCTTTTTAAAAGATGAAGTTTAAAGAAAGATTTTTTTTGTGAGAGCAGATATATGATTTTTCATTGATTAATCTGAATTTATTGTTATTCCTAGACTAGAAGCCTGGTTATGAATTGGAATAGTAATTCCGTTGAAAATAAAATGAGATGGAGGACCTATAGTAGAATCAGAAATAGAAGTAACATAAACCAGTTCCGTTTTAGCTGGATTTAGTTTTAGCCAATTGTGCGAGAGCCAAGTACTAATGGTATTCAGATATAATGTGACCATGGAAAGAGTGGATGACCAAGAATTGTTATAGGGAACTAAAAACTGAATATCGTCTGCATAAATTTTGAATTGAATGTTCAGAGCTGAAAGTATATGGCAGAGAGGGAGTAAATAGATATTAAAGAGAATTGGAGACAAAGCTGATCCCTGCGGCACCCCAGAAGAAATAGTATAATGATCTGAGGAATGATTATTGATATTGATTTGTTGTGATCTATTAGAAAGAAAAGAAGAAAACCATTTCAGAAGTATAGCTGAAATACCAATTGACTGTAAACCAGAAATTAGAATCTGGTGAACAATAGTATTGAACGCTGCTGATATGTCCAAAAAAACCAATATGAAATCAATATTGGAGTCAAACCCACGGTAAGGCGTATCAAACGAAGATAACAAAAGGGTCTTGGTAGAGTGACCCTTTCGTAAACTGTGCCAACAAGGGTGCAAGATGTCATTTTCTGCTAGAAAGTCAGAAAGTTGATGCAAGACTACTGATTCAATCAATTTTGATAAAGATGGTAACAAAGCATTGGGTCTGAGATTATCCATGTAACAGTGATGACAATAGGAATCGGATGATAAAAACAAGCCCTTTATTAAAAATGCCCGACTCTGGCCGAGTTTCGTTCTCTTACATGGAGCTGCCTCAGGGGCAATTGATTGTAACAGGACTTGGGTTTGTTCACAAAGGTGATATCGCAGTGACATTCAGTATCATTGATTTCCTTGTTGTGTCTAGAAACCTTTTCTCTATTCACACTGCATTACCAAGCTAATAGCTTGAGTACTCTTAGCATCCATATATATTTGAACAAAACCATTTTCACTGTTAATACCATGTGGTAATGCAGTGTGAATAGAGAAAAGGTTTCTAGACACAACAAGGAAATCAATGACACTGAATGTCACTGCGATTTCACCTTTGTGAACAAACCCAAGTCCTGTTACAATCAATTGCCCCTGAGGCAGCTCCATGTAAGAGAGCGAAACTCGGTCAGAGTCAGGCATTTTTAATAAAGGGCTTGTTTTTATCATCCGATTCCTATTGTCGTCACTGTTACACAGCCAACTGGATCGGCTTCCGTTTTGTTTTTTGAGATTATCTATGTCCATTGGACTTTTAGATTTATTTTTTACTATAGGAAAGACTGACGTTTTTTTCAAGTTATCTGGAAAATGGCCTGATGCAAGAGATTGATTTACCAGAGTATATAAAAAGCCACCAGTTAATGGAGCAATTGCTTTAAAGAAAGAACCTGAGCAAGGATTTAAAGGAGAGTTTGAGATTTTGAATTATAGCTAGGATAGTTGCTTCTGAGACCATAGAAAATTCTGACCAACTGACCCTAGTAGCGGAATTGTTAAATGTAGGGAAAGATAAATGTTGAAATTCTTTGGATATGTTGTCTACTTTAGATTTAAAGTGGCTTGCTATTTTGTTACAGGTGCTAGCGTCGTAAATAACAGGATTATTCGTGTTCAGAGTAGTTAAGGATTTTACAAAATTGAAAAGAGTATTAGGATTGACATTGGCAATCATAATTTTCTTGGCAAAGTACGTTTTTTTAGCAAAGTTAATTTCTTTATTGTACTTCCTTTTGGTCTTGGGATATTTTTTACATCGCCAATGTCGCTCCTTAGATCTTAATAAGGTCTTAAGTGTATGAAGTGCTTTGGTGTACCATGGCACATTCTGTAGCTATCTCTGCCTCTTATGGGTTTTGGTTTCCCACAGGCTTTACCCCCTGCTGTGTTAGAAAGTTTTGTTCTTCTAGGTTGCTTTTGTATACTAGGCCCTCCCTCTGCAGCAAGAGCAGTTTGAAAATCTTTTCTGTCTTTCCCTACCCCATGCAGGGCTGCCTCTTGGTACTAAAGATGCTAGCCTTTGACTTGTATAGTTTGCATTTCTGCGAATGAAATTATCTACGAGTCTGCCTTTCAAATAGTGCAGTGATAGTTCACATTCTGGTCTAGACTCTAAAGTATTTATACGCATATCATAAGTATCTGGCAAGCTACACAATAATAATGCAATATTTTTAAATCATCTCCCATGCATTTCAATTTCTCTGTGATTTCTAGTATGATATTAATATACTCTACAAATTTGGGGGATTTTTTCAATCTTAAACTGTATAATTTGTAAAGCAGAAATAGTTTGCTGTTTAAATTATACCTTTCATATAATCTTTTCAAACATTCCTGCATTTGTCTCGTGGTAGCATAACCACAGATTATATAAACTAATTATCTTCAATAATAAAACAAATAGGGGTAGATTTTAAAAGTGTTACACGCATAACTTACACACGTAACCCCAAAAACCTGCCCCTGTGCACGCTGAGCCTATTGGCAGTGCATGCAAGCCCCGGGATGTGCGTATGTCCCGGGGCTTTGAAAAAGGGGCGGGAAGGGGGTGGGGTCGTGGGTGTGGTACCGATCTGGGGGCGGTCCAGGGGCGGTCTGGGAGGGGTCCCGAGTCCTCTGGCAGAGCAGCCGTGCCAGAGCTTTGTGCACTGGCAGCCAGTGCGCACAAGATAGGCATAAAAAAATAAAATAAGGTAGGGGGGATTTAGGTAGGGCTGGGGGGTAGGTTAGATATGGGAAGGGAGGGGAAGGTGGGGGGTGCAAGAAAAGTTCCCTCCCCTCGGTCTTGGCACATGCAAGGTGCACAAGTGTGCACCCCCTTGCGTGCGCTAACCCCGGATTTTATAACATGCGCGCGGCAGCACATGCATGTTATAAAATCAGGTGTATATTTGTGCACGCTAGGTAGCGCCCACAAATGTACCCCGCATGCGTAGGATTAAAAATCTGCCCCATAAAACATTTTCCTTTGATTTTTCTTTGGTCCCAAAGTTCTTCATATCACATCCCATAATTTATGTTTATTCAACAGTATTTCTGACTTAAACTTCCATATTTGATAATTACTTACATATAACTTAGTGATAGCAGTTCTGAGATCTGTGCTGGATGCCATGCTGTCTGAATCAATTGTTGTTTTTTGTTCTACTCACTGTTTGTGGACCCAGTAGGCCGCCTTTTCATTGGTTTTGCTTATAGCCTGATTTATATGTGTCCTTGGGTTTATAGCATTCTCTGGGTTCATAACCTGATGGAAATTTTCTCTCCTTTATCTGGTATCGGTTCTGGCCCAATCTATTTATTCAGGGTCATAACTGGATGTGTGTGCAGCAGGGATTCACACACCTCCAAGAGAAACACTTAAAATAACTTAGAAGTCTTCTGTGGTTGCATGCAAAGATTCTTTATTTAGGAAACTGTGATAGAAAACAATAAACATTATGTTTACAATTACATGGTTCTATACATGTGATTGTGTTAGGGTGAAACAGCACAACAGGCAGGGAAAAAAGACGGAGTTACAAATTACTAGAACAAGTTACATCCAATTTTGCAGGTATTAAAAACATAAATCAATGGATTATTGTCTGTTTAAACTCAACCCCATATAGGTACTCTCTGAATTTGTCCACAACCACCCACTTAAGGGCTAAGAACTCCAGTTTATGAGCAGCGTAGTTTCTCTCAGTTTTACTCAGACTGTGGCTTGCATAGGCCACAGGTATTAGTCCTTCTGGATGTGGCTGATATAAAACTACTCCTAAGCCTTTCAGGCAAGCATTTATATGCAGTTCATAGGGTTTGCCTGCGTCAGCAAAAGCAAGTACTGGCGCATTACACAGATACTCTATGGTCCTTCTAAAGTTAACCTGGCATGTTTAAGTCCATCTTACACCAAAAGACTCTGATACCATGTCCACAGGTAGATAGCTTGTCCATGGGTGGATAACCATGCATCAGACCTGATGCTACTTCCCAGTCTGTTGCTGGGGTCCATACCCTCCTGTAAGACCCAATTCTGCTTCCTGGAATGCTGCTGGGTTCCATGCCCATCTGGGGGACTGCTAAATCTGTCACTGGGGTCCATGCTTACTCTGCCTCCTGGGATGTTGCTGGGGTCAACACCCTCCTGGGGGACCACTCAATCTGCCACAGGAGTCCCCTTGCTCAAGGGGGATGCAAGATAACCTCCTGTTCTGCTGCTGGGGTTTATGACCTCCTTGGGGGTCCATACCCTGCTGGGGGAGCACACAATCTGCTGCTGGAGTCCATGCCCTCCTGGGGGATCACTCAATCTGCTGCTGGGGTCCACATCCTCCTGTGGACTGCTCAATCTGCTGCTGGGGTCCTCTTAGTCAAGGGAGACCCAGAGTCTCCTCTCAATCTGTCGCTAGGGTACCCTTCCTCCTGCAGAGCCACTCTACCTCTAGATCTACTGCTGTCCTTCAGTTCTTCTCCCTTGGTAGGAGGTTTTCCCTTTCTTAGGTTTACAGCTCTGCTAAGATCATGGCCAGTCATTCGCTGTTACCCAGCCTGGATGGATCAACTTCTCTCAACCAAAAAGCAGGACCTAGGCAGGACCATGGAAAGAGAATATGTGCACACTCATTTATCTTGTATAGCTTTTTTTTTCTTCTGTCATCTGAGAACTGGGTAACCAAGGGTCTGACTCTCCTTGTTAGTCAGGGTGAGAATCTTTTGCTTTCTAGGACTGTTTTTCAGTACATTTTTCTCACAACTCCCTCTCATTCAGAATTCTCTAATGTAGGACTTTCCCAGTCATAGCTCTGTAATTTAGGATTTTGCTATCCTTTGAATTAAAGTGATATTTCACTGCAAAGTTACCAATAGTAGTCCAGGGGGCTATGACATACAAATCCCCTACCTGAGTCTCTGTCTCATCTATTCAGTGGTCACTTAAGCATCTTCCCAGTAAGAGGTCTGGCAACTTTTTCAAACTCATTCTGGGTTTTCTGGTGGCAGCTCATGTTACATAGCTGCATTCTCCTCTTTTTTTTCTTGGCTGCAGTTCTCTTAAATGGTAGCATGGTTAACCTCCATCTCCCTTGGGAGGTGGGTTTCAATTCTATCTAAAAACTCTTGAAGACCCACTCCCCCCACACCAACAGACTGATGCAGAAAAATATGTTCAGCTGAACACATAGTTTTACTTGTACTTAAACGCACAATTTATGAGGGTAAATCTTACTGCTAATGCAGCAAGGAGTTTTATGTGCATACATGTGTGCATACAATTCTGAGTACTGTTTAGCACTCTCAAATGAAAATCCCATGCAAATGAAGGCATTAAGCAGTATTACCTGATGCAGAGAGGTGTGCTGGGTTAACTCAGGTTTTCTTAGCACTGGAAATTTTACTCCTGATCAGAGATGGAGTAAAGTTTCCAGCAATGGAAAAGCAGGTGGTGTCAGAAGCAGCCACTATTGTACTACCAAAAATCCAAAGGGTTTGGTTAATATTTAAATGCTTTATTGCTTATTGTAGGAAAGCTGGGGGCTTAGTCTTGCACTTATCTAAGCAGATAAGCAGATTTCCTGAAAAATCAACTTGCCAACAGAACATAAGCAGAGCATTTCAAAGATCAACTCGGTTGTATGTGGCTTTTGTTCTTCTCTCCAGAAAGAGCTTCAATCCTCATTTAAGAGTCAGCAGGAGTCTGAATTCCTCTCCCCCAGGTGTAGCTGCAATTTTCTTTTTAGTGGGCAGATCTCCTGTGGGAGAATAACATTATAAAAAAATAAAACCTGCAAAGGAGGATTCTTGGGCTGGTCTTTCTTTCTAAAGCAGGGCTTCCCAAACTTTTAGCCAATGTGACTCCATTTCAGCACTTGAAAATTCACATGACCCCAGAGGACAACCAAACCTAATTAGCAAGGGTGTCGTTTGCCTCCATCAATCCCTCCACTCACCATTCCTACACTCCAACTGATCCCCTCTCTCAATCTCCATCCCCTCCAGAGGGCCTCTCAACCTCTGACCCTCCAGCTGATCCCCTCTTACATTCCCCATTTCCTCTCCCCTTCCCAGACTAGCTGCTCGCTCACTCTCTCCAGCTTTTTATATCATCCCCACTGAACCTCTCTCACCTTCAAGCCATTTTTGTAACCCCAATTGATTATCTGTCATCCCTTCCCTCTTTTCTCACATACCCCCCCCCAGTTGATAACTCTCACCCCTAGCTCCTCTCTTGCATCTCCCCTCTCACCTTCCACAGCCAATCCCTCTCCCACTGATCCAATCCTCAAACCCTTCCTGTATCTGATCCCTCCCTGCAAACAGCCCCCATCCAAACATCCCCTTGACTAGGATCAGCAGCAACATTTTCCTTTGGGCCTCAGGCAATAAGTGGATGACAACTAGTGGGAAGAGAGGGCAGGCTGATGACAGGGGCAACATTTTTCTCTTAGGTAAGTTCAGTGATGGGAGAACATAGAGAAGTAGGGATGTGAATCGTTTTTTGACGATTTAAAATATCGTCCGATATATTTTAAATCGTCAAAAATCGTTAGGGCCACGATACAATACCAATTCCCCCGATTTATCGTCAAAAAATCGTAAATCGGGGGAAGGGGGAGGGCAGGAAAACCGGCACACTAAAACACCCTAAAACCCACCCCCGACCCTTTAAATTAAATCCCCCACCCTCCCGAACCCCCCCCCAAATGCCTTAAATTACCTGGGGGTCCAGCGGCGGTCCGGAACGGCCTCCTGCAATTGAATCGTGTTGTCTTCAGCCGGCGCCATTCTGCACCGCCATTTTGCAAAATGGCGGCGCAAAATGGCGGAACCCCCGCTGAACGACCTCCTGCAGTCGATCTCCTGCCGGCGCCATTTTTCGTACGGAAAACGATTCGCGGCAGGAGATCGCTCCCGGACCCCCACTGGACCCCCAGGGACTTTTGGCCAGTTTGGGGGACCTCCTGACCCCCACAAGACTTGCCAAAAGTCCAGCGGGGGTCCGGAACGACCTCCTGCAGTCGAATCGTGTTGGTCTATGGCCGCCGCCATTTTGCGCCGCCATTTTGCAAAATGGCGGCGCAGAATGGCGCCGGCTGAAGACAACACGATTCAATTGCAGGAGACCGTTCCGGACCGCCGCTGGACCCCCAGGTAATTTAAGGCATTTGGGGGGGTTCGGGAGGGTGGGGGATTTAATTTAAAGGGTCGGGGGTGGGTTTTAGGGTGTTTTAGAGTGCCGGTTTTCTGCCCTCCCCCTTCCCCCGATTTAGCTACAGACCGCCGCTGGACCCCCAGGTAATTTAAGGCATTTGGGGGGGGTTCGGGAGGGTGGGGGATTTAATTTAAAGGGTCGGGGATGGGTTTTAGGGTGTTTTAGTGTGCCGGTTTTCCTGCCCTCCCCCTTCCCCCGATTTAGCTACGGACCGCCGCTGGACCCCCAGGTAATTTAAGGCATTTGGGGGGGGGGGTTCGGGAGGGTGGGGGATTTAATTTAAAGGTCGGGGGTGGGTTTTAGGGGGTTTTAGTGTGCCGGTTCACGATTTTCACGATTTTCACGATACTCTAAACACCCAAACGGCGACGATACGATTCCCTCCCCCTCCCAGCCGAAATCGATCGTTAAGACGATCGAGGACACGATTCACATCTCTATAGAGAAGTGACAACCTGCATAGACCTCTGCACATTCTGCCCACTCTTCCTCAATGGTTGGTCTAATGTCTGATGTTGATCTGAAACTGGCAGCAGTCAGCACAGGGTCTGTGAGCCAGTAAAAGCTCATAGGCCCTGCAGTGGCCCCAGTCCCACCTTACACATGGCTTCCTGTTAAGGTGGAAACTCAAGTGAGGGCAGGACCATTGCAGGACCTGGGTGCATGCTAGCTCAAAGATCCCATGCTGATTTCCGAACTACACTGGCTTCCAATTGAACAAAGAATTCAATACAAAGCATTATGTATAATCCACAAACTAATTCACGATGAGAAAGCTGACTGGCTCAATACAGCATTACGTGTACACGTCCCAAACAGAAACCTGAGATCCGCCAATAAAGCTCTACTAACCATACCCTCTGTTAAATCAGCACGCCTTACTCAGGTGAGAGAAAGAGCACTATCACTGGCTGGTCCTGTGCTATGGAACACCATGCCACTCGAGTTGAGACGACAGAGAGATTTTAATTATTCAGAACCAACTTGAAAACATGGCTTTATAAACAAGCTTTCTGTATAGACAAAGAGAAGGAGAAATACAGCTGAGTGAAAAGGTCGCACCAAGCAAATAAGTTGTTTTTAACCGTAAAATATATCATTACATTAAAATTCAAATCAATATTTCTTAAAATACATATAGGTTTAATTTATACACATAGGGGGTCATTTTCAAAGGAGTTACGCATGTAAATGTGACATACTATCGTAGCAATTTTCAAAAGCTATTTACTCGAGTAAAGTGCACTTACTTGAGTAAATCCTATGGACAATTCAATGGCATATATTGTAGCAATTTTGAAAAGCCCACTTACTTGAGTAAAGTGTATTTACTCGAGCAAAAACCAGTTTTGCTCGAGTAAACGCTTTTTAAAATCTACCCCATAGTTTATTATTACGAAAATGTTACCGTACTTTGATGGCACATGGTTAACTTGTAAATCTATACCATTCATATTTTACTTTATCGTGCCTCCATGTAAACCGTTGTGATGGTTACCTAACTTAACGACGGTATAGAAGAATTTTGAAATAAAAAAATACTTCTGCTGCTGGTGATGTCTGGAGAGGACGACCCTTTGAGGCATTTGTGACCCTGGCTAGAGGTTTTGTGACCCCATTTGGGGTCCCGACCCACAGTTTGGGAAGCTCTGTCCTAAAGGCATAGTGTTATCGGTGCTTTTAAAGGCATAGTGACCCTTGGAACTTGTCAGTATTGCCGCTACCATCTTATGCTCCCTCCTCCCTCCCACCCCAAGTGAAAATATACGTTCGGCCTGTGCTGAACGCACATTTTAACTGGGCATCCTCACCTTTTAACTCCTGATGCATTAACATAGCATGAGATTACTGCATTGGGAGTTGAAAAATTTTTTGCCTGTTAAAAAACTGTGTGCTGAATTTCAGCGCACATGCATAGGTTGTTGCATGGGTCTTAATGTCAGATGACATGGCTGGGGAAGGGTGTTAACCCTTTGCTATCTGTGCTGGAGGGTGACCTTCTGCTATTGATCCTCCAACATCACCTATAACTTGTTTGAGTCTTAATCCTACATATCCAAGTAAATTAACATGGCAACTACAATCCCTTGTTCAGGATGCTACATCCAGCCGCATGAAAAAACAAATGGCCAAGTTCATGGAGAATACTATTTAAATCTTGTGTAACTGTGCTGTTTCCCCACTGACGATGAAAAGAGGATAACTTTAGAAAGGTTGTCACAGATGTATTGAGTTAGTCCAATTAGAAGGTATTACTTACAGTTTGTAGGATGACCCATAATTCTACATATCCAAGTGCACTAACAAAGCAGCACAATTTTTTGGGTCCAGTATTTACAAAAAGATTTGGCATAGGCATGGTATGAAAAGAGCCTTTGGGAAAGGAAGGAAAAGCAAATACAACTTGATAATCAGGAAGTGAGATGCGTGCAAGGCATAGTTATTAAAAATTATTTGGCTTGCACAACACAAATGTTTGCAAATGTTCCTAAAACAATAGTGTCATGCAGCTTCTAAAGTCATTCTTCCAGAAGATTTTTCTCTATTAGAAGATTATTAAGGTGCTTTCTGGCATCTTGCCCTAGTTTACCAGAAGCTTCCCTTCCCCCAAAACTATAAAGTGGCATAACAATAAGCATAGAAAAGTCCGTAATTGTGTTATCATCCTAGAATGACTATAAGTTGCATGATAATACTCACTAAGGGTAAATTATTCAATAGGTTCTCTATACCTATACAATAACATCCACATTAGAGAACACACAGTTCTTATAACACATCACACATCAATCTGTGTTGCGATCCCCCCTGCTGCTGCGCTGCAGGAGGTCTCTTACCTTCCTCCAGAGGCCGCTCTGAAGCCAGGGCCTCGCCTGCGCATCATCCAGGACTTGCTCCAGGGCCTGAGAGGCCTAGCTGCTCCTGAGGCATGCCGGTGGCTTGCAGCCTCAGTGTTTGGACTTCCTGTTGGGCGACGCCCTTCCCTAGGGGCTGGCCCGCAGCTCTCTACCCTAGTTATAGGACCAGCGGTGGGCGGTCCTGGCAAGCTCCTCCCAGGGAGTTGCCTTCTACCTCCAGTACTTAAGGACTGTCTGTTCACTTGCACCGGGCCTTTGGATCGGGCTCTACAGTCGTCTGTAACTTTGCCGATCCAGGTCCCCCGGTTTCGCCTATGCCTTGATGGGTTCCTGTCCAGTGTCTCTGCCTAGATGTTTGTTCCTGTGCCTGCCAGCTGTAAGGACTTCGGATGTGAGTATCCCAGCATCGGAGTTCCTGTTCGCCTGGAGTTTCCCTGCACCCTCCTTCTCAGCGTGGTCCGCGACCAGCCTTCCTGGGCTGTGTAGGGCGCGTCTGGGACAGGGTGGTCTGCGACTCAGTCCCATGGGTGGGCTGAGTAGGGCGCCCTGATGGACAGTGCAATGTTCCCGTCCAGCCTTGTCTACAGTGTCTGCTTCAGCCCTTGTCCGGATGTCTTCCTGTCTCTGCCTTGACCTGGTTCCTGAGCCTTCTGTCCTGTTGGGCCCTGGAGTGGCCAACAGGAGGGATTCGTCCCACGGGCTCTTGAGCTTCTGCCAGCCGAGGGGGCTTCGGATGTGAGTATCCCAGCATCGGAGTTCCTGCCCGCCTGGATCCTCCCTGTGTCTCGCTGCAGCCCTTGTCCTGCTGTCTCCGTCTTGCTTCAGCCTGCTTCTGCCCCGTTTGATGTCTTCTGTTTAAGGACTCTGTCTGCCCTCGCCTCTGTCCGGCCTGCTGCCCATTGCCGTTCCCTGCGGCAGGTCCGAAAGGGCCGGGAACAGTCGGAGGACCGTTCATTAGTCAACTTCCCCCGTGTTGGCTACCATGGGCATGCAGGTCCGGCTGAGGGTCGGACTCCCTGCTTCTGTTCCTGCCTGCCTGGCTCACCATGCCTGCTCAGCTCACCTCCCACGGTGTGGCCTTGGGCTCCTCCTGGGGTCCTGCCGTGGTCCAAGGGCTCACCACCCGCCCGAGACGACCGCGCCCGCGCGCACTCGTAACAATCTGTGCAAACATTTTATTGAGACCACATGATAAAAGCTCTATCTAGACAATAAATCCTATCTAGCTCATGCACTCGTTCACAACCATACCATTCAGCCACTAAAACAACACATAGTGTATTCTACAATGTCCACAAACATATTGTTACATATTCATCAATTGATAAGAAGTATACATAGAAATATAATTCAAGGATACAATAAACATCTCTAAATTTTTAAACAATATCGTGTGCAGATATCATATATAGTCTAATGGAAAATGTGGGATGTTTTCGTCATTTCCGGTTTTTGACTTTCTGCGACTGGAAGTAATAGTTTGAAATATTACCTATGAAGCACTTTTGAAATGTGATTAAACGTTCTTTGGAGAGGTGAAATTAATCTCGAGACCTGAGGATTTAGGAGTTTCAACAATGTGAATGTATGGACGTTGTAGAAGGGGAATCGTTGGCGAGTATAGTTTCGGCAAAAATGTATCCCTGAAGAAGCCCGTCCTTCTCGGGTGAAACAAGGATCTCTTGTCGGAGTAGTCCATTGGACAGTGCTGATTCTATATTTGGATACTGGATGAATTTATGGAATGTGTCAGCTTTCTAGTGATGAGCCATATTTAATATTGAATATCCAGCAGTCCAAAAAATGTTTGGATGATGTGACCTGTTTAATTTTTTCCATTAGACTATATATGATATCTGCACACGATATTGTTTAAAAATTTAGAGATGTTTGTTTATTGTATCCTTGAATTATATTTCTATGTATACTTCTTATCAATTGATGAATATGTAACAATATGTTTGTAGACATTGTAGAATACACTGTGTTTTAGTGACTGAATGGTATGGTTGTGAATGAGTGCGTGAGCTAGATAGTATTTATTGTCTAGATAGAGCTTTTATCATGTGGTCTCAATAAAATGTTTGCACAGATTGATGTGTGATGTGTTATAGGAATTGTGTGTTCTCTAATGTGGATGTTATTGTATAAGTTGCATGAGGCAGAATATAAATATTTTAAATAAATAATAAAGTCATCATTTAAATTAAAAGGTTAAATGACAAAAAAAAGTGGCACGATGAATATGAAGCCAGAAAGCATGTTATCCTAACAAAACTCTAAGTTCTCCATCTAGCCTGTTTTATTTTACGAGTTGGTAGGACACAACAGTATGCAGCTGAGGTCTGCTTATTATCAAAGAGTATAGAGAGAGGAAACACAGTCTGTAGAAGTTGACTTCTTTTTTTGGTTAAGGTCATAAGTAAATATTGAAAAATGTAATAAAAAAAGATGAATTCTTATGGTTTGCTTCTCAAAATCCTCCCTAGACATGAGGGTAAATTCGAATCAGCTAAGAAGCTAGCTATGTGTTTCTTACTTAGAAGCTAAGTTTACGACTTCTGATAGTGGAGGAGCTTCTTCCAGCCTATTCACTGAGTTGGCTTTAGACAGAGATCAGACAGGAAACTTGGGTCATAGTGAATCTAAGCACAATCTGGATCCTGCTGTTACCTTTTCTCATGAAGTGGGGTCACTGTCAGTTGAAGGCTATAAATTCTGCTGGTGGATGTCATTCCTCTGTTTCTTTAAAGGAGTGTGGAGGCATGCAGCAGAAGGGTAGTAAACTGGTCAGCTCATGTTTTTCTAAATTGGACCTTTAATTTTGCAGGTAATATGGAATTGTGCCACAGAATGTTTAGTGTCAATCTTGAGCAAGGGAAGATATAAAACTAGTTGGAAAGTTCTTAGTGCAAATCAAATATTTGGTGATATTGATGAGTTTTAGAGTTAATACACCAGATCCTTTGGTACACTAATTTGTCTGTACTGACTTTCCTTGCTCAGATTAAGTTCAAGGTTGCCCCTAAGTGAGTAATAATCCATTGCAGGGGTGTTCAAACCAGTCCTTAGGCTCTACCCCAGCCAGTTGTGTTTTCAGGATATCCCTAATGAAATATGCGGGAGAAATATTTGCATACATAGGAGGTAGTGAATGCAAATATATCTCATGCATATTCATTAGGGATATCCTGAAAACCAAACAGGCTGGAGGAGGGGAGCCCATGGACCAGTTTGAGCACCTCTGAACTACTGTTTCACATTCTGTACAAGGTACAACTGTATGATATAATGGTGTACAATGTATGGCAAGCTGCAATTAGTAGCTATCAGGCAAAAGAAACAGAACTTATGTGACCACCTCTTCAGTTTGTCTCTAGATTGCCCTGGGTCCCTTACCCATCTAGACTAGTAACATCATGGGATTTTCCATTCTCTTTCACTCTCTCCATTGAGCTGACTAGGTTGGCTATCCCAGGGTCATAAGGTGGAGTTAGTGGAGTCAGAGTGGGGTCACTTTGAGTTAGAGGTTGAGGGGTAAGGAGCTATTTTATTTTCTCCCAGCTGCACTGGACCCACTAACCCCACTCTTGCTATTTTTTCTTGTGTTTAGAGGAGATCCCTTCTTAGTACATTCCCTGTCTGAGAGGGTCTGCCTCCCTTTTGTAGAGAGTTAAGTTTCTTGTAGATTCTGGTCCAGGGGCTGGAGCCCTGTGAGCAACCCCTCTGCCCCATAGAGGAAGCAACGCCAGTGACAGCACTACCCAGCATGAGACCTTCCGGTTAGAGTCTTTTGGATTTTTCCCCCTTTCTGTTCATATTGAGGTTTTTGTCTCACCCCTCTGCATAACCTGGTGAAGAGATAGGTGGGTTAAAATCTTTGAGGGTTCTCAAGAGACCCCATGTCCCACCCCTACTCTCCCCTGCTGCTCCTTCAGGTGGCCCCAGGGATCAAAATGTAAAGAAAATTACAAATGACCCATCCCTGACCCTTCCCAAACCTTGCCACCTTTTGTCAAAAAAATCACTGCAAGGCCTCCTAACCCCCCTATCCTAGCCCACCGCTCTGATCCACTTGGAGGGTGGAGTGCACTATGTGAGCTGCTCCAGCCCTTTAAGCAGGTGGCAGCCCTGGGCTGTGGAACTGCCATCATGCACTACTGGAGGCACTTTACTGTGGTGGTTTTCCCAGAAAAAAAATCCTATGGGATTTTTATTATGGCTTAGTAAACATACCCCTGAGATCAGTGTTTTCCAAACTTTTCAAGCCCAAGGCACACCTACATTAACAAAAATGTTATGTAGCACATCTAACTCTGTGCAACAAGTAGTGCAGACATGGCGAAGGCTCATATGAGCTACAGAAGCACTGAAAGCCCTACCAATCCATTCCAAATTTTAAAACAAAAACGGCCGGATTTTAAAAGGGTTACGCGCATAAGTTATGCACGTAACCCTTTTAAACCCCCCCTGCGTGCGCTGAGCCTATTTTGCATAGGCTTGGCGGTGCCGCACAAGCCCCGGGACGCACGTAAGTCCCGGGGCTTCGCTAGGGGGGCGTTTCGGGAGAATGTCGGGGGGCGTGTCAGGGCCGAAGCATCATTCAGGGCATTCCGGGGGGGGCATGTTGGGGGCATGGTGCCGGCCCGAGGGCGTTTCGGGGGCATGGCCGAGGCCTCCGAAACGGGTGCCAGACCGGAGAATCGCGCGCCAGCAGCCTGCTGGCGCGCGCAAGTTACGCCTGCTTCTGGTAGGCGTAACTTTTAAACACAGGTTGGGGGGTTAGATAGGGCTGGGGGGGTGGGTTAGGTAGGGGAAGGGAGGGCAAGGTGCAGGGGAGTGGAAGGAAAGTTCCCTCCGAGGCCGCTCTGATTTCGGAGCGGCCTCGGAGGGAACGGGCAGCGTGCGCAGGGCTTGGCGTGCGCAAGGTGCACAAATGTGCACCCCCTTGCGCGTGCCCATCCCGGATTTTATAAGATACGCGCGGCTACGCACGTATCTTATAAAATCCCGCGTACTTTTGTTCACGCCTGGTGTGCGAAGAAAAGTACGCACGGGCGTAGATTTATAAATTCTACCCCAAAGAGCGAGGAGACAGAGACACACATGAACTCATTACAATGGATGAGGTCCCTCTATATACAAGTGCAAGAGAAGATAGAAATTAGTGTGTTGTATAGGAATCTCATTTGGCTGCTGGAGCTGTTCCCACTACTCAGGGTGAGTCATATCCAGTGTTCAGTCTACTCTTTCCCTGTCTCACTCTGAGGCCGATGCAATACAGTGTGCTCAGGCGAGCGCACTGTTTAACCTGCTGTCGGACGCAGGTTAAATAGACGCTAATCCACCCCTAATGCAATAGGGGGATTAGCGCCTATTTAACACACGTCTGATGCGGAGAGAATCTAATAGCGCTCATCACGTGCAAATGCATGTGAATGAGGCTATCACTAACTCCAAATGCAAAAAGATAAATGTGCGTGTCAGATTCACATTTATCGCTCAACTATTAATGCCTGCCTGGAGCGCACTGTGCCTGCTGAGCGCACTGAAAAGAAGTACAGAAACGCAGAAAAAACTGCTTTTCTGTACTTTTTAAAATTTTAAAAAAAACCACAAAAAAAAAAAACTCAGCCGGCCGCATTGAAGACAGATGCCCATATGCTCGGCGTCGGTTTTCATAACCGGTCTGCTGCGTTATGAAACCCGACACCGATAAACTCGGCGTTGGTGTTCATAATCGGCGGACTGCCGGTAACCACGACCCCCTAATTATAATATAGCATGGCGTCCTCCCTGACTTTTTGGCACCTGCTTTTTTTTTTTGCATCAGCCCCTCAGCCTGGAAGCACTCAAAGAAGGAGGCTCAAGATGGGGAAGATGAGGTGCTGTTTGCAATGTGTGCGCTGCACAAAGCGGGGTGCCAGATACCCCTGGCCCTGCATGCTGCACATTAATTACCATAGTCCAGGGCTCATACTCTAAGCTAGGAAGAGGCAAGCATGAACACATGTTCTCAGAAGGAGCTCCTACATACTCAAGAGCCACTGCTGATGTCTCTTGCTGCTGTGCAGGGCTGAGAGAAGACCCAGGTCCTGGCATGGAGCTTACGTATCAGTCAGTGGTGACGTTCCTGTGGCACACCAGTGCGCCATAGAAACACTGCCTCAGATTGTACCAACTGTACTTGAATTTGTAACCTTGAATTCTTAAATGCAAATTACTAGGGGAAGCACAAGATGTTTCAAAGGAAAGGATTTTTTTTTTTTTAACTTGAGTGATCAAATTATGGAACATTTTGGCAGCAGAAGGTAATTGTGGCTGCAGCATTCAATGAATTCAAAAGTAAATTGGACAAGCTTACAGAGGATAAATATATTTATGGAAATAATGACAGAGCTACATACGAGGGAAAAATGCTAATTAAATCTAGTGATTTTGAGCTGATTGCCTTATTTGGGGTTGAGCAGGAATTTTTTCATTATCACAGAATTCACTCAGTATGTTTTTCTAAACCTTCCCCTGAATTACTATGTACAGAAAGCTGCTCTGCTAAGTCTCTGCCAGGCTGGATCAGGTAGAGCAGACAGAGTGCCACTTGATCTCTCAGCTGACCAATGCCAGTCTTTTTAGGAAAAGTTCCCATGCGGCAGTATGAGGATGGGACCTAAGCTGGTAGACTGGACAAGAAACTGGTTGAGAGACAGATGACAGGTCGATCCAGTATCGTCCGCTCGAGGATTGCCCGTCTGTAACGTGCTCGTAGCGCACAATTCGGGCGCGCAAGGCAATTCGGCGATACAGTCTCCAGTTTCACGCGTCCGTATCGCTTCTGAAAACAGACGCATAACCCTTTCCGCACCCGGCATGTAAATGAACGAAAAAGCTGTATAATGAAGGAATTAGCTATCCCCCTGCGATACTGTAACGGGCGCTGATATTATCTCCTCCGTAACCCGCTGTTCTGCCGCGGCCTTAACCTGCTAGTTTAACCGCCTCCCCCTAGTAGGAGTTAGTGTAGTGTAGTGTAGGGTAAAAACATTGCTTACCCGCCCTGGTCCCGTCCGGTCTCCTGCAGCCCCGTCCGGACCGGACGGGGCTGCAGGAGACCGGACGGGACCAGGGCAAAAAAAAACAAACGAAAAAGTAGCAAGGCTCGGGCCTGCTATGGTAAGTGTAAAAAGTGTAAAAAACAAAAAACCTGTGTGTTATATAAAAAAATAAAACAATTTTAAATACCTGTCGGAGGGCCGTGGGTCCAGGCGGCCGGTGGGCGGCGGGCAGCCATCAGCGGCATCCGGTAGTCCCTTCTCCCTTCCTCCCTCCCTCCCTCCCCTGCCTGGATGAGCGCCAAAATCGCACGGGCGGGTCGGCAGCGGGGGGGGGGGGGGGCAGGATCCGGGAGCGGCAGGTAGGCAGCAGCGGGGTCCGGGGGGGTAGCGGCAGCGGGGTCCGGGGGGGCAGCGGCAGCGGGGTCCGGGGTGGCAGCGAGATCCGGGGAGCCAGCAGCGGCAGCATGTTCGATCGCGCAGGCAGGTAGGTGGCAAAGTAAAGATGGCCGCCTGCACGGGAAAATCGTGCAATTGGCCGCTGAAGACGTGACGTCACGACGTTTGGCGTCACGGGGTGTGACGTCACGTCTTCAGCGGCCAATTGCACGATTTTCCCGTGCAGGCGGCCATCTTTACTTTGCCACCTACCTGCCTGCTCGATCGAACATGCTGCCGCTGCTGGCTCCCCGGATCTCGCTGCCACCCCCGGACCCCGCTGCTGCCGACCCGCCCGTGCGATTTTGGCGCTCATCCAGGCAGGGAGAAGGGACTACCGGATGCCGCTGATGGCTGCCCACCGCCCACCGGCCGCCTGGACCCACGGCCCTCCGACAGGTATTTAAAATTGTTTTTTTTTTTTATATAACACACAGGTTTTTTGTTTTTTACACTTTTTAAACTTTTTTACACTTCCTGGTGCCTGTCATTTCAAATGTCATTTGAAATGACAGGTACCAGCGCACCCAGGTTACTGTATAGGCGCTGTTACAGCGCCTATACAGTAAAATGGGTTGCGCGGGCATAACCCTTCCCTAACGCTTCACAGCCGCGGCATGCATTTGCATGCGATTAGAGGAGAGTATCGGGGAGTTAGTGAAGAGAACTGTGCGTGCGGGGAGGAAGGGTGTGCCTGACACTACCTCACTGTTTTTACCGCGGCCTTACTGGATCGAGCCGAAAGTGTGGTGGTAAATGGTGTTCATGCTATACGATGTATGCAAAGATCTTTGGATAAGTGCTGGACTGCTGGGCACTGGTTTGCTTTTCCTACTTTGATCTGAAAGAAAAAAAACAAAACAATTCCTTCACCTTAAATCCAGGAAATTGTCTTGTGCTGGTGATAGACTGTATTTATGAAGAAATCCAGCTCTATGGGCTTAACTGCACAAGACAAAATAAAAAGAGAGAGAGAGAGAAAATAAAAAAAGGAAAATCATCCTCTGAGGTCAGGTGGAGTGTGGCACCAATGGTAGTTCCTCACGGGCCGATACAGTAAGGAGCGGTAGGAAGAGCTGTGTTAGTGCCGGGTGCACCCGCATTTGCCGCACGCACAGTCTGGCTCACCTACCGCTCGATACTGTATTTAAATAGCTTGCAAATGCAAGCCGCTTCCAAGAAGCATCCGAGAAGGGTTAGGCCTGCGCAATCCATTTTACTGTATAGAGCACAGTAACCTGGGTGCGCTGGTACCTGTCATTTCAAATGACATTTGAAATGACGGGTAACAGGAAGTGGATGGTTCTCCTACACTCGGTTCTCCTACGTTCGGGATTGCCAGTCCTCTCTACCCTCCTCCCGAAGCAACGAAAGCGAAAAAGGAGTGAAAAAGGGGGCCGAAGAGAGAAGAGCCACGGCCTGGGCCCGGTGTTGGGAGATAGGACAGGCTTCTTGAGACCGGGAATTGTAACAATTGCTCCAATTGGAGTTAAGTTGCAACTGGACCAACATTTCACTTTTGATTGGGTCACGGTTATGCCTGAAGGACTGAATAGAGAAATGGAGTGATCTGTGTTTTATAAATGGTTTTCTTAATGGCCTTTCCAATATATTAGGAATTTTATTGTAGTTTGTCCATGTTTTTCAAGACTTTGCCATTGTAAGTGTGACATCGGCAACATCAACTAAATTGATTTATTGTGAGTCCCTTCAAATTTCTCTTGCCTTTAATTATTTATTTATTTTAAAAGATTTATATCCACTTCTACTGGGTTCGAAGCAGATTAGAAGTGTACATTCATAAAATTCAAAAACATAAAAATCATGATGAAAACAAAAACATAACAGCTCAGGGCTTCTGATGAACAATTCTGATGGCAATTAACTAATATTTGGCTTGCATACTCCAGAATTCAGCGAATAGACTTTGACTCGGGATTAAATGCTTCCTTAAATAAAGAAGTAAATAAATGGAGTGACAGCGGTTACAACCATATTTCAGTGATCATGGGGAGGCTGGATATTCATATCTGGGAGCTTACAGGATCTGGCCTGGAGACTCCAAAATTCTAAAGGAATGCCAGCATTGAAAAACTCCATGTCCTGCCACAGAAGCAGGCCCAGGAATTAAAAACAAATCACCTGGGTGTGCGGCGGGGAGGAAATTTGTCAGACCTGCACAGCCAGGAAGGAGGAGCCTGGGCCCACTGCATTGGAAGGAAGCAAGAAGGATATCTGTGGAGCCATGCAGCTGTAAGGAGGAAGAGTATGGGCATCCAGCACAAAAGCATAGTCTTTTTTAAGATTTGGAGTTAAGGGACTGCTCCAAGGGCAATCGCATTAGCAATGCAGCAGAATCAGCTTCTCAAGCAGCCCGGGTACAGAGAACGGCGAAGGACTCAGTGTGTGCTCTCTTTTTTAGGCCCTGCTGGTGGGAGGCGAGGCCTTAAAGAGGAGCACAGGCTGACTCCTTCTCTGTCCCTGCATGCCCTCTGCCTTGAGAAGCTGATTATGCTGCCTGCAGCAGCACCTCCCCCAACCAGGGATGCTTTGGGCCCAGAGATCTCTGCCCCTCTCCAGCTCACAGCCTGTGTTAAGTCCTGGCTGATCTGCTGAGGTGAGAGGTGAGAGGAAATACAAAAGACACTTGACAGAAAAGGAAGAGGAGAAGGTAGGGGAAAGAAAGGAAATGGCATAAGTAAGATAGAGAGGAGCATACCTGGGAACTCTCCGGATTTAGCCCGGAGACTCCGGAAATTTAGACAAATTTCCGGGTCTCCGGGCAGGACGATAAAATCTCCGGGCTGGCAAGAGAGAGAGCGAGAGAGTGTGTTAGAATCAGTAAGTGAGTGGGCCCTTTGGCCAAGGTGAGAGGTGTAACTGCCCAGGGGGAGAAGCCCCGCTGGGCCTCACCATCGGGAGGCGGAGCCTCGGCTGCGGGATGGGATACAGCAGACGTAGAGGTGGAGCTGGAGAGGATGACCCCTGGAGGCGGGCCACAGTACGGCAGCAGAGATGCTGACGTCATCTCAGCTTGAGAGACGAGAGTCTAGGGGAGAAGCGGCACTACCCGAGGAGCGGAGAATGCCGAGAAAGTACAGTCACTGAATACACTGAATCTGTAGTGAAGTATGCAGGAGGGTCAATCGATGGGAGAACACAGTAGTAGTCCTTAGAGCAGGGTACACCGGCGAGGGTTCCTCTGATGGTATCATGGCACAGGTCCACAGAGCAGGGAGGAAGCTGGGAATGAGTCCTTGAGGCAATGGTCCGCAGAGCTGGGTACACCGGCAAGGGTTTCTCTGATGGTGACTTGGTGCGGGTCCTGTGGAGCAGGGGCAAAACCCAGAAGTGAATCCTCACGGCAATGGTCTGCAGAGCGGGGTACACTGGAGAGGATTCCCAAATAGAATCACCACAAGGATCCAGAGGAAGGTACTCACAGCGACTGGAAGCAAATGGAAGTCCTGAAGTAGGCCTCAGGGATGAGGCAGGCTGAAGTCCGGGTGAAAGGCCCTCTGAGGAGCGGATAGCCAAGAGATGAGGGGGGCCCCCGAGGAGTGGGTACCCGATAGTCTCACACCACGAAAGCAGAAACCGGAACAAGCTGAAGAGAAGCTGTGGAATGCAGCAAGTGAACTCTTGGCCAAGTCGCCAGCTGTCTGGGCTGGTGAGTATAAGTATCGGAGTGGAGTGACGTCATCTGCTAGGGACGCCCCCGAGGTTCCCGCCATGACGTTGCTAAAGCTGGTTGGAGGGCGCGTGCACGCGCGTGCCTAGGGAACCCCACAGGTAAGATGGCAGTCGACAGCGTCCATGCTGCTCGAGCAGGCCCGGGAACGGAGGCTGGAAGGCCGGCAGTGGTTGGCCGAAGCCGCAAGTTCGCCCAACGGAGCCAAAGTTGTAAAAAGAGAGGTGAGCAATGGCGGCCGCAGCCGTCTGTGGCCGGGGAGCATAACAGAGAGAGAGAACTAAAGGAAGTCAAACACGATGACTATATATATATATATAAAACCACAGTAAGAGCACACTTTCAACTCAGGGTAGGTGGGTTGGGCAGGGTTTCATTGGTCTGCCTGATGAATTGATGGTTAATATGAAATATTGATACTGATTATATTGATTGAATGATAGTGAATTGAATAATAGTGATGAATTGGTGATTAAACAATGATTATGAATATATGAATGATAATTAATGATGGTGATAAATGGCCGCTCCCCCGCCCCTGCTAATCTTGAGAAATCTCAGGGTGAGCAGGATTCAAAAGTTCCCAGGTATGGAGAGGAGCATTCTGACAGGAGGAAGAGAGACAGTGAGATGGAGGTGAAAGACAGTGCCAAATAGAGCATGGTGGAGGGGAAGTTGTGGATTTGAGGAGAAGATGGACAGATGGAGAAGGGAGTCAAGGAGGAGTTGAAGGAAAAAATATGCAGAAGGATGAAATATAGAGGTGTGATGGAGCGAACAGAGATACAGAATAAAGGGAAATGGAGAGAAGTGAGGTGAAAGAGAGGTCGGACAGATGGAAGGGCAGGGGAGAAAGAAAAGGGAGAAGTGTGAGAATTAAAAGGAGAATCAAGAAAGGTGACAAGATCAGAGAGGAAGAAAAAGTAACACAGTTATTTTCACTTTGTATACTGGATTATGTGCTTTGCAAGTTTTAAATGATTATAGTTTGTGGTGTATAGAATTGTGGGGTTTATTTAGAGGTCAATATTCAGTAGGCTGTTTAGTGCAGGGCTGGGCAAAGGTGTTGTGCTGGGGCCAGATTATAAACTATGGACCACAATGGGGGCCGGGGGGGGGGGGGGGGGGGGGGGGCGGAGATTTCTCCCTTAGAGCTCCTCGACACGACAACCAAACTGCCTAACACTTGCTGCAGGCATTTCAGTATCCAGCAGACTTAAACACCATCATTGTAGCACCAAAGAAGTCCCTTTCAATCATGGATCCCCAGCCTCTACCCAAATCAGCAGAACCTTCAACTCAAGAGGTACAAGGTGTTTTCCCGGCTAGCAGACTACCTCACCTCAATTACAAATGCAGAACATAGACTCTCACCAAATAAGAACAAGGCCATAAAGTATAAAACAGAAAGGTGCAGACAAAAAACTGAACAGGAAACCACTAAAAGCCAGTGCAATAATGCAAAAATAGAAATAGCACCATTCCTCATGAAACAAAATCAAGATACATAAAATCAATCATACTAATAAAAATATTTCCAATCAGATAAAGAATAGATCATATAATAATTACAAAGAATAAGGCTAAAAAAGGTTAAACATTTCCCAAAAAACAATCAAATATTAAATATATCAAAAACCCAATAATTAAAACTAATAAGGATACAAATTTCCCCTTCTCCATATCTATGAACTTTTGATTTCAATTCACCCTGAGATTGCAGTACAATAGTGGAAGAGGTGAGAGAACACACGTTCTCCTTTCTCTCATATATACACAGTTACAATCACAAACCCTGCTACTCTCTCTTCTCACGACCCTCTCTCCCCTTTCCCTCTCACTCACCTTTCAGTGATTCACCCCTCCCCTCTACTCACCCCCTCAGTTATTCACCCCTCTTCCCTCCGCTCTCACTCAGTCAATCACCCTCACATTCAATTCCTCACTTCCACTCACCCTCTTCCTTTCCCTCTCTCATTCACCTCTCACTCCTTTCTCTTTGTGTCAGTCACCCCTCCCCTCCCATTCACTCCCTTCCCTCCCCTCTGTCATTCACCAATCCACTCAATAACTTTCCCTTCCCTCATTCTTACCTCTTCCTTCTCACTCAGGCTCCCTTCCCCCCCCCCCCCCCCACTTAGTCAGGGTCCCTCCCTCCCATCAGGTTCCCTGCCTCCCAACTCACTTCCCTCTGTCAGGCTGTCTCCTCACACCCCCCACTGTCTTCTCAGTCAGGCTCCCTCCCTACTACTCATTCCCTTCCCTCTCAGTGAATGCTCCCTGCCCCCTCACATTCTCATCCCTCTCAGTCACTCTTCCTCCCCCCCACTCACTCTCCCTTCCCCTTTCACTTCCTTCCCTTCTTGCCCCTCAGTCACTCCCGCTCTCACCCCCTTCCCTTCAGTTCTCTTACTCATACCTGTTCCTTTCCCTCCATGTGACTCACCCTTCCTGCTGGTGTCATCGTGTTCTTCCTGCCGGCTGGATGCTGGAAGCCCGCTGGCAGGTTAATTTTGGGCCCACCACTGTGCAGGGCCTGTTCTTGCTGGCTGGGGGTGGGAACCCTGCAAACACATTACTGCACTGCGCCGCTCTTCTTCTTGCTGGTGGGAGTTGGTAACCCCACCAGCACGTCATTCCACAGCTCCGCGGTGGCCTTCTTGCCTGACCTACTGTGCGGGCTGCATATAATGTACATTTTTTAGAGACAGGCGGGCTGAATGAAAACATGGTGATGAGCTGGATTTGGCTCATGAGCTGTAGTTTGCCCATCCCTGGTTTAGTGAACAAATTATCCTGCTAAAGTTAGCCGGATAACCTGTCCTCTATATTCAGTAGAATAAACGTCCTGTTTACATTATCCATTTAAATGGCATTTGAATATTGACTTCAGAGTGTTTTACTGTACTTTTATTTGTTTTATGGTGCAATGTGTCCTGACAGGTTAACACTTTGCTCTTTAGTTCCACTCTCATTACTGCTAAAAATAAGGGCAATATAGAAAGTAATTTCCCGAGGGTTTACTTATGGAGATGGGCACTTTGAAAATTGCTCACCCCGTGTGTGGGTAAAAGAATGCGTATTGTTCCATAAAATGGCCACACCTTTACCCACATACTGAGGAGACATTCCCACAGGTGGGGGTGAGGTCAGAGGAGGAAACAATGTGTAAGTTTGCCTGGAAAAGGAGGTGAAAAACTGTGTGGTACTTTTCACTTGGCAATAAGCAAAACTATGCAGAGATAGTTTGGTTTGATTATTGGTGAGAGAATGATTATAAGGTGAGTGCTCTGTACATGTGAGAGTGTGGGAAAATGACAGGAGTAAGAGTGAGCGTGTATGTGTCTAAGAGTATGAGAAAGGACATATAAGCGTGTTAGTGCGCGTGTATATAGAGAAAGTCCGTGCACATGCTGCAGCTGTGGGTCCCTTCCCCACCCTCCGTTAATCCGCCACATACTCAGGGTGACCGGAAATCAAACGTTCCCAGTTATGCAGATGTTTTGGACATTAGCCTTGTTGGTTTTGGTAGCTGTATGGGTTGTGAGAGAGCTTGGCACTAACACATGGGGACGGCATTTGGGTTTTCAATTCATTGTTGGGTCCTTGCAAGAATCAAAGAGGAAGATGAGAAAGCCCAGCGAAGGTGCTGCGGGCCAGTCCTTTTACAAATTCTGGGCACCCTCGGGATTGATATGGAGGGCAGTGGTAGAAAAGGGGTGAAGGATTAGGTAAAAGACATGGAGGGAGAAGGAGCAGGCTTATAGTTAGAGCAGCGGGGTTGAGAATTAGGGAAGCCAGAGTTCAAGTCCCACTGGCACGCCTTGTGACTTTGGGCAAGTCAATTCACCCTCTGTTGCCTTAGTGGCAAACTTAGATTGTGAGCCCTTCAGAGACAGGGAAATACCTACAGGACTGGAACATTACTCACCTTGAGCAACCAACGAAAAGGTGTGAGCTAAATAAACAGAATAACAAAAGAAGAAGCATGCTTTAGAATGAGATGGAGATAACATAGTGGTGCCACACAAAATTTTCAGTACTTACTTACTACTACTACTACTTAACATTTCTGTAGTGCTACATGACATACGCAATGCTATACAAACATACAAAAAGACAATTCCTTCTCAATAGAGCTTACAATCTAATAAGACAAACATACAAGACAAGAGACTTGGTTAAAAGAAAAGAAAGTTAGTCAAGACTAAAGTCAGACAATCAGGCATAAGATTTAAAAGCTGTTTCAAAAAGGTGGGTCTTTAGATGGGATTTAAACATGGCAAGAGAGGGAGCATGACACACCAGGTCAGGAAGACTATACCAAGCACACAGCACAGCCAGGTGGAAAGCATGGAGTCTGGAATTGGCAGTAGAGGAGAAAGGCTCAGACAGTGACTTATCCGATGAGCGGAGTGCACGAGAAGGGGTTAGAGAGAGTTAAGAGAGGAGAGGTAGTGAGCTGCTGCAGAGTGAAGGCATTTGTAGGTGAGAAAGAGGAGCTTGAACTGAATGTGGGTGTGGATAGGGAGCCAATGCAGTGACGTCAGAAAAGGGGCAATGTAAGCAAAGCGACTTTGGTGAAAGATACATTGCGCTGCTGAATTTAGAACAGATTGCAGTGGAGAGAGATGGCTTGCCGGGAGACCTGTGAGGAGCAGATTGCAATAGTCTAAGCAGGAGGAGATGGGAACGTGAATAAGGGTTCTGGTAGTGTGTTCAGAAAAGAAAGGACAGATTTTGGCAATGTTATAAAGAAAGAAATTGCATATTTTAGCAGTGTTTTGGATATGCGTAGAAAATGAGATAGAGGAGTCAAAGAGGACTCCAAGGTTTCAAGCTGATGGGACAGGGAAGACGACCTGTTAACTACAAAACAGAGAATGGAGGAAGAGGGGAGGTAGGCTTGGGCCATGTTGAGTTTAAGGTGGCGGCGGGATATCCAGGCAGCAATGTCAGACAGGCAGGCTGAGATCCAGGATTGGATTTCTGGTGTACACAGGTAGATCTGGGAGTCATCAGCATAAAAAATGGTATTGAAAGCCATGGGAGGAAATCAGCGCACCAAGGGAATTATTATATAGTGAGAAGAGAAAAGGGCCCATGACAGAGCCCTAAGGCACACCAATTGATAGTAGAATGGCAGGAGAGTAAGAACCACCAGAAGAAACACTAAAGGTGTGATGGGAGAGGTAAGAAGAGAACCAAGACAGGATGGAGTCCCAAAATCCAAGCGAGGAAGAGTATCAAGGAGTAGGTGGTGATCAACAGTGTCAAAAGCAGCAGACAGGTCAAGCAGGATAAGGACAGAGTAAAGACCTTTGGCTTTAGCCATAAACAGGTCATTGGAAACTTTGGCAAGGGCAGTTTCTGTTGAATTTACAGGGTGAAAACCAGTCTAGAGTGGATCAAGAATGGCTTGAGATGTAAGAAAGTCAAGACAGCGGTGGTGAACAGCACATTCAAGTAGTTTGGAGGCAAAAGGGAGGAGGGCGATGGGGCAATAGATGGCAGGACAGGTAGGATCCAGTAAGGGTTTTGTAAGGAGTCACTTTTTTTCCAAGTTCTTACCTTATGGCTTGTTAACAATTTTTTATAAATGTTCATTGTATTTGACTATGGAAATATATTTCCTGCTTTTTCTGTTTTATGTAAACCGGTATGATTTGCATTTGATGTAAGAATGTCGGTATATAAAAATTAAAAATAAATAAATAAATAAATAAAAAGAAATATGATACAGATTGGACTTAGTCTATCTTTAAAGAAGATCAGAATGAAAACACGATTCAAACCTTTGCTACGTAACCCAGCAGGAAGGAGAAAAACAAGCTTTGGCCACCAAGCCTCTCTTCCCTCGTCCCTTGTCCCTTCAGTTATTTGACTGGCATGGAAAAAAACTTACGTCCTGAAGAGAACTGTAGCAACATCCATCACATGCAGGCACTGCAAACATGTGGCTAGTACTTAAGAACCGTTGTATATACATTTATAAGAAAGGAAGTAATTCATTTCAGCTGGTGCATGCAAAGTCCTGAAAAGCATAATGGGAACAGGGAAATCACACATCAGCCTGGTTGACATATTGGTTCATTTTCTGTGTGAGTGAAATAAAATACCCAGGCTTACTCCCATCACATAATTTGAGACCTCATGGTAGTTTGAATGTCATTATTTTAGTTTAATAAGGAAGACATTTCACTCCTAAAATATATGTACTAGGAAGCTTTCTTTCCCAGGATCAGTATCTTTAGTTACCTGTACATGGAAAGAGAAAGGAAAGGTTAACCCATATGTAACCCCAATACAGTGTATGGATTGAATATTGATGGGGTCCTAAAAAGCCTAGGGCTAAGTCCTAATAGTATAGTCACTGTTCCTTTTGCCCTGGATTCTTGATTTCTTCAAGGCCCAAGGCTTTGGTTGAATCCCTTCCTTCTGTGTTACTGTGGCTCTTTGGGGCAGATACACTGACAAACCAGGCTGGGCTCACTGGATGGGTGTTCAAATAAACGTTTACTCTTACTGATTTCAAAATAATTAAGATGACTAAATAATGAAGTGTCCAGTTACATCCAGGTTTTTCTGCCATATGGGAGTAAAGATTTAAAGTCTCTGTGGAGGTGTCCCTCAGTACAGGGGATTGGGAATTGCTTATCTTTCATGGTATGGAATGAAACGTGTCCCAACATTGGCCGGGATATCCTAGAAGTGGATAGGGTCCCCTCCCCATAGTACCTGAAGTCCAGGTATACTCCCAATCGTCCCAACCTGGCCGTAACCAGTATTCCGGGTGGAAACTCCTTTGGGATCTCCAGATGCTCTTCACTCTTCTTCTCTCCCTTGAATTCCTCTTAAAAAATAGATGGTTACGGACCATTCTTGAGGAAAAGCCTCTTACTGGAAATAGTTCTTAAGGCTCTTCAGCTCTGGGGTAAGGAAAGGTGGCAGGAAAAAAACTTCCTTCCCAAGCTCTGGTACACAAAACTGGGAAAACTTCTCTCTTCACTATGATGGTCACTGCAATCCCCTCTTGGATGGGCCAAAAAAGTATATAGCTCTCTCCTGGACAAGGGAACAACCTTCCAGAGAGGCCCGGGTCTTCAGCAGAAAAAAAGACTCGTAACTCAGAAAAAGGGACAAAACTCTTCTTTTCTCAACTTCCCTTTCAGCTCTAAACAAGTTGCTGGCAAGGCAGTGCCTCTCCCCTCCTGATCTAGGCCGGAGCCTAAACCTGTGAAAGCACATCAAAATCCTCCTGACTTTCAGAACTAAAACTCCAGACTGTCACACTCTCCTCTGTCCTAGCGCCCTCCCCCCCACCCCCACACACACACCTTGTGCACCAGGAGCTCTCCATTTCAGCAAGGCTCTGGGAAGGTGCAGTATAAAATGGTTTGCCCCCCCTACTGCTAGCTAGCCCAAGGGCTGGGATCTAGGACCACCTTGTAGAGACCCAAGGGGGTCTGTACACATACAAACAACTTCAATTCATGACTCAGAACAGGTGACCAGGAAAAGCAGCATGCCAAAGAAGAACAGCTGGAAAGCTATGAGTGCGAAAGGGTATCGTCTGGGCATAAAGTTCCAGAGCTGCAGGCCCTAATGGTGGAGGTGGACTTACAGTGGATAATTGTTGTTGTTATAGAGACATGGCATCTCCTGAATGGGATATGGTCATACTGGGCTATTACCTATTGCGGAAGGATAGGGATGACAGAAAAGGGGGAGGAATAGCCCTGAATGTCAAAAACAATATCCAAGCAACTGAAATGCAGGGGGGCATGGGGAAAGGAGGAAGCGCTGTGGGCTGTCTTTAAAAAAAAAGGCAACGGCCCTTACGTTTACACTGGTGTGGTCTACAGGCCTCCAAATCACAGAAGAACTGAACAGACATCCAGAAAGTGTAGAGAGGTGTTGCTGGCTGGAGATTTTAATCTGCCCGATGTGGATTCGAGTATCCCTGGATGCTCTTCAAGGGGCTCTGCTCGGACAACTGATAATGGAAACCATGAAGGGAGGGGCGATACCGGACCTGGTAGGAACAAATGGAGATAGTATCTCTGATGTCCGGGTAGATGCCCACCTGAACACCAGTTATTCTCACATGGTATGGTTTGATATAGCAGGCCAAGATGGAGAGACGTTACACTTTGATCAAAGTCCTGGATTTCAGAAATGCAGACTTTGGTAAAATGGGGATGTACCTTGAGGAGGAGCTAAAAGACTGGGAGAAGATGGGTGAAGTGGAACAAGAGTGGGCCAGATTAAAAGGTGTTATAATAAAGGCAACAAATCTTTGTGGTAAGAAAAGAAAAGGAAAGTAAGAGGAAAAGGAAACTGATATAGTTCTCCAGCAAACTGGATTAAAAAAAAAAGGCAAAAAGAGCAGCATTCAGAAAATAAAAGGAACTCAAAAAGAGGAAGACAGGGAGGAATGTCCGGTGAAGATGAAAAAGAAATCAGGATAGCAGAAGCTATCCTGTGGAAGAAAGCATCATTAAAGAGGTAAAGTGAGGTGACAAAACTTTTTTTCAGATATGTCAGACTGCACAGATCAATGCCTTGTTGGATGTTGTCTGAATGTAAATCCTGTTTTCCACATTTCCCCCTGCCGTTGAAGTAGAGAGCAATGCCGTATATGCATTCAAAGTGATGTATCATCAGGCTTAATTGGTTTAGGGTAGTAACCGCCGTAATAAGCAAGCTACCCCACAGAACTGACTGTCAAAGGTAAAGGTATGGAAAGAATACAGTGCAATGGCATATCATGATGCTCATTCTATGGAGAATGGGTTTCAACGCTGTGTGCCACCATAAGCACACACTTCATTTCAATAATTGGAGAGATGAAAAGACATTTCATTTTATTATCTATGCTCTTCCATGTTTCTAAGGCTCTATAGAAAATACTATTGCACTTCAAGCTGTGCAACTGCATGCCAAGTGTCTGTTCTTTTGTTTTTTAAGCTTATTGAATATTCATTTTCTCTCATGAAAATGGAAACAACTATTTCTATGTTCACTTCTCCCAAAGGGGGTCTTAGCCGATCCCCTTTAATCTGACTTGGAATTTTCTTCCAAACCACTACCAGGTACAGCAGGCCCCAGGCTCAGCAATTTTCAAAGGAGCGACTTCTCTGTAAATGAAAGTGGACTGAGGTCACCTAAGCCAGCTACATTTATTTCTGTAACAAAATACAGCTGTTCTAGCTGAAATAGATTTTGCAGCTGCAGGCTGGACTGGATATAAACAGAAGTATACAAGAGTTCAAGTTTGCCGAGCTCTATCTGCATATACATCTTCTGTTTAATAAACCATACAGACAGATTCCTCTTCACTCCCCATTTTGCTGATGTTTGACATTTCCAGCTTTAATTTATGTGTGTGTTTGGGGGGGGGGGGTGTTTGACCATGGGGGTATATTCAGTGCATTTTTGTTGCTTTGTTGCTGGGGGCTTGGAGTAGCTAGTAAAAAAACTCAGTATTGAGGAAAGTTATTGCTAAAAACTGGGCCTTTCCTTCTGAAAAATTGCAAGTTGCCATCTGAAGAGGAGATATGAAGTCTCTAACCCAAGGAAGAAGAAGAATATTAGACATTTTGGAGAAACTGAATTATATCTTGGCCTCAAGTATTGTCTAGAAAGGGATTTCACTTCATCTAGGAGACCCCTCGCCCACTGGGGAGGGTTAACATTCCAGGCCCTGAAGGGTGAGACCATTTTAGGACCTCAGTACCAAGGGACACTTTCACAAATAGAGAAGCAGTTTGATCACATCTAAATCTCAAAGTTATTCTCTGATTCAAGTGGTATGGTGTCAGTTAATTATCTTGGAATATCTGCAGTAATGTTTAATTTTGGAAAACTCATCCAGAGTATACTGATTGTTTTATTTGGCCCAGACACATATCCATAGCATACATCTAGAGTCATCCCCTGTACTCTGGGCCCCAGAGATCCATCATGCCCCCACCTCCATCAGGGAATTCATGCTGTGAGGCTGTTTGAACTTTGCAAGGACTTAGCCCCAGGACTCAGGGTGACCCTGTCTTCTCAGATAATACTAGAAAAGGAGCTACATTTGCAGCATCTTTTTTTTCCATTGACTTTCTCATAAGAACATAAGAAGTTGTCATTTTGGGTCAGACTGAGGGTCCATCAAGCCCAGCACCTGTTTCCAACAGTGACCAATTCAGGTTACAAGTACCTGGTAAGTACCCAAACGTTAAGTAGATCTTATGCTACTAATGCGCCAGTATTAGCAGTGGCTAATCCCTAAGTCAGCTTGATTAATAGCAGTTAATGGAATTCTCCTGGAACTTATCAAAACTTTTTTAAACCCTTTTTTAACTTCCCTCATCATCGGGTAACAAATTCAAGAGTTAATTGTGCATTGACTGAAAAAGAATTTTATCTGATTTGTTTTAAATATGCTACTTGCTAACTTTATAGAGTACCACCCTAGTCCTTCTATCATCCGAAAGAGTAAATAACCGATTCACATTTACCTGTTCTAATTGGCAGGGGGGATTGAAGAAAAGAAGATTTATATTCAGACAACAACCAACAAGGACTGAATTGCACAAGCTGGGTAAACAAATAAGCATGGGAGTAGCTTGTTTATAGCGGCGGTTACTACCCCTAACCAATTAAGCTTGATACTTCACTTTGATACAGCTCCAGCACTGCTCTCTACATCAATGGCGGGGGTGGAAGGTAATTAGAACCAAAAAGTTACTAATAAGGGCCAAGAGTAACAGATAAGTATGAGAAAAATAAGTGTGAAAGCTTGCTGGGCAGACTGGATGGGCAGTTTGGTCTTCTTCTGCCATCATTTCTATGTTTCTATGTTTCCTCTCATGTTTTTATAAACCTCTAACATATCCCGGTCAGCCATCTCTTTCCATGCTGAACAACCCTAACCTCTTTAGCATTTCCTCTTAGGGGAGCTGTTCTATTCCCTTTTCTCATTTTGATCGTCCTTCTCTGTACCTTCTCCAGTGTAATTATATCTTTTTTGAGATACGGTGACCAGAATTGCACACAGTACTCAAGGTGTGTTCTCACCATGGAACAAAAAGAGGCATTATGACATTTTCCATTTTATTCACCATTCTCTTCCTAATAATTTCTAGGGATGTGAATCGTTTTTTGACGATTTAAAATATCGTCCAATATATTTTAAATCGTCAAAAATCGTTAGGGCCACGATACAATACCAATTCCCCCGATTTATCGTTAAAAAATCGTAAATCGGGGGAAGGGGGAAGGGGGAGGGCAGGAAAACCGGCACACTAAAACCCCCTAAAACCCACCCCCGACCCTTTAAATTAAATCCCCCCCCCTCCCGAACCCCCCCCCAATGCTTTAAATAACCTGGGGATCCAGCGGTGGTCCAGAACGGCGGCGGTCCGGAACGGCCCCCTCAATTGAATCCTGTTGTCTTCAGCCGGCGCCATTTTGCAAAATGGCCGCCGCAAAATGGCGGCGGCCATAGACAAAAACGATTCGACGCAGGAGGTCGTTCCGGACCCCGCTGGACTTTTGGCAAGTCTTGTGGGGGTCAGGAGGCCCCCCCAAGCTGGCCAAAAGTTCCTGGGAGTCCAGCGGGGTTCAGGAAGCGATTTCTTGCCGCGAATCGTTTTCCGTACGGAAAATGGCGCCGGCAGGAGATCGACTGCAGGAGGTCGTTCAGCGGGGGTTCCGGACCGCCGCTGAATGACCTCCTGCAGTCGATCTCCTGCCGGCGCCATTTTCCGTACGGAAAACGATTCGCGGCAAGAAATCGCTTCCTGAACCCCGCTGGACTCCCAGGAACTTTTGGCCAGCTTGGGGGGGCCTCCTGACCCCCACAAGACTTGCCAAAAGTCCAGCGGGGGTCCGGAACGACCTCCTGCGTCGAATCGTTTTTGTCTATGGCCGCCGCCATTTTGCGGCGGCCATTTTGCAAAATGGCGCCAGCTGAAGACAACAGGATTCAATTGAGGGGGCCGTTCCGGACCGCCGCCGTTCTGGACCACCGCTGGATCCCCAGGTTATTTAAAGCATTTGGGGGGGGGGGGTTCGGGAGGGTGGGGGATTTAATTTAAAGGGTCGGGGGTGGGTTTTAGGGGGTTTTAGTGTATCGGCTCACGATTTTAACGATTTTCACGATAGTTTACACACCCAAACGGCAACAATACAATTCCCTCCCCCTCCCAGCCGAAATCGATCGTTAAGACGATCGAGGACATGATTCACATCTCTAATAATTTCTAATATTCTGTTTGCTTTTTTGACTGCTGCAGCTCACTGACCTGATGATTTCAATGTATTATCCACTATGACGCCTAGATCTTTTCCTTGGGTGGTAACTCCTAATATGGCACCTAACGGTATGTAACTTCAGCATGGGTTATTTTTCCCTATATGCAACAACTTGCATTTGTCCACATTAAATTTCATCTGCCATTCTTATTTTATTTTATTTATTTATTTATTTTTAATTTTTATATACCGAGGTTCTTATAGAGACTATAAATCACTCCGGTTTACATATAACGATAAACTGCCCAACATAGATAAGGGGGCTTTACATAGAACAGTGGTACATATAGAACATTATAACTGGATGACAATTTAACATAATGATAATAAATAATATAGAATAGTTTTACTGGTAATTAATAAAATTATGTAATATAAACTATATAATTTAAATATTTAACTTGGATATAGTGACATATTAACCATGCCAAATATAAATAATAAGATAAAATGAATTTTGAACTTAGAAATTGTAGTCCAGTTGCAGAAGAAAATATAAATAAGATTAATTTTTAGAACTCAAAGATTGTTGTCCAGTTGCAGAGTCCTGAAGGTAGGACTTGGTATGGTGACCATAATTAGGGGATACTTCTTATTTGGAAGACTTTCCGTCTTGGTAGGATTGTGAGTCTGGGAAGGCTTGTTGGAAAAGAAGAGTCTTTAGCCTTTTTTTGAACTCTTGATGATTGGGTTCAAGTCTTAGATTTGGGGGGAGCATGTTCCACTGGTGGGGGCCTGCTAAGGATAGCGCTCTTTTGCTCAGAGATGATTTTACTTGTTGGGCATGCAGTGATCCTTTGTAAGCGCTTCTGATAGGTCTGGAAGATGTGTGCGGTTGGAGTTGAAAGCTTAACGTGATGGGAGCTATTTTGTTTGTCGCTTTGTGGATGATTGTGAGTACCTTATAGAGTATCCTTTGTTTAATGGGAAGCCAATGTAGATTACTAAGGATTGGGGTGATGTGATCTTTTTTGTTAGTGCTTGTTAGAATTCTGGCAGCAGAATTCTGTACCATCTGTAATGGTTTGATCGTGTTGTTGGGTAGACCTAGTAGCAGGGCGTTGCAATAGTCGAGCTTTGAAAATATTATGGATTGAAGTACTAGCCTGAAGTCAGAGAAATAAAGGAGGGGTTTAAGTTTTTTGAGGACTTGCAGTTTGTAAAAGCAGTCCTTCGTGGTATTGTTTACGAACTTTTTTAGGTTAAGATGATTGTCAAGCCATGCTCCAAGGTTTCTGACGTCCGGTGAGAACATGTTATTAGCGTTTGGTAGAGAGAAGCTAGAAGAGATTGTGAGTGGATCCTGAGAGACAATGAGCATTTCAGTTTTATTGGCATTCAATACTAGGTTGAGGCTTGAGAGTAATTCCTTGATGGGCTGAAGGCATTCGTTCCAGTAAGTGATGGTTTTTTGAAGGGATTCTGTAATCGGGAGAAGGATTTGAATGTCGTCTGCATAGAGGTAATGGGTAAGCTTGAGGTTTGAGAGGAGGTGGCAGAGAGGGAGGAGGTAGATATTGAATAGGGTGGGAGAAAGTGAGGATCCTTGCGGGACTCCTTGCTCTGTAAGGATTGGATGCGATTCTTTGTTGTTTATCCTTACTTTGTAGAATCTGTTGCTTAGGAAGGAGTGAAACCATTTGAGAGCTGTGCCTTTGATCCCTATATTAGTTAGTTGGTCTATAAGTGTAGTATGTTTTACCGTATCAAACGCCGCAGAAAGATCAAGTAGAACCAGCAGGTAAGATTGTTTTTTCTCCAGGTTCACGAGGATGGTATCAGTGATCGATAATAAGAGAGATTCGGTGTTTAGTCGTTTTCGGAAGCCATATTGAGCTGGGGATAGAATGTTATGATCTTCCAGATATTCTGACAGTTGCTTGTTGACAATTTTTTCCATCAGTTTGGCGATGAGTGGTAAGTTTGCAATAGGTCGGAAGTTAGCTGGGTCTGATGGAGAAGCATTTGGTTTCTTCAGTAACGGTTTCAGGATTGCCAATTTTAACTGGTTAGGAACTGAGCCTTGAGACAGGGATGTGTTGATAATTTCTGCTATTGGTTTTGTGCCCATTCTATTGGTTTTGTGCCCATTCTATTGGTTTTGTGCCCATTCTTCAGTCTTGTAAAGTCCTCTTGCAATTTATCACAATCCACATGTGATTTAACTAATTTGAATAATTTTGTGTCATCTGCAAATTTGATCACCTCACTCATTGTATCCCTTTCCAGATCATTTATAAATATATTGAAAAGCATCAGTCCATGTACAGATCCCTGAGGCACTCCACTGTTTACTTTTCACTGAGAAAATTGACCATTTAATCCTATTCTCTGTTTCCTGTCTTTTAACCAGTTTGTAATTCACGAAAGGACATCGCCTCCTGTCCCATGACTTTTTAGTTTTCATAGGGACTTTGTCAAATGCCTTCTGAAAATCCAAATACACAACATCTACCAGTTCAACTTTATCCACATGTTTATTAACCCCTTCAAAAAATATTTAGCAGATTTGTGAGGCAAGACTTCCCTTTGTTAAACCCTTGCTGGCTATATTCCATTAAACCATGTCTTTCTATATGTCATGTGATTTTGATCTTGAGAATAGTTTCCACTATTTTTCCCGGCACCAGAGTCAGGCTCCCCAGTCTATAGTTTCCCGGATCACCCCTGGAGTCCTTTTTAAATATTGTGGTTACATTGGCCACCCTCCAATCTTCACGTACAATGGACTATTTTAATGATAGGTTACAAATTTTTACTAATAGATCTGAAATTTCATTTTTGAATTCTTTCAGAACCCTAGGATGCATACCATCCAGTTAAGGTGATTTGCTACTCTTTAGTAGCCTACTACATCCTCCAGGTTCACTATGATTTGGTTTAGTTCATCCAAATTATCACCCTTGAAAACCATCTCTGGAACTGGTATTTCCCCAATGCCCTCATTAGTAAACACAGAAGCAAAGAATTCATTTAGTCTTTCCACGATGGCCTTATCTTCCTTAAGAGCCCCTTTAAACCCTTCATCATCATCTAACGATCCAATTGACTCCCTCACAGGTTGCCTGCTTTGGAAATTAAGTCAGTGAAAAAAATTTGGGAAGGGGTTTATTATCATTTCATTTCATTTTTAAATGAAACAGAAGTGTTTTGTCATGTTTTTCATTTTGTTAAAAAATGAACGCATACCCCTAATTCTTATGCTCTATGTGAGTCTACTCCTACCTAATGTTCACACTGCTTCTTCTGAATGTGCAGTCTTTCTAAAAAAAAATTCCACTAATAAATAATTTACTTGAAGATTTAAACCCGACCATCTTCTGCATTGCTGAAACCTGGCTGAACAATAATGATAATGTACTCTTAAATTAAATCGAACATTCCAAATATGGTGTCTTTCACTTCCCCAGACCTAAGTATAAAGGTGGGGGTTTACTAATAATTAGTAAAAAAAGAGCTTAAACGTATTCCATATAAAGTAGAAATTAACCCTCCCTATGAAGTGGCAATACTTAAATCACCACAAATAAACATCGGAATGGTCTATTGCCCCCCCAGGAATACTCCAAAAAGACTGCTCACCACTAATTGAAGTATTCACTAAAACATTTCCTTCACCTGAGTCCACCCTCATAGTAGGTGACTTTAATCTACATGTTGACAGATCAACAAAATCCTCTGCTTGTGAAATCTTCTTAGAAACAATGGGGTAGATTTTTAAAAAATGCGCGTTCGCGTACTTTTGTTGGTGCACCAGTCGCAAACAAAAGTACGCTGGATTTTAGTAGATACACGCGTAGCCGCGCGTATCTGCTAAAATCCAGGATCGGCGCGCGCAAGGCTGCCGATTTTGGGCAGCCGGCGTGCGCCGAGCCGCACAGCCTGCCTCCGTTCCCTCCGAGGCCGCTCCGAAATCGGAGCGGCCTCGGAGGGAACTCTCTTTCGCCCTCCCCTCACCTTCCCCTCCCTTCCTCTACCTAACCCACCCCCCCAGCCCTATCTAACCCCCCCTACCTTTGTCCAGGGATTTACGCCTCCCGGAGGGAGACGTAAACCCACGCGCGCCAGCGGGCCGCTGGCGCGGCGAGACACAACCCGGGGGCAGTTCCGGAGGGCACGGCCACACCCCCGGACCGCCCCGGTCCAAAACCACGCCCCCGGGCCCGCCCCTGAAACGCCGCGTCCCGCCCCTAAAACGCCGCATCGATAGGCCCCGCCCCGACACACCCCCGACAAAAAACCCCGGGACTTACGCGAGTCCCGGGGCTCTGCGCGCGCCGGCAGGCCTATGGAAAATAGGTGCGCCGGCGCGCAAGGCCCTGCTCGCGTAAATCCGCCCGGCTTTTAAAATCCGCCCCTATGGAAGCAATGGGATGGTCACAATTCTTAACTAAACCCACACATAAAGCAGGATACATTCTAGATCTTATCTTTTCCAATCACAATTGTATGATAAAAAAAAACCTCTCTCACAATATTGCCTTGGTCTGATCACCAAATATTAAAAGAGTGCATAACCTTTCTCTATCCAACAAAAATAAATACAAATAATAAGCAAACATTCACCTACAGAAATGTATCTCTAAATAAAAGAAACCATGGTACAATGAAGAATTATGACACTCTAAATAATCATTGAGAAAATCTGAGAAACACTGGCAGAAATGCCCAACTTCAGAATCACTTGGAAAATGCAGATCACATCTTTCCTCAATACCGGGTATTAATCAACAAAGCAGAAAAAGAATACTCTACTAAGCAGATTCATGGGGTAATTTTTAACTACAAATTACTCTTTGATGCCATTAAACATCTAATCAAGGACCCATCTTCCTCAATCTCAAGCAGCAACTGCTTCTCAAAGAATGCCTGCAATGACTATGCCATTCATTTGTTAGAAAAAATAAATAGGCTAAAAATTCAATTCCTTACTTGCTCACCAACGATAGAACAGGAAAAATAATGTGAACCAGCCAAATGGACCACTTTCAACAGAGTATCTAAACTTCATGCAATTTATTAATAAAATAAAACCTGCAAATCGCCCACATGACCCCATTCCAGCTAGCTCCTTAAAATTAATACATAGTAATATCATTCCAACAATCACATCCTTAAATCAATCAATCATTCTCGGAAGGCTTATTCCCAGATATGGCGAAACAAGCAGTCATGAAACCTATCCTAAAAAGTAATACCAGCAGTTCTGATAATTGGGAGAATTACTGACCAATATCCAACCTGCCATTCCTATCAGAAATTCTTGAAAAAGCTATATTATCACAATTAGAAGACTATCTAGATGACCATCACATTCTACATCCAAACTAATTCGGGTCCAGAAAAATTTGCTCAACTGAGACTTTACTCGTATCCTTAATGGACCCCATATTACAGGGATTTAACAATGACGAATCCTATATCCTCCTGGTACTCATTGATCTAATGGCAGCCTTTGACTCTGTTGACCATACCCTATTATGCCATCAGCTGAGTAAAATTGAAATTGATGGCATTGTTAGTAAGTGGTTCACCTCCTTCCTATCAAAAAGGACATTCCAAGTCAAACTGGTCAATCATATGTCTGACACCTTCCCGATTGATGCAGGTATCCCCCAGGGTTCAGCACTCTCAGCCACTCTATTCAACATTTATATGCTGACGCTCTGTAAATTACTATCTGATCTAGGAATCACCTTCTACCTATATGCCAATGACATTCAGTTTTACACACCTTGCTCCAGTTCCGCTGAATATACAACACTGACTCTCCTGAGTCCTGACACACATGAAGGCCATAGAACATGAACTATTCAAACTCAAATTAACTCTTAATGCAAAAAAAACCCCTTGAAAACATTCTATTAAGAAGAAACCTACCTATAGCGACTCCGCAGACACTAGACCTGGTTAAATTCAATATTACTCCCTCAGACCAAGTACGTGACTTAGGAATACAGATCAACGAGAACCTATCAATGGAAAAGCATGTAAATAAATTAATCAAATCATGCTATGATAAACTGTGATTTTTATACAAACTGAAACCATTACTGACATATGTAGACTTTTGCATGGTCCTGCAAACCCTCATCTTCTCAAATTTAAACTACCTTAACTCATTTTTACTTGGAGTACCTAACTTTCTATTAAAAAAAACTACAACTACTACAAAACGCTGCAGTAAGACTCCTAACAGGTTCGAGAAAATTTGAATACATCTCACACTCACTTATAGATCTTCGTTGGCTGCCTATACAAGCCTGAATCAATAACATTAATACATACTGCCAACTCTGGTCTGGTAGGTGTAGCACCGCAGCCAAACAAGCCACAGAGATCATTAAGATCTCAAAACAAAGGATTACTAGTCGTGCCATCACTACAGAATACTCATCTAACAAAAATAAAAGACCATGTGTTCTCCATAGCTGGCCCAATACTATGGAACTCTCTACCTGAGCCTCTGCGACTGAGTCCAGAAAAATAATTTCAAATGTGAACTAAAACATGATTATTTAAAAATGTCTATAACCTGGCTTAAAAATATCTGAACTCAGAGAATGTATCTACAAAGATAAACTCATTAGGAACATAACAATTGAACTACATACCACACTTCATTCCTACTACGTCCACTAAATGTACTAGATCAATGTATGTGTCAATCTATAATATGTATGTTATTTGTTCACATTAAGTCAATGTATATATTGATCAAAAATTATGTATGTCATGTTGTAAACTGCTCTGATTTTCATTTGGAATGATGGTATTTAAAATGGCTAAATAGATAAATAAATAGATAAATATAGTGAAAGAGGTTATTGTTAATAAAATGAAATTGTACTTATATAGGAACACTTCTTTTCACCAGTTGGAAAGATAAGCAACAATTCAACATAACTTTTATCACATTTTTTCAGGGTCAAAACCCCATGTAATAGTAATTATTTTTCAAAAAGTTTCAAAGTTCTTCCTTTTTAACCAAAGGAAAGATCATTGTCCCCTTTATTTTCAAAGGATTTTCTGAGGTTTTTTAAAGATGTTTTAGGATTTTGGCATGCTGATGATGTTGGACTTCAGTGCATGGTGACAATATGTTGCCATTTTTTTTTCAGTTGCTTTGAAGGAACTTATAGCTTCGCACATTTATGCAATCTTTAGGAATGTTAATTAAAGAAGAGATGCAATTAAAATGAATTATGCACTTTGGACCAGATTTTCAGAAGGTTACGCGTGCCGGGCCTATTTTAAAAAGGCCCGGTGGCACGCGTAAAGCCCCGGGACGCTTGTAGGTCCCGGGGCTTTACAAAAGAGGCGGAGCATGGGCGGTCCGGGGGTGGGGCCAGAGGCCATTGCCGCTGTGTCGAGGGATTGAGTGCCGGCAGCCTGCCGGTGCGCGCAACTTGCGCCTGCCCAGAGGCAGGCGCAAAAGGTAAAATACCAATTTTGGGGGGGTTAGAGTAGGGCTAGGGAGAGAAAAGGTTAGGAGAAGGGGTGGGAAGCTCAGGTTAGGGGCCTGGGAGGGAATGTGGGAAGGCAGCGCGCAAGGTGCACAATTGTGCACCCCCTTGTGTGCGCTGACCCTTGCATTTTATAACTTGCATGCGCCTGCAAGTTATAAAATCAAGTGTACATGTGCGCGCACCGGGTAGTGCGCGCACATGTACGCCCGCACTCACCTTTTTAAAATCTACCCCTTTATGCATTTCCTTTCCTGAGGGTGTAAATGTGTGTTTGCACATAAACCGCACTTGGGAACATTGTCCAGTTTCTCTGCATGTGAAAGTGTGCATGCTGTGTAATAGTGCATGTACTTTACTTACTAGAAAATCTGTATGTGCATGAGACACGGTACACACCTGGTCATGCGGGGGAGGTGGGGGGGAGCACATGCATGTAGATACCCTTTTTCTGCCCATTATTTTTCATGACCGTTTCAACTAGTAATTTAAAAGTGAACTAAAGGGAATTTGGTGGAGCATAGAATAGTCGTCCAGCTAAGTAGATGAAAGTGAGAAATTAGTTTTAGCAGCTTATGGAAAATGGATTAAGCAGATTCCACCATGAAAGGGGGGGGGGAGGGGCAAAATGAGAAAAGAACAAAACTGTGATTATCTACCACAGGAGGAAGAACAGCAAAAAAATGTATCCTGGGAACAAAGTTGTGAAGTCCATGGAGAGAAATCAAGCAAAGGGAAGGAAGAGCTATAGAATAAAATACAAAAAGGGCTGTTAAGGATTTTAAACTGAATTGTTTGATAAGCAAGAAGCCACATGAACAAGCATAGGAGTGTGAAATTATTGTACATGCAACAAAGGGAATGGTAAATTAACCAAGCAGATGCATTCAGAATACATTGCAAGGATCTGGCACGTAGTAGAAGACATACTGCATGTGATGATATAAATTGAACCAAGGTTTTTGCGACAGAAAAAGTCAGTTAAGATGATTTTTAACCTGCTCTAAAGATGTTGACATGTTAAGGCAATAGGAGAGGGAAAGAAATTATATAGGAAGTTCAGACAAGTCATGCTCATGCTCTTGGTCTTATATGTCGAAGCACAAGGTACTAGGTGGCTTAAGGGAATTGGCGGAGTTATGGATACTTTCACCTTAAAGTTACTGCTTCAAATCTGGCTTAGGTAGTAATGACTTAATAAAGCTGATTTGCAGTAGTTCTTGTCTTTTCCCCAGATGTCCACATCAGTAAAACTGCTCAAAACAATTGACACTTTTGTTGACAGCCTCTGTAGAAGGGCCAAAACTGCACAGAGAAGTTTTCTGAATTCCCCTCTCCGCTCTAGAAGTGGTAACTCATGATCAGGGTTGAGGTACATTGGTAGGGTAGTGTCGGTTATTGTGGAGGACTTGATTTCCAGTACTGTCAACCTGGTATCTTACATGGACACTAAATTCACACACACGAAAAATCAGAGCACAAATAATTGTCTCTTATTTGAGTGAAATTTGAGGAGTCCAAATACAAGTCAATCGCATTAATTGACTGAGAGGTGGGTGAATCCTGTATATTGTTTAGTCATTAGACATAATAGAGTGCCTCTGTTCTTCTCTGTTTGAAATCTGAACAAAGCCCTGTTTATGACGTAAAAAAAAGAGGGTTGTTTGAGATTGATTAACTTGTTTTGTTTTAGCAAAGCATGTTTTGGCAGCCTAGAACTTCAGGTGCTTGGATCATTTGGAAGTGATTCAGTGTGTTTTGAAACCAGCTTTCTCTTTCTTCTCCCACAGGTCATCGTTCGAGGAGGAGGTCACATCCTGCCATCTGAACAGCCTGAATGATCCTTTAATATGATTGACAGGTTTCGTTCAGGAAGTGGATAGTAAAACTATTGATGTAACTGATATTCTAAAAAAAGATGCTGATGTTTCAGCACTACTTTTTCTAAGCATTCAACAAAATGCATAAGGTACTTATCAGAATTCTCACTTATGGAAACCCTTGTGAATGAATAAGGATATATTTTTCTTGAATCATGGGAGTATATGCACATGGTTCCATTCACTCAAAATCTTTTTGGCTTCTGCAGAATGAATATTGGAAGAAATAGATAGTAACAGCTGTAAAAGGAGGCATATAGCAAAAAAAAAAAAAAAAAGATATTTGGAGCACTCAAGAAAATGCTTTCCAGATTGCCCACAAACACCTATTCACCCAAATACATCTGTGCTACATATTCAAACACTACTTAGTCAAATAAGTCCAAGTTATCCGGTTAAGTGGCTGCTGCTGAATATCCTGCTATACTACTTAACTGGATAAATCACTTATCCAGCTAAATACTTAGCCGGATAGTCGTTGGATGAGAAGTGGGCATAATTGGGTGGTGCTACCTATCTGGCTAATTTAGTTTAATATGTAGCAATATGAAGCCTTATCTGGTTAAGTTAGCTGGATAAGTTAGACATGGCCCATACCAAGTCTAAAGTTAGCCAGATATGCTTATCCGGCTAACTTTAATACTTATCCGGGTATATTCAAGAGCATTGCCTTGCCACTGAATATCCCATGTAAAAGATATATTTTAATATTGTCTCTATACATGTCTTTGATTCATTTCTAGCAGTCCTCAGCCACAAATGTATTTACTCCTGCTTGAGGCTGGCAAAAGTCTATATAGGAGGACTATCACAGCCATGGAATTCCCATTATTTTCCATGAGAGCTAATTTACATATGAATGTCTTGCCATACTGAGTCAGACCAAAGATCCATCAAGCCCAGTTTCCTGTTTCCAACAGTGGCCGATTCAGGTTACAAATACCTGGCAGGATCCCAAGGGGAATATAGTTTCCAAGCTGCTTATTCCAAGAATAAGTAATGGATTTCCGCAACTCCACCTTAATAATGGTTAATGGACTTTTCCTCCAGGAACTTGTCCAAACCTTTCTTAAACGCAGTTACACTAATAGCTTTCATCACATCCTCTGGCAACGAATTCCAGAGCTTAATTATGTGTTAAGTAAACAAATATTTTCTCTTATTAGTTTTAAATATATTACCCAGTAACCTTATTAATGTTCCCTGGTCTTTGTACTTTTAGAAAGACTAAACAACTAATTAACATTTACTCATTCCACTCCACATTATTTTTTAGACCTCTATCATATGTCCTTTCAGCTGTCTCTTCTCCAAGCTGCTTTTTTAGCCTTTCTTCATAGGGCAATTGTTCCATCCCCTTTTCATTTTGGTCACCCTTCTCTGTACCTTTTCTAATTCTGCTTTTTTCGTTTTTGAGATATGGCGACCAGAACTGCACCCAATACTTATGGAGCGATACAGAGGCATTATGATAATGACATTAAAATTTGATTATATTTGTACAAAAACAAAAAAGCTAGTTTGAAAAAATATTTTCTTTTACTCTGCCAGATAATAACCTCGTACACTCATTCACTATTTCTTTTTAACAACTTTATAAACACTGGCTAAAGTTTACTTTGCAAATTGTGCTTTTAAAAGGCCAGGGCTGCTTTTCCTGCCAGGGGTTGTGTTGCTTGCCTTTTAGAAACTGCTTTGGCCCGAAGCATATGTAGCAATTTTGATGCTTTGAGGAAATGCTGCTTCAGTAATTATTTCCTCATATAAAATGATTTACTAACATTTGAGCTGGACTACATTTTTGTACTGAACACTGGAACAGAATAAATAACGTCTTAAACACGAAGAAAAATACAAGAACATTTGAATTATCTTAAAACATAAAAAGCAAAATTATACAAATCGCAAGAAGTTGTGTTGTACTAGAATATTCAAACCAATATACTTTTAAAATCCCTGAAACAATTCAGCAATCACAGGAAAATCTGCATTACATTACTGGTACACTTTAGTTTGCTATTGGTAAAAATGATACTTTAAGCGACTTTTCATAAATTAAGATACAAACAATGATGGTGGAGTCAATTCCAAAGAAGCTGAAAGCAGCCTAGGATTTGTTTCAATTTGATGGTATAAGATAAAAGGGAAAGGGGCTCATTGCGCAGAGCTCTTTGAGCTTTAGCAGAGATGAACATGTCAAAATAACATTGTCACAATCAACAGAGTTAGAAAATACAAGTTAAATGGACAAGATACCAAATAAGAAAGATGGTCCTGTCCCATTGTAGAACACAAATGTGCATTATTCACCAGCTTTGGCTTGCTAAAACTTTCTTATAGGAATCCACTGTTAACTGGCAGCAATTATTACAGTGTCAACCATTATTTTTTTCTCTCTGTCTCCTCCATAGCCCCTCTCATCCTTTATTTACCTCTCTCCCACCCATTCTCTTCCCCAATCCTCTGGCCTGGATTTAGGCATTGGCAAACTAGGTAACGGTCTAGGGAGGCAAATTTTGAGGGCACTAAATACCCAAGCTAAAGAGGAGCCTGCTCCTACTTGCTTTAGGGCAGTGTGCTGGTGCCACTTCAAAAGGATGCTGCTGTGGCACTCTGGCATTCCCTCTTTACCCTGTACCACTCTCTGATCTGAGGGATTCCCCCCCCCCCCCCCCCACACACACACACAAATTCTCCAGTCCTGACTATTGGCACCAAATCTTAAATCCGTTCCTATCGTATGTAAATTAGCCAGCAATTATGTGCATTCATAAGTCATTTTGCAAATTATCCTGGCAAAATCTTGCATGCATCATTACACCTGTTGTTTGGTGTGCATAATATTGATGAGAAAATGTGTGTGCATACTTCTTAAAATGCATACTTCATCCTCTGGAAAGCCTCTTCTCTATGGGGTAGATTTTTAAAAAATGCGCGTTCGCGTACTTTTGTTGGCGCACCAGTCGCAAACAAAAGTACGCTGGATGTTAGTAGATACGCGCGTAGCCGCGCGTATCTTCTAAAATCCAGGATCGGCGCACGCAAGGCTGCTGATTTTGGGCAGCTGGCGCGCGCCGAGCCGCGCAGCCTGCCTCCGTTCCCTCCGAGGCCGCTCCGAAATCGAAATCGGAGCGGCCTCGGAGGGAACTCTCTTTCGCCCTCCCCTCACCTTCCCCTCCCTTCCTCTACCTAACCCATCCCCCCGGCCCTATCTAAACCCCCCCCCTACCTTTGTCCACGGATTTACGCCTCCCGGAGGGAGAAGTGAATCCACGCGCGCCGCCGAGACGCAACCCGGGGGCGGTTCCGGAGGGCGTGGCCACGCCCCCGGACCGCCCCGGGCCGAAGCCACGCCCCCAGGCCCGCCCCCAAAACGCCGCGTCGATCGGCCCCGCACCCAACACGCCCCCGACAAAAAACCCCGGGACTTATGCAAGTCCCGGGGCTCTGCGCGCGCCGGCAGGCCTATGGAAAATAGGCGCACAGGCGCGCAAGGCCCTGCTCGCGTAAATCCGCCCAGATTTACGCGAGCAGGGCTTTTAAAATCCGCCCTTATGAGCGTAAAACTACACGCATACTATGTATGGGTAGAAATTCCATGTGTGTTGGGTAAGAGTATAATGATAGGAGTATACTACCGTCCACCTGGACAAAATGGTCAGACAGATGATGAAATGCTTAGAGAAATCAGGGAAGCTAACCAATTTGGCAGTGCAATAATAATGGGAGATTTCAATTACCAAAAGTATATCAGAGCAGACTGCACTTTAAGATAATCTCACATCAAACAAAAAGTGCAGGAGGAGGGTCAATCCTGACAAAAGACTCTGAATGGATTTTGAAAGTAGATAAAGATTTTTATTCATTTATGAGGCAACTCCACTGATTCAAATCCCAAGTAGTGCTTAACGGCGTCCCCCGACACGGTCCCGTGTTTCGCCTAGGGCTGCATCGGGAGGGTAACGCCAACAGGGTTTCTCAATAGAAAGGCTAAAACAAATTAAACAAAACGTCAGGATGCTATATAGGACTTACGCCGAATAAAAATACAAACAATGATCATTCACAATAACTCTTACCTGACAGCTTGGTTTTCTGAATTCTGACAGGGAGCGCACTAACCCTAGACGCTGTCAGATATTTGAAGAATGGCAGTGGCGCCAAAATCACAGGTGAACCAATGACGTGGGAAAATTATCCCCGTTCATTGGTTCCCGTTCCTGTGAGGTGCCCTAGCAGCATAGTATGTGACCAGTACTGACTGTGAGAGATCTTATGTAAATAGAAACCATTCTATCTCCCGATTGAGTCCCTTGGGGGTTACTGAATCTAGGGTAAATATCCACCGCTGTTCAATGCGTCCTAACTGTTCTGCATAACACCCCCCTCGAGCAGGACGTGGGAACACTTCAATGACACTGAACTTGAGGTCAGCGAGGTTATGAGATTTGTTTACCCAATGTTCTATCAAGGGTTCGTTCTCTCTTGCGTGCCGGATGTTAGAGCAATGCTCTATAATGCGTGTTTTAACCATTCTCGTGGTTTTGCCTACGTATATTAGAGGGCACGGACAAATGATCACGTAGATGACTCCTGAGGTGGTGCAGTCAGAATAGGAGCGAAGTGGAAAAACTCTATGAGATGTTGGATGAATGAATAAAGTGGTAGATTGTGTGTATGAACAGACTGTACAATGACCACAGGGGTGGTGTCCGAATGTGGTGGGTGGATACCGTTGCTGCACTAAGTCTGCATGAACAAGTTTGTCACGTAAATTTTTTCCCCGCCGGTACATGAACCGTAGGGGGCCAGGGAATACCAACTGCATGGAAAGTGCACGCCAGTGTTTGCGGATCATGATTGTGATTTGACGACTAAGTGTAGAGAATGGCAAAATACAGTTTGTAACTGGGGTATCAGAGCTAGAATGTGGGAGAAACAGCAAATCACGGTTAGTAAATAAGGCCCGTTTCATGGCTCGCCTGACTACCCGCTTAGGATATCCTCGGGTCAAAAACCGCGCTGACATGATTTCTGCCTGAAGGAGAAATTCTTCACGAGTGGAACATAACCTGCGAAGTCTGAAAAATTGACCCGTGGGGATGTTACTTCTTAAAGGGCTAGGATGACAGCTGTGAAACTCCAACAGTGTGTTTCTGTCTGTATCTTTCCGATGGATAGTGGTCAAAAATTGGGCATTGTGAACTAAGACTGTAATGTCTAAAAAGGCTATCTGTGATTGATGCCAACTGAAATTAAATTGCAAATTAGAGTCTTGGGCATTAAGCCAATCAATAAAGAGAAACAACTGTATTTCTGTACCTAGCCAGACCATAAACACGTCGTCAATAAATCTTAACCAGATTGCAATGTATTGAAACCCTTCTGATGGATATATCTGGGAGTCTTCAAACTCTGCCACGAAAAGGCAGGCTAAACTGGGGGCCATAGTGGCCCCCATCGCCGTGCCTTTTACCTGTAGATAAAATTTGTCCTGAAATCTGAAATAATTTTGTGTGAGGGCTAAAGATGCCAGCGTGACTAACAATGAAGTTGGAATTCTCTGGGGATTTGTACGAGTGTTTAATACTTTCTCGATGATCCTAAGAGCCTCTGGTTGGGGAATGTTGGTATAGAGAGAGACTATGTCCAAGGTGACTAACAGAAACGGTTCCGTGGGAAACGGGGTGGAATGTAAAAGTGTGATAAAGTGCGCTGAATCCCTTATGTAAGACCTAATCTGTGGTACAAATGGCTTGAGAAAAAGATCCACAAATTGAGACAAGGGTTCCAATAATGAACCGATGCCGGCCACGATAGGACGGCCAGGTGGATGTTGAGGATCCTTGTGAACCTTAGGTACCGTGTAAAAAACCGGAATAATAGGGTGGTCAGTGATCAAAAATTTAGCCTCTCTAGGAGTTAAAATGCGGCGGTCAACTGCCTGCTCCACAATCACCTTAATCTCCTGGAGTAGCTGAGGGGTAGGGTCCTCCAATAGTACTTGATAAAAGGAGGTGTCAGAAAGTTGACATGTAGCTTCCAACAGGTAATCATCCCTATCTTGTATGACTATGCCCCCACCCTTATCCGCTGGCTTTACTATAATGGAAGGGTCATTCTGCAAATTTACCAACGCTTGAGATTCCTGTCTGGTAAGATTAAATTGAGTATAATGCCGGGCAGAGGCCAGCCCCCTCAGATCCTGGTCCACCAACCACTGCCATTCTTCAAATATCTGACAGCGTCTAGGGTTAGTGCGCTCCCTGTCAGAATTCAGAAAACCAAGCTGTCAGGTAAGAGTTATTGTGAATGATCATTGTTTGTATTTTTATTCGGCGTAAGTCCTATATAGCATCCTGACGTTTTGTTTAATTTGTTTTAGCCTTTCTATTGAGAAACCCTGTTGGCGTTACCCTCCCGATGCAGCCCTAGGCGAAACACGGGACCGTGTCGGGGGACGCTGTTAAGCACTACTTGGGATTTGAATCAGTGGAGTTGCCTCATAAATGAATAAAAGTCTTTATCTACTTTCAAAATTCATTCAGAGTCTTTTGTCAGGATTGACCCTCCTCCTGCACTTTTTGTTTGATGTGAGATTTCAATTACCCCAATATTGACTGGGTAAATGTAACATCAGGACTTGCTAGAGACAACGTTCCTGGATGTAATAAATGACTGCTTCATGAAGCAATTGGTTCAGGAACCAACAAGAGAGGGAGCTATTTTAGATTTAATTCTTAGCGGAACACAGGATTTGGTGAGAGAGGTAACGGTGGTGGGGCCACTTGGCAACAGTGATCATAACATGATCAAATTTAAACTAATAACTGGAAGGGGGACAATAAGTAAATCTGCAGCTCTAACGCTAAACTTTCAAAAGGGAAATTTTGATAAAATGAGGAAAATAGAAAAAAACTGAAAGGTGCAGCTGCAAAGGTTAAAAGTGTTCAACAGGCATGGACATTGTTTAAAAATACAATCCTAGAGGCGCAGTCCATATGTATTCCACACATTAAGAAAGGCGGAAGGAAGGCAAAACGATTACCAGCATGGTTAAAAGGTGAGGTGAAAGAGGCTATTTTAGCCAAAAAAACATCCTTCAAAAATTGGAAAAAGGATCCATCTGAAGAAAATAGGATAAAACATAAGCATTGTCAAGTTAAGTGTAAAACATTGATAAGACAGGCGAAGAGAGAATTTGAATTGAAGTTGGCCATAGAGGCAAAAACTCATAATAAAAACTTTTAAAAATATATCCGAAGCAAGAAACCTGTGAGGGAGTCGGTTGGACCATTAGATGACAGAGGGGTTAAAGAGGCTCTTAGGGAAGATAAGGCCATTGCAGAAAGACTAAATGAATTCTTTGCTTACGTGTTTACTAAAGAGGATGTGGGGAGATACCAGTTCCAGAGTATTGCGTCTGTTGCTACTCGACACCCTCACTCTGCCCTCTTTACCTTTGTGGCGACTCCCTCCGGGTCTGATGGACGGCTGGCTGCTGCGGCATCTCCATGCCGTCTCCCTCCGGCGTCCCCAGACCGGCTCGACGTTGCAGATCCGCCAAGTTTGCCTGATGACGTAGGGCGCGCGCACGCTGTTACTGAAGTATCAGCAAGGGCGCGTACCTCAGGGGCATCCCCCTGAGATGACGTCATCCGCTTCCAATATTTAAAGGTCTCTATTTTCACTATCAGATTGAGTTAGCGGCTACGTATTCGCTTCGGCTATCCAAGCTACTCTGCCTCCTCGGACTTACCAGAGGTACCCGCTCCTCGGGGGCCTCGCTCTCTCTTTACCTTTCAGATTACAGATAGGAACTGGTACTCGCTCCTCAAGGGCCCATGTTCCTGGATTCTCTGAAGATTCTCTACTGCCTGGAAGATATCGCTACTACAAACAACTGTGAGTTACCATTGCTCTCTCAGAGTGTTATCAATCTGCTAGGGAGTTAGCAATCTGTTATCGGTTAGACTGCGGAGTTAGCAATCTGTTGTAAGAGCTGCTAGGAATTAGCAGTCTGTTAGGGTTTTCTCCTCCCAAAGGGAGGAGTTAGCAATTCTGTTGAGCTTTGTTCCCCCAGAGGGGAGGAGCTAGCTATCTGTTAGCGACTCTGCTAGGGTTAGCAATCTGTTTGCAAACTATATGGAGTTGCACCCCAGAGGGGAGAGGTCAGCAACCATATAAGATCTGTTCTTCCAGAGAGGAAGAGTTAGTATCTGTTATGGATCTCCGCACAGAGTGGCAACCTGATATACGAGAGTTCCCTTGAAGGGAGGTGTTGGCCATCTGTATGGTTCCTGCTAAGAAGTAGCAATTGGTTATGATACAGTTCCTGAGGAAGGAGATGTTAGTGACAGTTGAGGGTTAGACTGCAAGGAAGAAGTTTGTTTTACTCAGCTCTTGAAGAGTGAGAGCTGAGCACTCTAATGTAGAATGGTGAACCCTTGGGCCGATGGCAGATGACAGCACCCTCAGGAGGATATCATGAGAGGGACCACCGACTAGGCTGGAGTATGGAGACAGACACAGATAGTTCTTTATTAGACAGGTAGTAGAACCACCAGAGGTGGCAGTAGTGAGCTGATGTGCCCAGCAGGGCTGAAGTCCCTCAGATCTTGGAACTGCTATCTCCGGGTTTGCTAAGCTGTAGAGAGAGACTCATAGATAGTGAGTAGACGGGGTATGCTGGATACATAACCAGAAGTAGATGATACACTCACATTGATTAATAAGAAGGCTCATTAGCTGAAGAGAGTTAGGCCTTCGAGGAGCGAGTACCTGGTTCCAGGGACAGTTCTGAGAGAACGATGGACACTCACAGTTATCTATCTCTGTAATGGTTTCTAGGCAATAGAGAATAGTTAGTATATTCAGGAACAGGAGCTTCTAGGCGAGTACTGGTTCCTATAGGCAAACTGAAATAAGAACTCACAATATCTGTATATGAAATAGCTTCTGAAATAGAAGAGAGTCTTCGGAGGGTTTTAGGAACATGGGCCCTCGAGGAGCAAGTACCGGTTCCTATCTGTAATCTGTGATAATAACTCACGATCTCCGTACCTGTGATAGCATCTTAGACAGAAGAGAATCTTCAGAGCTCTAGGAACATGGGCCCTCGAGGAGCGAGTACCAGTTCCTAAATGCAACTGGAATAGAAACTCATAATGTTCACATCTGCGATCGCTTCCAGGCAATAGGGAGTCTTCTGAGCGTTCAAGGACATATGCCCTCGAGGAGCGAGTACCGGATTCCGTCTTAGCAATCTGAAAACAAGAGGATAGAGCGGGCTCCCGAGGTTTGCGCCCTTGCTGGTACAAACTTCGGAGCACGCGCACACGCCCTACGACATCAGGAACATGGCGGATCCGCAGCGTCAGGCCAGCCCAGGGACTCTGGGAAGAAACGGTGAGAAGCTGCAGCAGCAACTGTCCATCAGACTCGAAGGGAGTCGCCTCAGAGGTAGAGAGGGTGGAGCGTGGGCAAGAGCAGGCACAAACGCAACACAGAGCTTACCCTGGAACCAGGTACTCGCTCCTCGAGGACCTATACCGTTCCAGCGCCTGAGCTTCCTTGAGACCTTATGTGAGTTTTGTCATCTAGTTCTGTTTATGAACCCTGTCTACTCTGCCTACTCACGTTCTACAGTTTCTCAACAGCTCAGCCATCCTGGATCGCTGTTCCAGTATCTGAGGGACTACAGCCCTGCCGGGCATATCAGCTCACTACCGCTACCTCTGGTGGCTTTATCACCTGTTTAATAAAAAAACTAATGTGTGTCTGTCTCCATACTCAAGCCTAACCAGTGGTCCCTCTCAGGATATCCTCCCGAGGGCGTGGTCATCTGCCACTGGCCCAGAGATCCACCCACAACTATATCAAAACTACTAACTCCTTCTTCTTTGGAGTCAATCATAAGAGATTCTCAACAAGATTGCTAACTCCACAAGGAGATTCATAACATGGAGATGGTTTTCAGGGGTGATGAGTCAGACGAATTGAACGAAATCACTGTGAACCTGGAAGATGTAGTAGGCTAGATTGACAAACGAAAGAGTAGCAAATCACCTGGACTGGATGGTATGCATCCTAGGGTACTGAAGGAACTAAAAACTGAAATTTCTGATCTATTAGTTAAAATTTGCTATCTATCTTAAAATCATCCATTGTACCTGAAGACTGGAGGGTGGCCAGTGTAACCCCAATATTTAAAAAAGGCTCCAGGGGCAATCCAGGTAACCGTAGACTAGTGAACCTGACTTCAGTGCCGGGAAAAGTAGTGGAAGATAGTGGAAGATCAAAAAAATAGTGGAAGATCAAAATCATAGAGCATATAGAAAGACATGGTTTAATGGAACACAGTCAACATGGATTTACCCAAGTAAAGTCTTGCCTAACAAATCCACTTAATTTTTTTGAAAGCATTAATAAACATGTGGCTAAAGGTGAACCAGTAGATGTAGTGTATTTGGATTTTCAGAAGGCGTTTGACAAAGTCCCTCATGAGAGGCTTCTAAGAAAACTAAAAAGTAATGGGATAGGAGGAGATGTCCTTTCGTGGATTTCAAACTGGTTAAAAGACAGGAAACAAAGATTAGGATTAAATGGTCAATTTTCTCAGTGGAAAAGGGTAAACAGTGGAGTGCCTCAGGGATCTGTACTTGGACCGGTGCTTTTCAATATATATATAAATGATCTGGAAAGGAATAGGATGAGTGAGGTTATCAAATTTGCAGATGATACAAAATTATTCAGAGTAGTTAAATCACAAGCAGATTGTGATACATTACAGGAGGACCTTGCAAGACTGGAAGATTGGGTATCCAAATGGCAGATGAAATTTAATATGGACAAGTGCAAGGTGTTGCATTTAGGAAAAAATAACCCTTGCTGTAGTTACACGATGTTAGGTTCCATATTAGGAGCTACTACCCAGGAAAAAGATCTAGGCATCATAGTGGATAATACTTTAAAATCGTCGGCTCAGTGTGCTGCAGCAGTCAAAAAAGCAAACAGAATGTTAGGAATTATTAGGAAAGGAATGGTTAATAAAACAGAAAATGTCATAGTGCCTCTATATCGCTCGATGGTGAGACCGCACCTGGAATACTGTGTACAATTCTGGTCGCCGCATCTCAAAAAAGATATAGTTGCAATGGAGAAGGTACAGAGAAGGGCAGCCAAAATGATAAAGGGGATGGAACAGCTCCCCTATGAGGAAAGGCTGAAGAGGTTAGGGCTGTTCAGCTTGGAGAAGAGACGGCTGAGGGGGGATATGATAGAGGTCTTTAAGATCATGAGAGGTCTTGAATGAGTAGATGTGAATCGGTTATTTACACTTTCGAATAATAGAAGGACCAGGGGGCATTCCATGAAGTTAGCAAGTAGCACATTTAAGACTAATCGGAGAAAATTCTTTTTCACTCAACGCACAATAAAGCTCTGGAATTTGTTGCCAGAGGATGTGGTTAGTGCAGTTAGTGTAGCTGGGTTCAAAAAAGGTTTGGATAAGTTCTTGGAGAGAAGTCCATTAACGGCTATTAATCAAATGTACTTAGGGAATAGCCACTGCTATTAATTGCATCAGTAGTATGGGATCTTCTTAGTGTTTGGGTAATTGCCAAGTTCTTGTGGCCTAGTTTAGCCTCTGTTGGAAACAGGATGCTGGACTTGATGGACCCTTTGTCTGACCCAGCATGGCAATTCCTTATGTTCTTATGTGTATATGTGTAATTTTACATGCCTATCAGTTGCACAATTCTTGAAATGTATTATTTATTTATTAAAACATCTATATACCGCATTATCTACAATTCTAAGCATTTAACAAAACATAATATTCATAAAATACAAATAAATACAACAAAAGTAATATTAAAATACATGATAAAACAATACTAAAAATAAAATGAAACAGAAAACTTCTAAAATCATCTTCATTGTTTATTTATAATCACGCTCTTTCATCGTAAGAGTTCAAAGTATGTGACAAGTGCAGTTAAGCTAAAATACAGCAAGAAAAGAGTAAAGGTTACAGTGTACAGTATACAAGTCTGTAGGGTAAAAGCCAGTGACCCTAAACAAAGATGTGCATAATTGAACTTGAGGCCTGCAGCCATGCACACACATTGAGCCAAAGTACAGGGCAAGCAAGACAAAGATACAGTCTTCAGCCATGTGATGATATTGGCAACTTCATATGGGATTGTGAGACACATAGAAGAGAAGAAGCTGCAATTGGTTTTTCATATCAGACATCCATTTGCACCTTGCAATATGCAAGGACACCCAGGATACATAGACTGTGCACATGTCCTTACTGGAACCTTTGAATCTAGCCATGAAACCAGCATTGAAATGGGTATTGTTCAGAAAATGTCCGTGAGGAACTTTATTACCTGCAGTGAGAATATTTAGAAGCATCTGGTCTCAGACGACATCATTTGCATTCCAAATCAAAATCAACATTGGATCCTATGGAACAGAATATGCAATGAGGTTCTGAATAGAGAAAAGGACTCTGAACTATACAGACTGTGGATTTTATTCCCCAGAGTTTAAAGATTGTAGATATCATCCTCAGAATTTTGACTGTGGTAGTTCACTATTCTGTGAACCTGCATGTTTTAAGTCTGAATTCCATGCGTAGCATAACTTGCTCCATACCCTGGGAGTAGGTATTTTGCCAACTTATCCCTTAAAAGAACTTTGGTTAAAGCCAAGAACTTCTTTACTCTATTCCTGCCAGCATACTTCACAGAGACATCTGTGAGACCTCTGGGTTCTACTTTTCCTATCATCTGCCAGCTGGGAATTTGATGGATTTTCCTCATGGCATACTGAGACAAGTCCTGGCTTTCTGCAGGAGTGTGACCCACTAATGGCTAAGGATGAGATAAAACTGGCTATATTACTTTGAGCTGGGTTAATTAGTTTGGCATTAAGTAATTGACAAGTGCAAGTTGTCTTGGTGATAATGCATGAGTTCTGCTCATTTTCAAAACAGTGTTTTCTTCTTTAACAACAATTAAAACAAAAACAAAAGAAAAGAAATATCTTTATTGTATACTTATGCTGCTACAATAAAACTGATTGATTATTTCACAAACGTTTAAGCAACTGCTCCTGTAAAGCTAATGAATTTGAATTATCAGGTTATCAGTTACATCTTTTAATCTACTGTAGCCACTATTTACCCTGCAGGTCAATAACTGGACTTTGGAGTAGCAGGTCTAGCAAAAAAAAATCAAAGAAGGTTTAGAAATAGGTGAAATGTTTTACAATTCAGGCAGTGACAGGAAGGAATTAACTCGTATACAGGTTCAAGATTAAAAGAATAGGGGGAATTAGTCAGAGGGAAACCTGTAAACAGTGAGCTTAGTAGAAGCTCATTAGTAGGGTTCCAATTTATAATTCAAAGAGTCTGGGAAAGGTTGAGATTTTTGCAGGCTTACAGGATTGGAAGTGTAGAGCTGTTTTGATGTTTATAGGCCAGGGTTGATATGGCTGCTTGGAGACTGTTGATGATGTGGTGACACTCCTATTAGTTTGTGGGAAGGATCATTTGCTGAGAGGGGTAGTCACAGCAATTTCTTCAGGGGCAAGGGGATGGATGGTGGTTGGGGCCAAAAGCTGCTATGAACAACCAGGTCTTCAGAGATTTCCTAAATGTGAGAAGGTCTGGGGCCTGTCTGATTTCACAAGCTACTGAGTTCCAGAAAGTGTTGCAAATACGGGACCATCGAAGAAGGGCAGAGATAGTGCAGTCGGTGTAAATAGAAGAAAGCAGTTTGGTTGCTTACAATATTTGGGCATCAGTAATGAGTTTAGAGTCCAGAAGGACGCCCAAGCTTCTGAACTGGTGACAGATAGTAAGGGGGTGTCCCATCTAGAGTCATCCTTGAGTGGATGTTGGTAGGATCCTGTTTATCAATCCAGAGGACTTCTGTTTTCTTGGGGGGTTCTGTTTGAGTTTGCTGTGGAATAGCCATTTTCAGATTTTCACCAGGCTAGAGTTGAATTTGGCAATTGTCAAATCAGAACCTGGACCCAGGGGCCATAGTAGTTGTGTATCATCAGTGTAACTATAATAGAGAATGTTAGAGTCCTAAGACTAAACATAAAATAACATTACATGAGTATATTAAAACAACATAAAACAACTTAAAACAAGACTGTAATAACTCAAATAATAAATATGACTATGATCAAGAAAACATCTAAAGAACACATGATCTAATCTTAAAAAATTCTTAAATAAATAGGTCTTTAGGTCCTTCTTAAAAGTTTTAAAGCATGCCTGCTGGCATAAGAAGTTAAGAAGACTATTGCATAAACTAGGGCCTGCTCTCAGAAACAAACTTTCATGTGACTCGGAAAGCCTAACTTGTCTCACTGATAGAATATCTAATAAAGCCAGGCCAAGTAAACATAAATTCCTTTGAGGCTTTTAAACTTTTAATAATGAACTGATACAGCCAGGAGTCTCATAGTTCAGAGATTTGTGAATTAATGAAAGTATTTTAAAAATAATTTGTGCCTCAGTAGGTAGTCACTCAGTACAGGGAGAACAGAATAGGAGTAATATGATCATATCATGTTGGTCGGTAATAATTTGCATGGGTAAAGTATTACTTTATAGCAGGCTGATTTAGTAAAGTGCGCTCTGATGGAGCGCACTGTTAACCTGCCCTTGGACGCGCGTTTTCCCTTACCCCTTATTCAGTAAGGGGAGGAAAACGCGCGTCCAACCCGTGGCACCTAATAGCGCCCTCAACATGCAAATGCATGTTGATGGCCCTATTAGCTATGCCCGTGCGATTCAGTAAGTAAAATGTGCAGCCAAGCCGCACATTTTACTTTAAGAAATTAGCGCTTACCCAAAGGTAGGCACTAGTTTCTGCCGGCACCGGGAAAGTGCACAGAAAAGCAGTAAAAACTGCTTTTCTGTGCACCTTCCGACTTAATATCATGGCGATATTAAGTCGGAGGTCCTGAAAGATAAAAAAATTAAAAGAAAAAGAAAAAATTTTTTTAAATGGGCCAGTGGCTGTCGGGCTGAAAACCGGATGCTCAATTTTGCCGGCGTCCGGTTTCCGAGTCCGTGGCTGTCAACGGGCTTGAGAACCGACGCCAGCAAAATTCAGCGTTGGCTGTCAAACCCGCTGACAGCCGCCGCTCCGGGTCAAAAGGTGGCGCTAGGGACGCGCTAGTGTCCCTAGCGCCTCCTTTTGCCCGTTTCTACCACACCACCTAATTTAAATAGTGTATCACGCGCAAGAGCGGGCGTTCGTCTGCTCTCCCGCGGACTTTACTGAATCGGCCTGTAGGGGAGTTCATCCAAACAACTTAGATTTGTTTTATTTATGTGTTTTGTCATTTTGTTGTTTTGTATTGTTTCATTGTATGTTGTATTTTAGTGTGCACTAGATTTTTTTGGTGTGCATTGAAACCCATTTAGTGAATGCTAATTTTTTAGTATGCACTAAAAGAAAGGGATGGTAACTTTCAAACCAGCGTGCGAGTGTACATTTGCGCGCATACGTCGGCCCGTGCCTAGGGAAGCAGCCATTTTATAACATACGCTCAGATATATGCACATATTATAAAATCGTTCACCCAGTTAAGAGATAGGTTCTCCAACCCCCCCTAGTTTAATAGGGGGGGGGTTGGAAGACCTCACCCAGTTAGCCCCGACCCTTAAATCCTCACAGATCTGCCTAGTTTTCTTTAATTGTAAACTTATATGTCATCCATAGCAGAAGTAAAGTTACATGGCAGGGGACCCCGACACGTGTCAGGGTGTGTGAGTATGCAGGCACGGGGCAACCTTCCTCTTTATTATATGGAGATATATATCCTCCATTCTCAATCTCCCTTTTAGCTTCCTTTCCAGCTCTCCCCTCTTGTTCCCCATTCCAGCTGTTCTTCTGCCTTTCCTCTTCTACCTTACAGTTTTCAGCTCCTGCTTTTGAGGCATAATGGGCTGCAGGAACACAGAAAGAGATGTGCCCTCTCTGCCCTAAGAGCACTGCTCCTATCATAATGAAAACAGCAGAAGATATCTTCTTGTGGCCTCATTTCTGTTTATGAATCATCTTCGGTCTCTCTGGAAACAGAAAGACACAGTGACACAATATTTGGACTAACATTTTTCCTGTTGTGAACATGTCTGTGAACTGTGACCTGCATGGGCAGGATGGGGATGATGGCACATTGTCACGCTGTATTCGCATTTACTTATGCTGATCTTTGCAAAGAACTCATGCCATTTTAGAAAGGTAAACAGAAATAATGTTTATCATAGCTGAGGCTGTTTTGATGCACATAGCTTCGTATAACTAAAGCCCGTAGACACAAAATGGAGAAAAACTCTTTAGCACAGTGGTATTCACTCCTAGCCCTCAAGGGCTGACAACAGGTCGGGTTTTCAGGATATCCCTAATGAATATTCATGAGATAGATTTGCATAGAATGGAGACAATGTGCTTGCAAATCCATTTCAATCATATTCATTAGGGATATCCTGAAAACCCTACCTGTTGGCAGCCTGCGAGGGCTGGGAATGAATGACACTGCTTTAGTTCAGCTGGCCATCAATGTTTTAAACAACAATCTGATGCTTCCTGCATTTTATGACTAAAAATATTTCATTTAAATTTGGGACAGTGATACAGTCCTCAGCATCCATTCTAACTTCTCACTTTTTTGCAGTAGAATCTGCTTCATCCAGGGTATACATATTGAAATCCTTCCGTCTCTTCTCAAAAGTCTTCTGATACAGACCCCACACCATTTTGGTTGCCCTTCTCTGGATCGCCTCCATCCTGTCTATATCCCTTTTGAGGTATGGGATCCAGAACTGAACACAATAATCCAGGTGAGGCCTCACTAAGGATCTGTACAAAGGAGGTGATAATGCCCTTGTACAGGTCCTTGGTGAGGCCTCACCTGGAGTATTGTATCAGAATACTAATGAAGAGAAACTGAAAGATCTAAATATGTATACCTTGGAAGAGAGGAGGTGCAGGGGAGATATGATACAGACCTTCAGATACCTGAAAGGTTTTAATGATGCACGAACGTCAAACCTTTTCTGTTGGAAATGAAACTCTAGAACTAGGGGTCATGAAATAAAACTCCAGGGGGTTGACGTAGAACTAACATCAGGAAATATTTCTTCAGAAAGTGTGGTGGATGCCTGGAATGCCCTTCTGGTAGAGGTGGCAAGGAAGAAAACAGTAAATGAATCCAGAAGGTTATGGGATAAACATTTCGGATCCCTAAAGGCTAGAGGTTGGAAATGAAGAAAACAATGATGCATGAGAGTAACCTGCATGGAGTGGCAGCTACTTCCGTTAACCAGTTAGCCTTGATGCTTTTGACGCAACTGCAACATTGCTCTCCATTTCAGCGGCAGGGGCAAAAAGGGGAATTGGATTCAGATGACAGCCAAAGCTGGGCCCTGATTTTTACAGTCTGGGATACTGATATGCAGACATTATGGAAAAAGCACAGGGCTGCTTCTATTGCTAAGTTCAAAAGCAAAGCACATTCAAGAAGCATTGTCTGAATTATCAAGAAGGCTGCGTTTGATAGCTGCTCCAGTTTGATTGTAAATATTACTACTAGAGATGTGCAGTCATTTGCAACAAAATAGGAAATAAACGTGATATTTCCTATTTCTTTGCATTTCGGGAAGTAAAAAAAATGAAAGGAAAACCCCATGAAATTTCGTGAGGTTTTCCTATCATTTTTTTTTTTGGGAAGTGCACATCCAGGAAAAAAACCCCAAACACATCCCAACCTTTCAAATGTAATTAAATACAAAACCCCCACCTCCCAACTCCCCCCAAGACTCCCCCAATGTCCAGTAGGAGTCCCAGGAGCATTCTTCCGCTCTCGGGCCGTCGGCTGACAATGGCACCAGTAGCCCCTGTCACATGGTAAGGGCAAAGGGCCACCGGCGCCATTATGATTTCTGGCAGCCGACAGCCCGAGAGCGGAAGATCACTCCCGGGCCCTCCGCTGGACCACCAGTGACCTTCAGCCAGTCTTGGAGGGCTCAGGAGGGTGGGAGGCATTGTATTTTGTTACCAGGGGATGTGGTCAGTGCAGTTAGTATAGCTGTGTTTAAAAAAGGATTGGATAAGTTCTTGGAGGAGAAGTCCATTACCTGCTATTAAGTTCACTTAGAGAATAGCCACTGCCATTAGCAACAGTAACATGGAATAGACTTAGTTTTTGGGTACTTGCCAGGTTCTTATGACCTGGATTGGCCACTGTTGGAAACAGGATGCTGGGCTTGATGGACCCTTGGTCTGACCCAGTATGGCATTTTCTTATGTTCTTATGTTCTTAATTTGAAGGGTTGGGCTGTTTTTTGTTTGTTTTTTTTTTAATGAAATTGGCAATGGAAAAAAAATGTCCAATCCTGTGGTGGACTGAAATGGCCCACCCCGAACCAAAAACAAAATGGGGAATGAAAAAAAAATTATGCACACCTCTAATTGCTACCCTTACCATAAGGCTTGGGGGTAAACTGCACGGAGTGGCAGTTACTGCCATAAGAATCTTGCTGGGCAGACTTAATAGACCATTTGGTCTTTTTCTGCCGTCATTACTATGTTACTATGGTTGACTCAAAAAGAGATTGCCCCTTTCCAGTTTTTAAGTATTTTTGTTGTAATTGCATATATTGGACTTTTTAGTTCAAATCTCTTTATTAGGGATATGCAAAATAGATAGAACTCAGAGTACATAATGATTCTTTTACATATCATGTCATAACAAAAGAATCAAGTCTCTTTTATTTTTATAATAACTTCCCCATATCCCTCATCCTTATCCCTTATGAGCAACAAGGACAAGCAACATTTCCTTTAAATATTCCCATCCTTTCATTTGACACATAAACTTCAAAACTAGAAATCATTTAAAATCAGACGTCTGATTGATGTGGTAAGAAATCTAAATGGGTTTCCCAGGCATTTAAGAAAGCTTTCCTCTTGCTCAGGGACCCCTGTCTTCCATTCAGTGTTTCCATTATTAAAAGATTGTGTGGTGCATTTCACCATTTTGTAACACTTGGAGAATCACTTGTTCATCAATAACTTGACCAAAAAAAAGCTTTTATGAACAATAACTTTTTATGTTTATTACCAGGCAGGAGAGAAGACATATCCCCAAATGAAAGAATATCTGTCAAACAAAGCACTTAAACCCACAACATACTTTACAAAATGTAAGACTTTATGCAAAATGTTTTCATCACAGCGCAGGTCCAAACGTGTGACCTGAGATATCAACTTCTTTGTCACATCTGATACAAATTTTGGCTTGAGTAATTTTAACAAGATAGGCTTGTCTTTGGGAAAAATAAAACCTGGTCAGAAACATATATTATGATTCCCTATGAATTGAATTTATTGTTATTTTATTAATCCTTGCAAAATCTGAGACAACTGTTTTGTTCTGTCAAACACAAGTGTGATTCTTGTTTCCACATTTGCAATAAAGATTCATAGTCTAACTCTGTTTCAGTCTGTAATAATGTATTTTTTTAAACCCAGAAATCATACCTCTGCTGGGATCTTCTACACAACTTTGTACAATAAGGGAAGATTTATCCAAAGAAGAAATATAGTACAGGCCTGAAGTCATCCAAAGAAATCCTTCTGGTCACATTGTAACATTGCTGTATTTTCTTACAAGAAATTATGTTTCCTTGGGCATCTAGGAACTGGGAAATTATATGCAAGCCCTTCCTATTCCATTTATCAAAAACACCCAAATGCATACCAGGTGGAAAATCTCTATTAACTTTAAATGGTATACTAGAGGACACCATATAATTAAGTTGCATGCAAATACAAATCCATCTCCAAGTTTTCAACAACAGTTAAACCAATTTACTTGATTTGAAGTGCATTGAAAGCTTCACTGTAATAGAATGAGCAACATATCAAAATCTCTAGTCCCAGTAAAAGTGCTTCTGAGTCTATGGGTATATAGTAATTGGATTGCATTAATTTGTACCCTGGTAACTGTTCCATCCCCTTTATCATTTTGGTAGCTCTTCTCTGTACCTTCTCCATCGCAACTATATGTTTTTTGAGATGCGGCGACCAGAATTGTACACAATACTCAAGGTACGGTCTCATCATGGAGCGATACAGAGGCATTATGACATTTTCCATTTTATTAATCATTCCCTTTCTAATAAATTCTAACATTCTGTTTGCTTTTTTGACTGCCACAGCACACTGAGCCGATGATTTCTATGTATTATACACTATGACGCCTAGATCTCTTTCCTGGGTGGTAGCTTCTAATATGGAACCTAACATCGTGTAACTACAGCATGGGTTATTTTTCCCTATATGCAACACCTTGCACTTGTCCACATTAAATTTCATCTGCCATTTGGATGCCCAATCTTCTAGTCTCGCAAGGTCCTCCTGTAATGTATCACAATCTGCTTATGATTTAACTACTCTGAATAATTTTGTATCATCTGCAAATTTGATAACCTCACTCATCGTATTCCTTTCCAGATCATTTATAAATATATTGAAAAGCATGGGTCCCAATACAGATCCCTGAGGCATTTCACTGTTTACCCTTTTCCATTGAGAAAATTGATCATTTAATCCTACTCTCTGTTTTCTATCTTTTAACCAGTTTGTAATCCACAAAAGACATTGCCTTAACCAATTGGAGAGAATTATTTTTCACTCAACGCAAAATTAAGCTCTTGAATTTGTTGCCTAAAGATGTGGTTAGTGCAGTTAGTGTAGCTGGGTTTAAAAAAGATTTGGATAAGTTCTTGAAGAAGTCCATTAACTGCTATTAATCAAGTAGACAGGGAATAGCCACTGCTATTACTGGCATCAGTAGCATAGGATCTACAGGGTGGCCCATGGAAAAGTAGCCTGCCTCCAATGCACTGTTATTGGAGGAGGGCTACTTTTCAATGGGCTGCCCTCTACTCAGCGTTTGGGTAGTTGCCAGGTTCTTGTAGCCTGGATTGGCCTCTGTTGGAAACAGGATGCTGGGCTTCATGGACCTCTGGTCTGACCCAGTATGGTAATTTCTTATGTTCTTAGTTTTCTTAGAAGCCTCTCATGACGGACTTTGTCAAATGCTTTCTGAAAATCCAAATATTCCATATCTACTGGTTTACTTTTATTCACATGTTTATTAACCCCTTCAGAAAAATGAAGCATAAGAACATAAGAAATTGCCATGCTGGGTCAGACCAAGGGTCCATCAAGCCCAGCATCCTGTTTCCAACAGAGGCCAAACCAGGCCACAAGAACCTGGCAATTATCCAAACACTAAGAAGATCCCATGCTACTGATGCAATTAATAGCAGTGGCTATTCCCTAAGTCAACTTGATTAATAGCCGTTAATGGACTTCTCCTCCAAGAACTTATCCAAACCTTTTTTTCAACCCAGCTACACTAACTGCACTAACCACATCCTTTGGCAACAAATTCCAGAGCTTTATTGTGCGTTGAGTGAAAAAGAATTTTCTCCGATTAGTCTTAAATGTGCTACTTGCTAACTTCATGGAATGCCCCCTAGTCCTTCTATTATTCGAAAGTGTAAATAACCAATTTACATCTACTCGTTCAAGTCCTCTCATGATCTTAAAGACCTCTATCATATCCCCCCTCAGCCGTCTCTTCTCCAAGCTGAATAGTCCTATCCTCTTCAGCCTTTCCTCATAGGGGAGCTGTTCCATCCCCTTTATCATTTTGGTTGCCCTTCTCTGTACCTTCTCCATCGCAACTATATCTTTTTTGAGATGTGATGACCAGAATTGTACACAATATTCAAGGTGCGGTCTCACCATGGAGCGATATAGAGGCATTATGACATCTTCCGTTATATTAACCATTCCCTTCCTAATAATTCCTAACATTCTGTTTGCTTTTTTGACTGCTGCAGCACACTGAGCTGATGATTTTAAAGTATTATCCACTATGATGCCTAGATCTTTTTCCTGGGTGGTAGCTCCTAATATGGAACCTAACATCATGCAACTACAGCAAGGGTTATTTTTCCCTATATGCAACACCTTGCACTTGTCCACATTAAATTTCATCTGCCATTTGGATGCCCAATCTTCCAGTCTCGCAAGGTCCTCCTGTAATGTATCACAATCTGCTTATGATTTAACTACTCTGAATAATTTTGTATCATCTGCAAATTTGATAACCTCACTCGTCGTATTCCTTTCCAGATCATTTATATATATATTAAAAAACACCGGTCCAAGTACAGATCCTTGAGGAACTCCACTGTTTACCCTTTTCCACTGAGAAAATTGACCATTTAATCCTACTCTCTGTTTCCTGTCTTTTAACCAGATTTGTAAAGCAAGACTTCCCTTGTGTAAATCCATGCTGACTGTGTTCCATTAAACCATGTTGTTCTATATGCTCTGTGATTTTGATCTTTAAAATAGTTTCCACTATTTTTCCAACACTGAAGTCAAGCCCACTGGGCTATAGTTTCCTGGATCGACAAAGGATTTATTTATTTATTTATTTATTTATTTATTTTTAGCTTTTATATACCGATCTTCTTGCATTGGATACAAATCAAACCGATTTACAATGAACAGTAAGAACTTGCCGGTGGGCTTTACAAAGAACATGATATATCTAAGCATCCCTTTTTAAAAAGGGATGCTTAGATATATCTTGATCTAAGGATCCTTGATCTAAGGATCCCTTTTTAAATATTGGGGTTACATTGGCCACCCTCCAATCTTCAGGTACAACAGATGATTTTAATGATAGGTTACAAATTTTAATTAATAGATCTGAAATTTCTTTTTTGAGTTACTTCACATCCCTGGGATGCATACCATCCAGTCCAGGTAATTTGCTACTTTTTAGATTGACAGTCTGGCCTACTACGTCTTCCAAGTTCACAGTGATTTGGTTCAGTTCATCTGACTCCTCACCCTTGAAAACTATCTCCAGAACCAGTATCTCCCCAACATCCTCATTAGTAAACACAGAAGCAAAGATTTTATTTAGGGCCGGATTTTAAGACGTACGCGCAGGTGTACATTTGTGTGCGCAACCCGGCGCGCACAAATGTACACCCGATTTTATAACATGCGTGCGCAGCTGCGCGCATGTTATAAAATCCAGGGTTGGCGCGTGCAAGGGGATGCACACTAGTACACCTTGCGCGTGCCGAGCCCTAGGGGAGCCCCGATGGCTTTCCCCATTCCCTCCGAGGCCGCTCTGAAATTGGAGTGGCCTCGGAGGGAACTTTCCTTCTCCCCCTACCTTCCCCTCCCTTCTCCTACCTAATACCCCCCAGCCCTATCTAACCCCCCCCCCATACCTTTATTTTATAAGTTGCGCCTGCCTCTGGGCAGGCGTAGGTTGTGCACGCTGACTGATGGCCGGCTCGCAATCTAGGGCACAGCGCCAAATGGCCGCTGGGCCTGGAGGCTCCAGCCCCACCCTGCCCCCACCCCACCCATGTCCTGCCCCGTTTTTCAAGCCCCGGGTCTTACACGCGACCTGGGCCTTTATGCGAGCTGCCAGGCCTTTTGAAAATAGGCCCGTGCGCGTAACCCCCCTACGCGCGTAAATCCTCCTGGATTTATGCACATAGGGCTTTGAAAATCTGCCCCTTAGGCTTTCTTCAATGGCTTTATCTTCCCTAAGAGCCCCTTTAATTCCTCAGTCAGAGAAGACAGTTGGACCATTAGATGATCATGGGGTAAAAGGGTTGACAAAATCATAGCAGAGAGATTAAATGTATTCTTTGCTTTGGTCATCACTGAGGAAGATGTAAGAGAAACACCCATGCCAGAAATGATATTCAAAGGTGATTATTTAGCAGAAATGAAACAAATTTCAGTGTACCTGGAAGATGTAATAGGGAAAATTGACAAACTAAAGAGTAGCAATTCACCTGGACCAGATGGTATACATTCCAGAGTGCTGAAAGAACTGAAAAATAAAATTGCAGACCTGCTATTAGTAATTTGTAAATTATCATTAAAATTGTCTATGTTACATTAAAATTGGAAGTTTACCAATGTAATGACAATTTTCAAAAGGGATTTAAGAGTGATCCAGGAAACTACAGACCAGTGAGTTTGACATCTATTCCAGGCAAAATGATAGACTATCCTTAAGAACAAAATTGCTAAAGAAACAGATAGGCAGAGTTTTATGGGATAAAGTCAACATGGATTTAGCCAAGGGAAGTAAGGTGTTATGGCCGCTGGCTGCGGCTCCCCGCAACTGGCCACCACTCCCTACCTCCGCGATGCGGCTTCCACCAGCTCCGGCGTGTCTGCAGCTGCGGCCAGCCACTCTCAGGGCACTCCTTCGCGTTCCTCACTCCAAGCGCACCGGTAGGCCTGCCCGCCCAGGCCTCTCCACCATGCTGCTAACTTCAGCACGGGCCCCTCCCCCTCTGGGCCTCTCTAGGCCCATGCATGCGTCTCTGCTCGGGATTTAAAGGGACTACAGCAGGAAATTGCCGCGGCCCCTCCTCCTTGCCCTGCCCTTCCTTTTCCTATTTAAGGCAAGGTCTGGCTCTCAGACCTTGCCTTGGCTTCTGGCTTCCTATGTCCTGTATCCTGTTGCTCCACGGAGGATCTCGCCTGCGTTACTGTTCAGTGTGACTTTCTTCCAGATTTTGACCCTCGCTTTGCATCACGACTACGAAAACTGCCGCCTGTCCCGACTACCACCTAGAACCACAACTACGAGATCTGCTGCTTGCCCCGACCAATGCCCGGAACCATGACTACGAGAATTGCCTCCTGTCCTGACCCATGCCTAGTAACACTACTACGAATACTGCTGTCTGCTCCGATTCTTGAGCCTTCATGCCAGCTCCTGGACCCGCTCCTGGAATCCATCCGGCCTCGTCTCCACAGCCTTCAGAGACCCCACGTAAGTCCAACAGGCCCCAGTACCCAATGGCTCAACCTGAGGGGATCGAGGGCTGATAGTGGTGAAGCTCCAGTGGGGTCTCTGCTTCATCCCGGCCTCGCTTTCCGACGGTGGGGACCTGTGGGGGTTTCCTCCACAGGTAGCACCAACTCCACCTCGGGCAAAGGGTCCACCTGCCTAGCCGCAACATGAGGGAAGTATTACCTTACAAACCTGCTACATTTTTTTTGATGGCATAAATAAACATGTGGATAAAGGTAAGCCAGTTGATGTAGGTATCTAGATTTCCAGAGAGCATTTAGCGAAGTCCTTCATGAGCGACTTCTTAGGAAATTAAAAGATCATGTGATAAGGAGCAGTGCTCTATTGTGGATTGGGAACTAGTTAAAAGATAGAAATCCAAGAGTAGCACTAAATGGTACATTTTCTCAATGGAGAAAGGTAAATAGTGGAGTGCCCCAGTGAGGTGATCACATTTGCTGATGACACAAAATTATTCAAAGTTGTTAAATCACAAGAGAATTGTAGGAAATTGCAAGAGAACCTTGCAAAGCTGGAAGACTGGACATACAAATGGAAAGTTAAATTTAATGTGGACAAGTCTAAAGTGATGCACTTAGGGAAGAGTAACCCAAATTATAGCTAAACAATGCAAGGTTCCACATTAGGAGTCACCATTTAGGAAAAGGATCTAAGTGACATTGTTGATAATATGTTGAAATCTTCTGCTCATTGGGCAGCATCAACCAAGAAAGCTAATAGAATGCTAGGGATTATTAGGAAAGGAAAGGAGAATAAACAGAGAATATCAAAATTCCTCTACATCGCTCTATGTGATGACCGGTTCTGGTCAACACATCTCAAAAAAGATACATTAGAATTAAAAAAGATACATAGAAGGGCAACCAAAATGATAAATGGGATGGAATGATTCCCCTATGAGGAAAGGCTAAAGAAGTTATCACTACTCAGCCTGGAGAAGAGAATGCTGAGGGGAGATATACTAGAGGTCTAGAAAATAATGAATGGAGTGGAACAAGTTAATATTAATCAGTTGTTTACTCTTTCAAAGATTACAAAGACTAGAGGGACCCACAATGAAGTTACTAGGAAGAGAACTCACCCTAGCTTGATGGTACCCTGTTATAGAATCCATCAAGCTAGGGTGAGAGAACATAGAAGAAATGTCATCTTTTTGAGACTTTCCTCACTCCAAATGACATCTAATCTTCACCAAGATGTTCTGTGCTGTTCATTCGTCTCACTTTACATGCAAAACTGGCCTCTAAAGCCTAAACCACTCCCAACACCTCACCTCAACCTATTAGTAGGTCCTCCTACTTAACTGCTATGAGGGCCTTATAGATAGTCTCTCTCTCCCTCTCTCCCTCTCTTCTTCCCCCTCCCCTCTTAGCACAGGAAGTAAAAATAGGGATTATCACAGGGTGTGTCAAGTTTATTGCACCACACAATACTACCAATGCAAAGTAGTAAGTTACCACATGGTGCAGTGATTCTAAAATTTCCATAAACACACCCCTTTTTCTTAATGCAGGCATTATCAATGCACTATTAACACTTTTTGATTAATCTAGGGGTTAGATTGTGAGTCTACTGGGACAGAGAAATATCTACAGAATTCAGAGACAGATTTAGGATTTTGGCGCCTCCAGCCACTGTTGGTGCTGTTGCCCCCATCACCTATCCTCTCTCCCCAAGGTTGGACAACAGGGAGCAAAAGGTCTAAGGCACAGTCCCCTAATTTCCTGCGGCAGTTCAGGGGTAGATTCTGTGGGAAATAATAGATGTTCTGAAGCAAATTGGTAAACACTTCCATCTTTTATATTTGTAGCCCCCATCTCATTTTGGTCCTGGGCATGGGGGCTTGTGGGGAGGGCCTTAGACCATGTAAGGCCACATGACCTTCAGGTCCCACACAGGTAGTAAAAGATAGGCTTTTCAAGGCCCTTAGCATTTTGTACTCATGGGGCTCTTCCTGCACACCAGTCAAGCATTCTACAAAGACCACATCCATGCCAGATCTGTTTTCAAAATGAAATCCTTTACTGACTGATAGCAGGGAAAACCCAAAGTCCAAAAAATAAATACACTTAGAGCAATGCACCACAGCAGCAAATCAATCCAGAAAAAAGTGCCCCCCCCCCCCCCCCGCCACACACTCTCTCTCTGTTCTTCACTCCTCTTCCCCAAAACTTGCCAACTCCTTAGGATGGGTACCCCTTGTACCTGGGCCCTCCCGATGCCTGGTAGCTGTAATCTTTTCTCCAAAGTCCTTCTCTCTCTCTCTCTCTCCTTTGAGTCTTGAACTGATTATGGCAGAATCAGTCTCTGACTCTGGTGAATCCTTTCAGGCAGGCTGTCCTTCCTCTGGAATCTCCCAGTGCACCAGTCCACTTGGTCTCCAGGAAAATCCTCTTCTCCTCAGGACTCTCAACTTCACTCTGGTAGACTTTCCCAGACAGACTCTCCTTCCTCTGACATCTCCTAGTACGCGCGTCCCTCGGTTTCCAGAATCCATTTCATCAACTTCAGGACATCCAGGAATTCTTCACCTCAAATCCTTCTCCTCCACTCCCATAGAACTTCAATGCCTAGAATGCCCTCCTCACGTTCTATATCATCTGCATGAGGGGATAAGACCCCCTTCAGTGCTCTCCACAAGCAGAGACACCTGCTTCCTCAGCCCTGAACTAAGGCTCATTCTTGACTCCCCCTGTGTCACATGTGCACAGGAGTTTGTTAGATCTCAAACTAATCCCAGTGGGAAGTGGTACACCACATTAACAGATCTACAGTACACTGTCCTAACTCATAGGTTCGGGATCTGGATTGAGACCTCTGACTTACAGTGCTGGCAAGATGACCTGTTGAGACTGCAATTGCCATTCCAATAAAGGGTAACTACAGCTACACAGGATAGAATTTGACACACTGTTAGATATAACATTATAAAATTAAATTTATTAACAGTATGTTGTAATATAATTTGTATAATGTATTTTATTTTTGTAACCCCACCTTGGTGTGCCAATCTAGCATGGATGAGGCCATAAAGTTATTTATACTCTTTGGGGCAGGGACCCTGACTAGCTCTTGCACCTCCTTTACTTCTCAAGATGAAGGTTCGTTGACCTGGGAGAAGAAAGGAGCCCTTCAGGTCCCGATGTGACACAGGTGGTTTCCTTACACATTCCCTTGTGTTTACCCTGGGGAGGATGTTGGTCCCTGATGTGGGTGCAGTGAGTGCAGAAATAAATACCCTGGAGCCTCTTGGTTAATGTTCAAAATAAAAGTCTTTACTGTTAAGCACTGATGGTGAATATCACAAAACTCAGTTCCTTTACAGTCTCTTCCCTCTATCTATACAGGACTCACTTATACCAGGGCAGGAAAAACATCCACTCTCTTGGTTTCAAATGAAGTGGAGCTCCCAGATGGGCAGGGTCTTTAAGATGGTCAAAACTGCTTCCAAGCTGATAAAAATAGCAAAGACTATGGCACAGAGAGAAAAACCCCTCTTTCTCTCCCCAGGGCGGAGATCACTGGATGTGTGTTCCCAGTGATGTAGTTTCCTTTATTGACGGTTAGCAAATCGTCACAATCTCCTTGATCTTACACAGTCTATTTGGTATGCTCTCTCTCTCACTGGTTCCTTGATGTAAGGGACCCTCTTTGAAACAAGCAGTTCTCTTGCTTCTAGCAGGAAGGAAGTGACAGCCAAAACCTTCCTCCTGGATCTTCTAAGAAAAAGGATTCTTTCCTCAAAAAACTGTTATTAACACCAGAGTTCTTCCTTGCAGCTTGTCACTGTCACCCCCTTCCTCACTGAGGTTATAGAGGGCAGGTCTTCCCTATCCCTGGGCATCCCAGACATAGGGTTCCCCAATCCCTGTGCCCAGGAAAGGCCCAGATGTCTCACAAGGCTGCTACCACGAAAATCTCAAAACCCTCAAAAACTACCCAGAGGGCTATCCCAAGCAGCTAGTGAGTAAAATGGAAGGAAAACCCTCCCGACCCTGGTCAGGACCAACAGACTGGGTTAGCCTTCCTTTACTAACTGGGCCAGTAAAACAATAAGAAGTAAACTCCTAACACCTCTGCACTTTGTGCTAACCTAAAGGGACTGCTTCTGAGCTCACTGTGGAGAGCTCCTACATAGACTCCCAAGGGGAACGGCCATTCCAGACTCCACAGATGGAGGAGCTGTGTTTGAATTGTGCCTCCCTCTATTCTAACCTTCTCTCTCTACCTGAAGCAGGGACTCAACCAGCTCTTAATGGTGATGTGACCATAGAGTCCATCATATTTTTATTGGTGAAGAAAATTGATCTCAAATATCAGTACAGAGAGGAGATCTTAGGGATGGGGAGTGGAAGGGAGGAGGATCAGGAACAGAGTGAGGGGAAAAGGGGAGGAGTGTGAGAAGAAAGAGCAATAGGAATGGGGAGGATGGGAGATGGAGAATATTAAGAATCTAGGATAGGGAAGATGAGGAAGAAAGAAAGAGGGAGGTTTTTGGATTGAGGAAGGGGTAGGAAGGGTTGGGGAATGGGTTCCAGGATCTTGGGAGAAGGGAGAGGTAGGAAAGATAGATCTGAGAGATAGAAACCAAGATCAAGGGAGGGAGGATTTGAATTTCAGTGAGTGGGAAAAAGAGGAGGGAGGTGTTCCTACTATGCACTGTTCCTTGCATCCTCTCCTAGTATCCCATCCCATATATGTGCACACACACACTTAGCACCAATCCCTTCTCTCTCTCACACACACCAACTGCCCTCTATACTTGTTCCCCTCTATCTCACACACAGACATGCACTCCTCAGCCAATCTCCCTCTGATCCCCTAGCCTCTCTTCCCACTCTAAAGTAATCTCTACTCAGCCCCTCCTATTCTCTCCAAAATGATCTCTTTTTGCTCTGACTGCTTCCGGCTCACTTCCCCTCCTCTCCTGTTCCTTGCATGCCTCCTAGAGGGGTGGGTCTGGATCAGGAAACAGAGGCCTGTTCTCTGCTGAGTGAGATTCAGCTCAGTTGGAAGGCAGTAAATCTTCAGCCAGTCTACCTCCCTAACCCCTGATTTTTGCTGCCATAGGCACAGGCTTAGTGTACCTATTGACAAATTCAGGCCTATCTACTAAAACACATATGCATCACAATTTCCTCTCTGTGGTAACTTAAGCAATAGCGGCTTGAGAACAGCCAGAGGAAAAAGGAGACAGAATCTGGCAGTTCCTTAAGTACCGATTATTTACAGTGAAAAAAAGGGAAGTGCACATTAAAACAAACAATTTAGGAAGCTCACCTTGACTTCTGGCAAGTCACAATCTTTAAACATAGCAGGTCTTCACATACGGTAGGTCTCTGTCCCCTGGGGTACCTTTAACCCTTTTAGGACCTGAGGTCTTATACTCTGGTGAAAGGCTCCTCCCTTCATTCAGGATTCCCTGTGGGTCTGAACCTTAAGGAAGATCAGACAAGACTGCTGTGCCGGTTCCTTAAAGTGGTCTAAGAGAGTTTTCTGTATACCTCACACTCACAACAATGCAGAACTCATCATACCTCTTACCAGTTTTTCCTGAACAAAATTTCTTAACATATACAATTGAGGATCCTCTTTATTCATGGTTGACATTCTTCAGCCACACATTTGCAAGCATGTGAGCCTCCAAACATCACCAATTCATAACATTTATACTCCTAGGGATATATGATTCTACTTCTTGGTACTACAAAATCCATAACTACTTTCTACAATCTCTATAATACTTTTCACAAGTCACCCACATTGTAATAAACATTTCTAAATCTCTGTTGTCATCATATTGGTTACTAGCTGTAAAGAAAAAATAGGTTAACAAAATATATTAGTCATATCCAGGTGTCTATACACCTAAAGGGAAAAAAGTTAATGTGCAACAAAATAAATCCTAGACATATATCATGTTAGAAACCAGCTTTTCGAGGTTTTATTATTTTTTTAGCAGGGTTTTCTTTTTTTTTTTTTTTTCAAGCAGTACTAATTGTGTGCTATCAGTACACATTAAACAACAACATTTTACATTTCAATATAAAAATCACTAATGCTCAATGATTATGAAATATTCTCTAAAAGAAATCAACTAAATGATCAATATCATTATTCAAGAATAAATTAAAGTACAGTGTATGGATAACTGTCCACTTCTGGTAACAGTATCATTGTGACCTGCAGCTCTCTGACACATTGAAGTATCCAGGTCTTCTGATAGAGTAATGTAAATCCAAGATAACAGTCCAGTCCTCGCATGGTTTTTACATCTGTGAACCAAGGATGTTAGGAGACCTCATAGTTCAAGTCTCATCTCTCTTGGAACCTGAAATAAAACAGAAAAAACACACAACACCCACAAAGGGAAAATATCTTAAACTTTTTTCTAGGTGTCTCTTTTTTTTTTCAGGGGTTTGTGTTACTCTGGAAAACTCTGGAAACTGAAAACAGTAACATAGTCGTCCTTTCAAAAGGTAGGATGCTCTTTCTCAATAGGCCAAATAGTGTTCAGGGTGTGGTTTCCTCATGGTGGTACTATCTGGCAGGATTTTCTCTTCATGGATGCACCACTTACTACCACTAGGCAGAACATACATGACATAATGCCTGTATATATTGCAGTTAATCTTCATTTCTTTAACCCTGACTTCAACTACCTTCTGAAACCTTGAATGATTTTTTTTTGTATATTTAGTATATATTGGATCTTTGTTAAGCTGTTCACCAATATGCTTTCTAAGGCATTGGTCTCTTCAATGTTCCACAGTGGTACATAGGGGTATTGAGTTCCAAAATGTTGCTGGACCTTCTCTATCACAATCTGATCTGCATATGACAGGTGGGTAAATCTACAATCTTTCAGTAGTAGATTGTACTTTAAAAATGGCGCGGGCCATCCAGTGCACCTACCATGTGACAGGGGCCGACCAATGGCACCGATAGCCCCTGTCACATGGTAAGAGCAAAGGGCCATCGGCGCCATTTTGATTAGTGGTAGCCGACAGCCCGAGCGCGGGAGAATGCTCCCGGGATCCCCGCTGGACGACCAGGTATTTAAAAATTTGGGGGGGGGGGGGGTTCTGAGGGTGGGGGGATACTAACAAACTCATTTTAAAGGGTCAGGTTATGTTTTTAGGTTGTGTCCTTTCTTCCCGCCCCCCCCCCCCTATAACGATAAGAAAACCCACTAAATTAATCGAGGGGGTTTCCCTGTCGCTATCGGGGACCCCCCGATATCTGACGATATTGAAAATATCGAACAATATTTTCATTCATCAGATAAACAATTCACATCCCTAATCCTCACTCTACCCTTAGCTGAGTGAGTCCCAAGTCCTGGAATCACAGCTGCAGACTGAGTTTTGTGTGTATTGCAGCCCCTCTCCAGTTTCTCCACACATGCTGCTTGCAGTGTCTACTCAAGGTTTGCCCCACTTCTCCTGTTCTCTGTAGATTTACTGAGGAAGGTGAGAGGCTGAGCTGTATACAGAGAGGCCCTGAGATTTCTAGTGTTTCCCCTGAGACCCTGCAATTGATGCAAATTCCCTCAGGGTGACATCCTGAGAGTTCCCAGGTAATATTATATTAAAAGGGTGTGTGTGTGTGTATATATATATATATATATATATATATATATATATATATATATATACAGAGAGAGAGAGAGAGAGAGAGAGGGAATCAAGAAAGCTGTAAAAGTGATATAGAATCTACACCACAACTAAAGTTTAAGACTTTAGAACCTAAATATCTATACCTTGGTTTAAAGAAGGGAGAAGAGGGATATAATGGAACACTGAAATACTTCAAATGAAAAGGAAATTATAGGACAAGGGGGCCATGGTTTGAGGTTGAAAGGAGGTAGACTCAGGAGTAATGCAGAGAAATTTGGTGAGTACGTTGAGGAAATGGAGAAAAATAATAGCAGAAGTTAAGAAAGGATGGGTTAAACGTAGAGGATTCTTAGTTGTGGGGAAGTGAGTGTAATGCTAGAGATAAGTAAGGTTTGTGGTATAACAACAGGAAGGAAACATTGGCAGTCTGGATGGGCCTTGTCATTTTATGTCATCATAGTCTCTGTTTCTAAGTTTAGGAATTCGTAGATTGCACTTAAGTTCAGGGTAGCTTCAAATGAGTGCGTGGATGTGCTGATTAAACCTTCATTCTGAGTCAGACTGCAAAACCAGGAGAAATAATCTGTACACAAGTGCAGGATTAGGTTAAGGGCTTAATTTGCAGACAAAAAGGAAGTGGAACTGTGGAATGGGGGGAGGATGTGAAGAGCAGGGCCCAGACCTGGGGGGGTGGAGCCAGGAACTCTCTCCCTAACACTTCTGCTTCCTCCCTAGCCTGTGATCCTCCATCCCCAGCTCCCACAAGTGCCCCACCAGAACTAATTTACACCAATGGCTTTGTTCCACTTCCTCAGATCCCAGAAAAAAGATGGCAGAGCACTGTTCTAGGTCATTCCACCAGACGTTAGGTCCTAAGTAACAGGCGTAAAAAGGAGGTGAATTAGCACAAGTTTGAAATTTGTGAGCAATAGCATAGTAGCCAGGACTGAAGCCTTGACAACTGATATGACTACTCCAAGTTTCAAACTTCTGCTAATTAAACCACTTTTTGTGTCTGTTCTATTTATTTATTTAAAAACTTTTCTATACCGTCGTTAAGTTAGATAACCATCACAACGGTTTACAGCAAGGCACGCTAATGAAAATGTGAGTGGTATAGATTACAAATTAATCATGTGCCATCATAGTGCGGTAACAATTCATTTCAAAAAATCTGTGTGTGTAAATTAGGCTTGTCTGTTGGGATCATATTAGGCGGTTTGAATTTAACATTAATGTGCATTTGTAGCTTACAAGTAACTACTTTTAGTTTGGTGCATCCTTATCAGTCAACTGTTTTTTTCCTTCACTTCCTTCTCTTTCCTTCTGTCTTCTATATGCTGCAGGGTTTGTGTCAGGATCACATTCTCCCTCCCTGCTTTCTGAATAACGGGAGGGAAAAGGGAAAAACAACAGGGGCAGAGTGGTTGCTCTCTGCTCAGTCAGCTCCAGACTCATCCCCCTCTGGCCTGCAGACTACCTAAGGGGAGGTGCTGGAGCAGAACATCCCTCTGCTCTGCCTCCTTAAGCCAAAAAGAAGTGGTGGAACTGCATTCCAGGCTGCTCCCCCCACAAATTAAGCCCTGAGCAGTTGTAAGAAACCTTTAATTATTTAAACTAATAACTCAACCACAGAGTGCAAGAAATAAATACAAGAAATGGCTCTGCTGGAAAACAGAATTTGCAGTTCTTGCTGCACCTATGTCTGGAAATTTAATTACTGGGAAAAGATAAACTGACTCATGAAAACAAGAAACACGTCCATTTTAAAAAGACAAAATTAGGTTTATATGCTTTCAGGTGGATCATCTTGGATCACAAGACTACATAAAAACAATCCAGAAAATCTGGGGAAAGATTAACTAAGACCCCTGTACAATTATGGACTTTGGGACCATTCACCCTTTTTCAGCCTTTCTAGGATTAACAGTAGCAGATAGGTTTCCAGGAATAGCAACTGTTCTAAAATGATCTGTCTGGGAGGTATTCAAGGTTGAAAAGAAAGGTATTCATCATGGCTTGAATAAGCGTATTGAAGGAGAGCAGGAGATGGAGCCACTGTAGACATTCCACCACTATCCTCCACCATGAAGTGGCCCAAACAAGCTATTCACCCACAAATTTAGCAGGTTTTATTTGCCTCCCAGAGGTCTCCACCATGAATGTATTAGGTAGGAGTGAATGCTGCTAGTTCTCCCTGTTCCTATGCAACTCCCATTTGGAAAAACATTTGTTCACAATATTTTCATTTCCTCCAAAGGAATATTATAGGTTCCAGGCATTGCCACCTTCTGTCCTTTTTATTCTTTCATATTTCATTGACATGGAATGTGAAAGAAATGTCGGGGCAGAGGTAGGCCACAAAGGTACCATTTCAGCAGCCTTCTTATAAAGAGACAATAATGCTCTTCAGCTGGAGATCATGACATCAATCTTTTTAGAATGCTATGGCAGACTCTACCTACTACCTAATCTTGTCATTAGACACATGTGTCCTTCTCTTTCATTCATAGCTCATCTTTACAGCCTCTGTCATGTCCAAGGCACACCTACATTAGCAAAAATAATGTGTGGTGCACTCTCAGAGGTAGCAGGGAATGCTGCATTGGAGCCATGGGGATTCTGAATCAGTGAAAATCCTATAGTAAATATCAAGCAAAGGGGGTCATTTTCTAAAAGGATCGCACGCGAAAAGGGACTTTTCGCGTGCTATACCTAGATCGGGGCGGAGTCCACACTGGAAGGGGAGGAGTCGGGGCAGCCTTGGGGTGGACTCCGCGATGACTTCGCTGATGGCAAAAGGAAAGACTCCTTATCGCCGCCAGTAGCGCGCCCAATAGCACCACATTTCATGGTGGCCTATTGGGTGCAAAAGCCGGCAGCGATCACACCATGGTGGTGCTATCGCTGCCGGCTTTCGCCCCCCACTTCGCCTCCCCAGCCCCGGTACCGCGCGATTCACAGAGGCCTGCGCAGTTAGAAAATCTAGCCCAAAGTTAGGAAGAATTGCCTCCAGAGGCTCCCTATTGGACCAGCATTATGTTTTACCCAAATAGACAACTGGGTAAAAGGAGCTCTAGCCTGCCACACTTTTGCTGATCCAACAGTCAATATTGAGTTTTCCTGCTCTGGTCCTGGTCTTCAGTCCATTCTGGCTCCTGTTTTCATGTGGAAGTCCTGGCTGCAGCCTGCACCCAAGAGTTTAACCCACAGGGAATGGCGGCTGCCTTAGGCAGAAGACAGCAGCTCCAGAACACTCAGCCTCTCAAGGTTTTTGTTAGCCATTGTACCTTTCCTCCATCCAGGGGCGAATTGTAGGAAAATATCAGCCCGGGGGATTATTTCAAAATAGGCCCTCAGGTAATATGCCCAGTACCCTTCTGCACTGTCTGTGCAGCATGTGTTTCAACAGCTCCCAAAAGCATGCCAAACTAACCCTTTCAAAGGTCTATGTGACCTGGAGCCAAAATATCTCTAATGTAAACTCTACAATTTTCCTAAATAAGTAAGAAGTAGAACATACCCTAGATCAGGAGTGAGCGAACTGAACTGCAGTGCCCCTTCCATCCATTAAACTGGTTGGCCCCGTGCCCCTCACAAGTTTGGTTAACACAGTAAATGACAGCAGAAAAAGACTCAAGTGGTTCTTCCAGTTTGCTCAGCAAGTTGTTTTTTTTAATTTCTTTTAGGGCAATAACTGCTGCCTCATGTGCATTACCTCTTTTCTTCATTTCTGTCCTTTAGCTACTATGGATCCTCTTTGCTTATCTCACAACCTTTTGAACTTCATTACCTTTCTTGTCTTCATCACTTCTTCCAGTAAGGCATTTCATGCATCCACCACCCTTGGAGAAATATTTCCTACCACTGTTCCTATCCCCTCGGAGTTTCATATCATGACCCTAGTTCTATAGATTTCTTTCCATTTGAAAAGGTTTTATTCTTGTGTATCATTAATGCCTTTCAAGAATTTAAAGGTCTGCATGGTATCTTCCCTATCCTCCAGGGTATACATATATAGGGGGAGATTTTAAAAGGTTGCGCACGGGCGTACATGTGCGAGCGCTACCCGGTGCACGCACATGTACACCCAGTTTTATAACTTGCGTGCACAAGACCGCAAGTTATAAAATCCGGGATCAGCGCGCGCAAGGGGGTGCACAATTGTGCACCTTGCATGTGCCGAGCTGCGCAGCCTTACCCCGTTCCCTCCCAGGCTGCTCCGAAATCAGAGTGGCCTGTGAGGGAACTTCCCTTTCCCCTAATCTGACCTTCCCACCCCTTCCCCATAGCTTTCCCCCCTAGCCCTACTCTAACCCCCCCAAAAGTTTTGTTTTACCTTCTGCCACTGGCCCAAGGATCCACCCACATTTATCACAAATAATAACAGGCCAGAAATGCACAAAGTACTCTAAGGGTGTCATTTTCAAAAGTCTTTAAACTCTTAAAACTGGGTTTTACATGTGTAAATGTACTTTACACTTGTAAGAGGGCTTTTGAATATTGATGCACTATATGCCTTTGAATTATCAATAGGTCTTACATGTGTAAGTGCACTTTGTGGGGTAGATTTTAAAAGGTTGAGCACAGGTGTACATGAGCGCATACAAGTTATAAAATCCAGGGTCGGCGCATGCAAGGGGGTGCACAATTGTACACCTTGTACGCACCAAGCCGCGCAGCCTTTCCCTGTTCCCTCCCCCTAACCTGTCCTTCCCACCCCTTCCTCTAACCTTTCCCCCCCCAGCCCTACGCTAACCCCTCCAAAAAAACTTTTGTTTTACTTTTTGCGCCTGCCTCTGGGCAGGTGCAAGTTGCGCATGCCGGCCAATTGCCGGCACACGATCTCTGACACAGTGGCAAATGGCCGCTGTGCCAGGAGCCACTGACTCCTCCCCTGCCATGTCCCCAGACTGCCCCAGACTGCCCATGCCCATGCCCTGCCCCCTCCCCATCCCTTTTTGTAAGCCCCAGGACTTACACGCGTCCCGAAGCTTTACTCACGCCACTGGGCCTTTTTAAAATAGGCCAGGCACGTGGAACCTTTTTAAAATTCTGCCCTATGTGCATAAATGACTTCTGAAAATTGCTATGATGGTATGTTACATTTACTCACATAACTTCTTTGAAAACTATCTCCTTAGTACAGCCTCACTATGAAGTGATAAAGGGCATTTGCCATTTAATGCTCCATTCCTTTCCTAATAATTCCAAACATATAGACACATAGAAACATGCTGTTTGCTTTTTTGACCACTGAACAGAGGATTTCAAAGTATTTTCCACTATGACGCCCAGGCAGGGTCGGTTCTATAATGAGACAGAGTGAGGCAGCCACTTCAAGCGGCAGAATTTTGAGGGCCAAAAATGCCCCTCTCAGAACTGCCACTGTGGTGTCCGCCTCACCCTGCCTGCCCCTGCTGCCGACCCTGGCCAGCAGCAGCAGAAAAGAGGAGGGTCGCTGCTGCGGGCTAATGCTGCCGGAGGATTGGCCGGCAGCAGCTGAAGGGAGGAGGGGTGGGGGGCGGAGCAAGAGGGGGCGAGGGGACGCCATCTCATTCCACGCCTCAGGCGGCAGATTGCCTTGAGCCGCCCCTGCACCCAGGTCCTTTTTTTGGGTATAACTCCTAATATGGAACCTAACATCTCTTTTCTCTTATACACAGAGTCTCTCTCTCACGAACACACACAGGCCTTCCATGCTCTCATAAACAGACACACACACACACGAGAGATGACTGTCACACTCATCCCTCAATGCCCTTGTCCCAGTAGTTTCACAGTCACCCCTCACTGCCTCCCCATCCTCAGCAGTCTTCCAGTCATTCTCACTGCCAGCGTTGTTCCTGCTCCTTCCCTTGCTCCCTTCTGTCTCACTCACTCATCCCCTTTTCTTCTCTCACTACCCTTCCACCTTTCATTCACTCCTCCTCCTACCTTCATATACCCTTTCCCTCTCACTCCTCCTCCATTCCCTTTCCTCTCACTCACAACTCTCCTCACTCACAACCCCCTCCCTTCTCTTTCCCTTATTCAGCTCAGCTCCCTTTTCCTCCCCTCCATTCTCGAAATAGGGAGAGAAGATAAGGAAGGGAAGCTGAGTGCTGAGGCAGATGGAAATGGAAGGGATGGGGAGAGGAGCCGAGGGAGCGAGACATTCCCACTCCTCCTACCTTCCCTTTCACAGCCTGCCTCCCGTACCTCCTGAGGCCTGTTACATCACCGTGGTCTTCAGCCCACGGGAAGTGGTACCCCTTGTGGGCTGCTCTTCCAATAGGCCACTGTGATCCTTTTCAGCCTGCGAGGGATATAACCCTCACAGGCAGGTCTTCACTGCACTGCCACCGCGGTTGCGCTTATTTACTCGTGGGGGGGATGGTTAGGATTGTCATTAGTGCGCTGCCGTGGGACAGGATCATCATCACCATCACTGCAGTAACTTCTGTTCATGTGCCCGCGGGGGTGGGGGAGGAGGGGTATTACTGTGGGCACGTCATCATCGTGCTGCTGCAGCATCAGCAGTCTCTGTTTGAGTAGGCCTGAGCCCAAAGTGGGCTATGCCACAGCTGGTCCCACAGCTATCTGCCCCTCTCAGAGCTCAGCCCAGCCACCTCAGACAGAAGCCTCATTAACAATGCATAAGCATTTCCTCCTGGCTCACCTCCTCCCTTTCTGTGACTTTAGCTTGCCTCCAATTCTTTGCCCCCCCTCCCCCTGCTCCGCTACTCCAGCACTTTCCCATTTACTGGGTGCTGCATGGTGTGCTGCTTTTACTGTTATGGTTCTCTGGGCTCTGCTCTGTGTACTTACTCCTGGGTAGAGAGGACCCATAGAATCTCTAGTAAGGCTAAAGCGCCGAGAACAGAGAACCCGCTACACATATTTCAAATAGTTGATGGATACAATATCCAATAATTAAAATTTCATATAAAATATTTAAAATATTTCTCAATAAAATATTTCAAAACAGCAGACACAAACACCCAACAATTAAAACCAATAAAGATAACAAATGCCCTACTCTTAAATTAATATATAAATAAAATGCCTCAGAATTTTTTCTTTTGATTCCAAAAGCCCTGAGATGATCAGGAGTGAGGGATGTGTGCAGACTTTCTTCTCTTGCTCTCATATATACACACTTAACACATACACACTCTCTCACACACTGACACACTTACATGTTCAGGCACACACAGTCACACATACTGACTGACTCATACATACACCCAGTCACGCACACACACTATCACACATGCTCACTTATTGACACTTTCTCACACAAAAGCTCAGTCTCGCACACTTTTTCAGACTCATTGACACACAAACGCTCAGTCTCGTACTTTCTCTGACACTCACTGATACAATTGCTCAGTCTCACACATACTTTTTCACATGCTCACTGACACACACATATGCTCAGTCACATGCACAAACTTTCTCACATGCTGACACACAAATGCTCAGTTTCACACACATTTTCTCACACACTGACTCACACATGCTTACTCACACATAGTCTCACACACTCACAGGCTCCAATTGGATCACTCACATTCTCTCTACCCCCACCCCCAAAAAAGTGCAGGAGCAGTAGGAGCAGCCTATTAACTTTCTTTTAAAAATGTATTTACTCACATTGGCGTACCTTATGCCCAAGAATTGAGAGATGCTTGGGAGAGTGGCGCCAAAAGACGGAAAGAGAGTTACAAACCCTGAAAGGACAGGTTGCCCCCACAAAAGGCAGTTAACTTCTGAAGAACTTATACTGGTCGATGACATAAAATGCCACCTCTTTGAGGAAGAAACAGAGGACCTCCGTCAAGAAGGTTTGTACCTCTATTGTGGCCTTTCAGGGCATTTTCAAATTCCTGCCAAAGGAGACCTCAGAATCAAAGTTGTCCCCAGCAGAGAGAATGGGTCAGGAGGTAGTTATCCCTTTGAGTATCAACACTGGCCTGGGTTCATGTCTCTTGTTGTATATACATTATATGCTCTTTTTATTTTGTATTTTGTCAGTTTGTAACAAATGTTTTAATTTATTTAATGTCAAATTTTGTGTTTTTTAGTCATTGTGACTTTTATGTAATTATTATGTGTGTATGCTGTAACCTGCCAAGAATTTAGGATTGTGCGGGCTAGAAATGAAGTAAATAAAATAAATAAATACATGTCACTATTCCAGTCAAATTGTCCTGGGAAAATAACAGAATTCCTGCTCTAGCAAGATTGACTCTGGCGCATCTGTTGTCTGGACCTCACAGCAACACCAGGTTTCCTTATGACAGAAGGGATTAAGCATCATGGTAGAGACCATCGATGGCTCACCCTTATTGTCAGGGCCTGTAACTGCAAGATGAAACCTCTTGTTTTAATGGCAATACATAACCACCAGGAAATTATTGTTTTTGATCTCATCAGAGTGCCACATTTCCCAATCATAATCTGCCTTCCACGGCTGGAGGGACATGAGTTGCACATCAATTTCAAGATCCAGTTTCCTATCAACATACTGCCAGAAGAATTGTATGCCCAATGAAGAAGCCCAAGAAGTAGGATCTGAAGAAGAGAATCTGGACCATCTATGTTGTTTGGCAGTGAAAGATGGTATTGGACAATTGGCAGGATAAAATACTCCATACTCCTACCCTTGCTGTCCATGGCTTTTGTGAGCTGTGAGTTCAAATCCTGCTTCTCCCACTGATACATCTTGTGACCTTAAGCAAGTTGTTTTGTCTCCTATTACCTTGGGGCAGGAATACATATGTAATTTGTTAAACAGTTCACTCATGTAGAGTACTATATAAATTTCAAAATAAAATAAATACAAATAATAAAAGCAATGGTGGGATTTAATATTGAATATGTGTAAAGGAAATGTCTATTCCAGCTGTGGTGCCAATGCTGTTTACAAATGGACAAGACAGCAGTTATTTAGTGATGTAGAAAAAAGATTACAGACATAGGTAAAGGTGTTTTGTAATGTGTGTAACACCTGCTGGTCTTCATGCAGGACTTCATGCTTTACACCTTGCTAAGCACTGTTTTTTGGATTCTAACAAAACATTTTCTGTTTGTTTTTGATGAAAGTTTGCTCCCCATTATATTGTAAAGAGCCAAGCTGATAAAGTGTTTCAAAATATATTTAAATGAGGAAGGTTTGTGATTTAATAAGTGGTCAATACGTGCCTTTTGCTTGTGTTGAAATCACTCACTGAGCATACTCCATGCACTTCTGTTGTGTTCTAGATGTTGCTGATGTCATCAAAACAACTTTGCATGTCCAAAAAGGAATAATAAGCCTGATGGACATTTTAAAGAGATAGCTAATATGGTCCATCCATGGAGAGAGCCCTTCATTATATGCTCCTTACCAGCCAACCTATCTCTGAAAAGTGGCTCCTTAGGAGCCCAAATAAGCTTAGGGTACAAAAAAGATATTAACCCAGACTTTCTGAATAACTATTAAACTCAGTCTCCATGCTGATCTCTAAATAGGTCAATCTATCATTTTATTATTTTTCCCTGATTTTTCTGGATCACGAGCATCCAGTCTCAGATTGTGATACAATTAACTCTGCTGGACAGTAAATACCCAGATTATGGGTGAGGCTTATAATCAAGGTCCAAGATCACAATGCTTTTATCCCTCTCTTTTTAAATTAGTCTCATATTTTATCATTTTGTAGCCAATTTATACTAAAAAAAAAATAAAAAATGGAATAGCACAATTAGAATGACTGATTCACCAGTTTTCAGTGACTATTGCCAAAAAGCACAGCTATTATGTAATCGCAGAAAGAATGAGCCCTGTGAGAGAATATAGAAAAATTCTTCCAGAAAGGGCAAGTTGTCTTATTTCAAAATAGTTATTGAGTCCCCTTGAGTGATATTTGTTTGCAGCAGTCCAAGTTTGCTCAAGCTACATAATGGGGGAGGATCATAAGACAGAATCAATCAATACTTCCATGTCCTTAGTCTGTATGAAAAACAGTTTTTCTGTTAAAAAAATTTTAAAGGTAAAAAAAGAAAAGAAAAAGGTAAAAAAATAATTCTTTCTCAAGAACTATTGCTGGAAATTCTGACTTTTAGAGATATCCGTTTCAGAGACACTGGATGCAAAATCTTCCTATTTTTAGGTCCGTTCCTTTGGAAGTCTTTACCCAGAGAATTATAGCTATTTATGATGATTTGATTTTTTGTAAAATCATTCAAAACTTGGTTGTTTGCTTCTACATTTGGTTAACTGGAGATCTTATAAGGATATCTGTAGTTATATGGTATTTTAACTTTTGAAATATTTATATTGAGTTGTGTTTATTTAATTTTTGTTTCAGTTTTATTTTTATTTTTATTGTCAAATCATGTTATATGTTTTCATTATGGAAATTTGTGCTTTACATTTTATTATTTATAGCACTTAAAACATATCCATGATGCATAACATCTTGAAAACATCCAGTAGCATATAACCAAAGAAGTTCAAGGCACAAATAATATTAACCTCCAGAAAAATTCAGTTATCTACTGGTTTAAGTCCATAAAAAGAAAAAAGAAAAAGAAAAACAGAAAGCTCACACTATTTCACAAGAAAAGAAATAACTGCCAACATATTATAGATTAAAGAAAAATCATAACACAACTGAGTAGTTCTAGAAGCATCCAAATAAATTTGAATTTTCCCATCTAAGGACAAAGAATCCAATTTAGTATATAATATTCTATGAAGTGAAGCCTAATCTGATTCAAGGAGATAAGAACCATCAATATTTTTTAGCAAGCTCTTGGTAAGCAACAGTGCTCAATTCCAAAGACAAATCCAAAGATGAACTGCCAAAGTTTCTAGAATTGATTGGATTTTTAGATGGGAGATAATAAACCTTTAACAAAGGTGAAGAAGCCTCTTAGGAATCAATAAATATTCATACATATATATTTTTTAAACAATTCAAGGGGAGAAATCCCTTTAACCACAGGAAAATGTATTAACCTAATATTTCATTCTATTTTCATAATTCTCCTGTCTTCTTCTCCTTAATGCAACATTATCTTGAATCAATTTGTTGACCATCAAGTCCATTGTCTCAGTTTTGCCCATATAGATCCCAAAACATTTTGAACTCTTTCCATAACCAATTGATATTAATGTACTCCTATAACTCTGAAAGGATTTATCCAAAGCATTTATTTTAGGGATTAAAGCCTGCTTAATTTTTAAAATGACTACCAAATTTGACAGATAGCTCTTAAGTAGGATTCCAAAACCATAGTGCCATTCAATCTTGGACTCAGCTTCAGCTCCTGACAGTCCCACCAACACAAACTCCTCCATGGTGCTGCTAGAGCTTTCAAGTGGCCCCCACCTGCAGACTCTGATTTAAGCCTGGAGAATCTCCCAACTTCATGGGCTTTCTGAAGCTAGTCATAGTGCCTTAGATTGTGGAAGGGGGTCTAAAGTCCCACTCATGGACAGTTATGATGACACCAGCTTCAGGCTAACAAAATTGCCCAGCGTTATATTGTACCCACCCACCCAGCCAGAATGCACAAGGGAAGAGTCGATTGGGCCCACAACCTCTGACATTGCAGGGGAATCTATCATCTAACCTTAACAGAGAACTAGGGGTAACCTGCACGGAGTGGCAGTTACTACCATATGAAACTTGCTGGGCAGACTGGATAAGAACATAAGAACATAAGAAATTGCCATGCCGGGTCAGACCAAGGGTCCATCAAGCCCAGCATCCTTTTCCAACAGAGGCCAAACTAGGCCACAAGAACCTGGAAATTACCCAAACACCAAGAAGATCCCATGCTACTGATGAAATTAATAGCAATGGCTATTCCCTAAGGGACAGATTTTCAAAGGGTTACGCGCATAAGATATGCATGTAACCCCCAAAAAGCTGCCCCTTCTACCCCCTGCCCACGCCGAGCCTATCTTGCGTAGGCTCGGCGGCGCGCGCAAGCCCCAGGACGTGCGTAAGTCCCAGGGCTTTCCTGGGGCGGGCATGTCGGGGGCGGCTGGTGCGTCATCAGGGGCATTCTGGGGGTGGGGCTGTGGGTGTGGTTCCGGCCCAGGGGCATGGCCGCGGCCTCCAGACCAGCCCCTAGACCGGAACATGGCGCGCCGGCAGCTGGCCGGCGCGCGCAAGTTACGCCTGCCTCAGGCAGGCGTAACTTGTAAAATAAAGGTAGGGGGGGAATTAATTAGGGCTGGGAGGTGGGTTAGATAGGGGAAGGGAGGGGAAGGTGGGGGGGGGGGGGCTGGAAGGAAAGTTTCCTCCGAGGCCGCTCCGATTTTGGAGCGGACTCGGAGGGAATGGAGGATGGCTGCGCTGCTCGGCGAGCACAGGCTGCCAATTTTGCGCAGCCTTGCACGCACTGACCCTGTATTTTATAACATGTGTGCGGCAGTGCGCACATGTTATAAAATCAGGAGTAGATTTGTTCGCGCCGGGTTTCGCAAACAAATCTACTCCTGCGCGCACCTTTTAAAATCTATCCCTAAGTAAACTTGTTTAATAGCAGTTAATGGACTTCTCCTCCAAGGTGGTGGAACCGCTTTGCAAAAGTTATTATAATGTAATCAAATTTGATATAATAACCAGAGAAGAATATTAAGTAAAATTACTGCAGAGGCATTCAACTTGAAAAAGGGAGACTACAATAAAATGGGGAAATTAGTTAGAAAAAACAGAGAGGTTGTAAGGGTTAAAAATTTGCATGAGGTGTGGGGATTTTAAAAATATCAACTTTGGAAGCATAGATAAAATGTATTGCACACATTAAAAAATGTCACAGGAAAACCAAACTACAGTCAGCATGGTAAAATGGCAAAGTGAAAGAGAGTTTTAAAGATAAAAATATATCTTTTAAAAAATGGAAGGCAGATTAAAATGAGAATAGCACAGTACATAAGCACTGCCAAATTAAATGTAAAACAATAATGCAGGTAAAGAAATGTGAGAAGAAAGTTGCTATGGAGGCAATAAATAATATTAAATGCTTTTTACAAGTACCTCAAAATTAAAAAGCCTGTGAAGGAGTCAGTTAGACCACTAGATAAGCAAGGGGTAAAAAACTATATTAGTACTTTGCTTTGACCTTTTCTGAGGAGGATGTTGGGGAGATACCCACATTGGAAAAAATCTTTGAAGGTAATGATTCAGAAGAACTGAAATAAATAACTGTGAAATCTGCAGAAGTAATAGTGTAACTTTACAAACTAAAGAGTAACAAATCACCAGGACTGAATGGTATTGTAATAGGATAAAAATTTGGCTTCCACTCACATTGGTGACTATATTGTCTCTTTAAGAGAGACTAATTGTTGCACTTAGAGCTCGGCAAAGGGAGTAGGTTGCCAAGTGCCCCGTTTTGGACCAGATAGGTTTTCAGGCATGCTGTGCAGTCCCTAGTCAGAACAAACGACAGAACATTAAAAGTCCAGTTTTGCAGATGGCTCCTCCTCTCCCCCATAGTCTCCTAATTACAGGGAGAGAAAGGCAGGGTCAGAGCCTCTCAGATGAGAGCTACCGTTATATTCCTGCCTCCACCTCTTTTCTTATGCTGTGATTGGACAGCATAGGGAGAGGAGGTTGGGCCCAGCAGAGCCCTCAGCAACCAGGGACTCTGCAGATTTCTGTAGCAATGGCCCTCTTGGTTCCCTCCACCCCTCCCCCAGCGCTCACAGCATGATGGGCCAAGACCCGAGAGAAGAGCTGCAGTGAGCCTGCCAAGACAGATACAGGCACAGAGGAGAAGGTGGAGGTACAGAGTGAGGAGAGGGGACAGAGACAAAAGGGGAGGAGAGGGGAAATAGACATGATAGGAGCATGGTAGGGTTGAAAAACAGAGGGGGGCAGGGAGGGAGGGAATGGGTCACAGGCCTCTTGCTCAGTCAAGCTGGCAGCTACAGCTATCTGGGAAATTGATCTATAGGTTGTACCTTCCTCCCTCAGGTCTCACTCTGGACCCATGCCTTGTCCCTTAGCAACTTGGAATTTACCTGATGTTGAAAACATATACTGGCTGATGTAATATAGTGTGCTAAGCCTAGTGTACAGGTTAACGAGTCCTTGGACGTGTGTTTTGGACCCTCTAGGCTAATACCCGATGCACTAAGGGGATTAGCACATCCAAAATGAGTGTCCAAACCAGTGCCTAGCTAATAGCTCTCATCACTTGTAAATACATGTAGATCACCTCCAATTCAAAAAAATCACCGTGTGCCCGACGCGCATGTTTTCACACTGAAAAGCTTAACGCCAGCCCCAGGGCTGGCATTAAGTCTTTACACGCTCTGAGCTGTCTGAAAAATGCCCCATAAAGTCACAAAACAGCCCCAAATACTGCTTTTCTGTGGTTCCTCCTACTTAGTATCATCCCGATACTAAGAAGGAGGAACCACAGGAAGCAGCATGGAAAAAAAAAATCTTGCCAGCAGTCAGGTTAGGAAAATGGATGCCCATTAATTTTCTTAACTGCCGCAATGCCACATTTCCGGGGCACCTGATGCTATGGACGTGCTAGGGATGCACAATTTATCCCTAGCGCGTCCTTTTTAGCGCAGCGGTTCATTTGCCTATTACATTGAGCGCCCAGGAGAGGTGATTGTGCGCGCATTCAAAAAAACGTGCGTCCAGTTTGGACAGACGTTTTTGTGTGCGCACTTTACTGCATCGGCCTTATAGTGTACTGCAGTGACCCCCCGTCCCACTCTGCCCATGTCTGTACCCTTTTCCTTGCCCAGCATCCCCTGCCCTGAACTCAGTCTCCCCCCTCCCCCAGCCTATTGCTGGGCTGCCCAATGCCCCGGGCAATGTAGGTAATATGGCTGGTGGGGCATGGTGGGGGGCAGGCAGTGCCTTCTTAGATGACATGATTGGCCAGCAGCCACATAGGGGCTAAGGAATGCTTGTTCCACTAAATAATAGTGGCATACAGCACTGATGGCCAGCCCCCCTGATGAGATGCATTAGTGCCCCCTAGGCCTGGCACTCTTGGTATTTGTTTGCTTCTTCTGACAGTCCTGGTTCTCCCTTCTTCCCCCCTTAAGAACATAAGAACATGCCATACTGGGTCAGACCAAGGGTCCATCAAGCCCAGCATCCTGTTTCCAACAGTGGCCAAGCCAGGCCATAAGAACCTGGCAAGTACCCAAAAACTAAGTCTATTCCATGCAACTGTTGCTAGTAATAGCAGTGGCTATTCTCTAAGTCAGCTTGATTAATAGCAGTTAATGGACTTCTCCAAGAACCTATCCAAATCTTTTTTAAACACACTATACTAACTGCACTAACCACATCCTCTGGCAACAAATTCCAGAGTTTAATTGTGCATTGAGTGAAAAAGAATTTTCTCCGATTAGTCTTAAATGTGCCCCATGCTAACTTCATGGAATGCCCCCTAGTCCTTCTAATATCCCTGCTCAGCATGCTTCTAACCTTCTAATATTATGTGTGAAAGAGAGAGGGAGCATGTATGAGTGAGTGTGTTTGTGTCTGACAGAATGAATGCGAATGTGTATGAGAGAGGGACACAGGAAAAAGTTTGTGCCACCCACCACTACTCCTTACTAATCCACGAGATAAGAAATGGGGAGCAGCTGAGTGGCAGGGGGGGGCTCCCTCTTCATTGCTCTGAGAGGCTGGAAGAGAAATCGTTGCCTGTGTGCAGCCTGTCAAGTCTTTATTGCCTTTCAATGCACTCACAGATAGGGGGTCATTTTCAAAAGGAGTTACATGCGTAAATGTAGCTACTATTGTAGCAATTTTCAAAAGGCATTTACTCAAGTAAAGTGCACTTACACAAGTAAATCCTATGGACAAGTCAATGGCATATATTGTAGCAATTTTCAAAAACTCAAGTAAAGTGAATTTACTCCAGTAAACCTGGTTTTTACTCGAGTAAATGCACTTTACTTGAGTAAGTGGGCTTTTGAAAATTGCTATAATATATGCCATTGAATTGTCCATAGGATTTACTTGTGTAAGTGCACTTTACTCCAGTAAATGGCTTTTGAAAATTGCTACAATAGTAGTTACATTTACATGTGTAACTCCTTTTGAAAATTACCCCCATAGGGGGTAATTTTCAAAGGAGTTACGCGCGTAAATGTAACTACTATTGTAGCAATTTTCAAAAGCCATTTACTCACGTAAAGTGCACTTATGTGAATAAATCCTATGGACGATTCAATGGCATATATTGTAGCAATTTTCAAAAGCCCACTTACTCGAGTAAAGTGCATTTACATGCGTAAAACCCAGATTTATGCATGTAAATGCTTTTAAAAATCCACCCCATAGTGTTTAGGCAGTTCACTGGCAGGATCTAAAATGTATGCAAATGAGGGACACTGTTTCTCATCTCCCCTCCCGGTCCTCAAGTGTCCAGACCTGGTCTGTGGAAATGTTGGCAACCATAACAGGGAGGATCTACAGAGAAAAAAAGACAGCATAGAATGTTGGGGGCGAAGCAGGATAGAAATGAAGCGGCTGAAGAAAGAAGCTGCTGCTGCTGAGGGCGTTCTCGCTTTCATGTGTGTGTGTGAATGTAAAAGTACACCAGAGCAAGCTGAAGTGAAAAAAAAGGGGGAAGCTGTACTCCGTTTGTGTGAGTGTGTCTCACCCCCTATTTTGTTTGGGAAGTGACTCCCACAGCGAGAGTACTGTAGGAGAGTTGGTTAATACACTAAGCAAGTTAGCAGTCAGAGTGCTGTTAGTGTCCTCTGACAGAAATGAAAACACCAGAGGAAATTGTCAGAATTTGGCTTGAGTTCAAGAGAAAAATGATATGCGAATCCAAGTGTAATTTGAAAAAAAAAACAAAACTTGGAAAAGGCATTTGGCCGCTGAGAGGGATGTGAAGAATATCAGAGGAAGGAGTTTTAGAAAGAACAGCCTCTGATTCAAAGAATTCCTGTTCTGAGGGAATTGGCCAGTGATAGGAGTACCATAAAAAAATTAAAAGTGGCAGCTCTGTGTGAACCTATTAAGGTTAAAATATGACAATGAACACCTGTGTCTGAGTTATTAGATTAAAGAGAACTTCTGTTCCACTATATATGAGGGGAAAGCGTGCAAAATGAGAGAGTGTTACTTCTCTATAAGGAAAAACAAAACAAAATTACCTTTACTGGTTTTTTTAGCTAGAATTTCCAGTTTCACGTCAGGTATGGACTATGAGGCAAATTTAATTGCAAAAAACTCCCCACTATAGAAGTGTGAATCCCAATAGATTACAAAAAAACACCTCTTGATAAACGAAAATGGACTAAGCAAATAGTGAACCATATTTCATAACATTAATAACTGATATCACCAAATTTACATATGGAAAGGGATGGCAGTTTCACATCAGTCTCTATACCCCCGGGTTATCAGGGCCATGTACTTCTGTAATCATTAACTATCAACCAACTTCCACTGAACTATTTTTATAACAAAAAACATTTTCAGCAATTAAAGACAGTCTATGCCGCACTGTATATCTAAAGGCAGAACTTCATTGTTAGACAAAAACATTTTTTTATGTTATCTACAATAGAATATGGAGAGATCCACCATGAGCTCTAATTTGTTTGCTGTATAGCTGGCAATAGAAAGTTCACAGCATAAACAATTTAAAGTTTTATCCCTCCCAACCTTTTACAATCATTGGTCGTATGTTAAAGATTAGGGATGTGAATCGTTTTTTGACGATTTAAAATATCGTCCGATATATTTTAAATCGTCAAAAATCGTTAGAGGCGATATATAATAGGAATTCCCCCGATTTATTGTCAAACATCATAAATCGGGGGAAGGGGGAGGGCGGGAAAACCAGCACACTAAAACAACCCTAAAACCCACCCCGACCCTTTAAAATAAATCCCCCACCCTCCCGAACCCCCCCAAAATGTCTTAAATTAACTGGGGTCCAGTGGGGGGGTCCCGGTGTGATCTTCCACTCTTGGGCCACGGGTGCGTTGATAGAAATGGCGCAGGCGCTACCTTTGCCCTGTCATATGACAGGGCAAAGGTAGTGCTGGCGCCATTTTGGTTCCTGTCCCCCGACGTCACGAGCGTAGGAGATCGCTCCCGGACCCCCGCTGGACCCCCAGGGACTTTTGGCCAGCTTGGGGGGGCCTCCTGACCCCCACAAGACTTGCCAAAAGTCCAGCGGGGGTCCGGGAACGACCTCCTGCACTCGAATCGTGTTGCCGTATTGCAAAATGGCGCCGGCCGTACGGCAACACGATTCGAGTGCAGGTGGTCATTCCCGGACCCCTGCTGGACTTTTGACAAGTCTTGTGGGGGTCAGGAGGCCCCCCCAAGCTGGCCAAAAGTCCCTGGGGGTCCAGCGGGGGTCCGGGAGCGATCTCCTACGCTCGTGACGTCGGGGGACAGGAACCAAAATGGCGCTGGCGCTACCTCAAAAGGTAGCGCCGGCGCCATTTCTATCAACGCATCCGTGGCCCAAGAGTGGAACATCACACCGGGACCCCCCACTGGACCCCAGGTAATTTAAGACATTTTGGGAGGGTTTGGGAGGGTGGGGGATTTATTTTAAAGGTTCGGGGTTGGTTTTAGGGTTGTTTTAGTGTGCCCAAGAGTGGAAGATCACACCGGGACCCCCCCCACTGGACCCCAGGTAATTTAAGACATTTTTGGGGGGGGTTCGGGAGGGTGGGGGATTTATTTTAAAGGGTCGGGTGGGTTTTAGGGTTGTTTTAGTGTGCCGGTTTTCCCGCCCTCCCTCGATTTACGATTTACACGATATTTAAAAAAACAAAACTGCGATGATCCGATTCCCTCCCCCACCCAGCCGAAATCGATCGTTAAGACGATCGATCACACGATTCACATCTCTATTAAAGATACGGTACTCATTTAGGGACCATTCCAGTGTGGTTGGTTATCATGGACATTAAATCACTCTGTACCCACATACCCCAACAGTTTGCTTTGCAAGTGGTCAAGGAGGCTTTGTCACACACAACCTACATGTCAACATATAACTTCACATTTTTTGGTGGATTTAACACAAGTAGTAATTTTTAGCAATTATTTTTTGTTTAGATTGGAGTTTTACCATCAGATACATGACATCCCTATGAGATCCTCCCTGGCTCTATCAGTCACCAGTTTGCATGTGGCTTCTTTTGAAGAATTGAGAATTTATCTGTTGCAATGGTGACAACACATTATTGGATGGCATCATTATATTGATGATATATTAATTGGAGACTAAGCTTGGCGAATTCATGACGTGGATCAATTTCTTGGATGTTAATCTTCAGTTTACAGCACAATGGTTGAAAAAATCTATTGCCTTTTTGGATGTTTTAGTTTCTGTACATGATGGACAGTTTAGTACCACAGTGTACTGCAAACCGACTGACAAGAACAACCTTCTACAGTTTCACAGTCACCATTCTCGATCATTCAAATCAATTTTTTCATATTAAATCTATTTGTTCTAATACAAATGAATTTGAACATCAAGCAAACACTCTTATCAGAAAGATTTTGTGCAAGAGTTTATCCCTATAAGGCAATATGTCACGCATACAAGCAAGTCAAATTCACTGACCGCCAGTCTCTATTGCAATATGAACTGAGAAAAGACAACTCTCGTTTGCTCTGTGTTTTAAAACAGACCACTTCATCTGATTACATTGCATCTTCCATTAGCAAGCACTGGCATGTGCTGGCGTTACATGATACATTTAGGGAACTAGCAGTAATTGCAGTGTCACGAGGCTCAAATATACATGATCAAGTGGTACATTCTCAGTTAACTGACAAGACACCATTATGCACAGAAGGTTACTATAAAAAATGTGGCACCTGTGAGTTTGGTGACAGTACAATAGAGGGCTCAAATTGGCAAGACCAAATAACGGGTTTACCGCATAAAAAGAACATTTCAAACCACCTGCGTTTCAGTCAATGTCGTCTACGTGGTTATATGCCTATGTCCTAAATTAATGTACGGAGGTTGCACTTCTTGTTACAGAAATCCTATATACAAGATCTTGAGAGTGCACCTCCTGTGTTTCTAGTCTGTTTTTAAAACACAAAGATTCTAATTGCATAACTTTCATATTTTACTGAAATAAACTTTCTATTCTTGAAACTGCCACCCATACATTTTACAAGGTAATCTGTAATGAGGGCCTAAACCCTGAAGCAACAGAACCAGGACCCAGCAATGAAGAGGACAAAATGTCTTTAGAACCCAAATCAATACTTGCACTTAGTGGAACAAACGACTAGCAAGAAATCTTCCCTTCCATTATGGCAGTCACCCCTGCCATGTCAGACACTTGCTTCTCTGAACTTTAATCACTCTGGCTCAGCAGAAGCCTGCTGAGCCCCCACTGCTTTTCCTCAGGACTTGTGCACTGGCAAAACCTTTTCCCTGCTCTCAGGATCCACAGAGGAGAGATGGAAGCTCCACCGTGGAGCGAGGCATTTGTGGTGCTGGAGAAAAAAGCGCTTGGGTGTTGTCTCGCTCCCCTCTCCACTCGAGTCTATGCCTGACTCAGGAGGCGTCACCGTTTGCTTCACCAGACCTCACATGACGAACGTATCTATGGGGCCCAAGGATCAGGGCCGCAGAGGATGAGTTTGTGCTTCCTGTCCTTTTTGACTCGAAGCCCAATGACCGAAAGTTTGAACAGACAAGAAACTATGTAACCCTTTGAGACGCGATACTGCCCTGACGCAGCATTTCCCGTGAAACGTACGTCGGCGTTTCAGGCGTCCCCCGGCACAAATTGGATCAACCACCAGCCCAAGATAAGTGATCTCTGTACTACAAGCAGCTTCTATAGAGCTTTAAATATTTGTGAAGTGACAGAATCACAGTATTACAGAATCACATTGTTATCCACACAAGAACTGTAGAGCAATAGAAAATCAAGCCTTGATCGGCAACTTTTCAAGTACCGCTTAAAGTGTTTCTTTGAATTGCCTCACGAGCATCTTTATGAGTTTCACCGATTTAACTTAGAAGGCAATCTTGTCTTAAAGTTTCTTTACTCAATTGGGCAATGTAATTGAGACTGCAATTGGTTCATAAAAAGAATTTCACCAAGGGATTGAATTTTCAACTCTCCATTGTGAACCAGGATAACTCCTGTTGATATGTCAATCGCTCACTTAATAAATTAATACAAACACATGGTGAGCAAGAGCAGATAATAACAATTTTTATTGAAAGAAAAAAAAGATACAAAAAAAAGTTTTTCTAATAAAAAAGAGATATAGTGGAGGTTTTTGACCGATGACTGTATCAACTGGTTTACACTCTGATAATTAATTCCGAAAAGATAGCAGCGCTGAGGTCTTTTCCTCCAATTATTCAAATTTTCTGCAAAAGAACTGAGAGCACGATTTAGATTGCAGTCACAGTTCATTCCAACATACACCAACTATTTCTTCTTTTTTCTTCTTGTCCATCAGCCAACAATGATGAACAACATACTCCAAAACACAGCATGTCTCACACACCTCAGAGCCATAATGCCAACTTGTAAAAAGGGCTCCAAGGGTGATCTGGAAAACTATAGACTAGTGAACTTTAGGTCAGCGGCAGGCAAAATAGTGGAAGCTATTCTTATGAACAGAATTATGGGGTGTAAAGATCCTGTTGCTCCCTGCCTCTGTTTATTTTATTTCTTTGCAAACTTCACTCTGAGGAGACAGACATTCAGGTCGATCCAGTAACGTGCAGTTAAAGATTGCCCGTCTGTAACGTGCTGGGAGCGCACAATACAGACGAGTAAGGCCATCCAGCCATACAGTCTCCAGTTTCACGCGTCCTTAGCGCTTCCTAAAATAAACACCTAACCCTTTCCGCACCCAGCATGTAAATGAACGAAAAAGCTGTATAATGAAGGAATTAGCTATTCCCCTCCGATACTGTAACGGGCGCTGATATTATCTCCTTAGGAACGCGCTGTTTTGCCGCGGCCTTAACCTGTTAGTTTACCGCCTCCCCCTAGTAGGAGTTAGGACTGTGTAACAAATCCATCGACACCGCTTAAGATACTCAAACACAATAAAACAATAAGCCTGGCACCTTCCTTGATGTAGTACGTCCCGGATGCCCCCCCCCCCCTCCCCAGCGTGCCCACCACTACCCCTTTCATCAGCTGCATCCACCCATTATGCCCCTCACGGGCATGTCCCGCTTCACAGAGCGCTCCCACTCAAATCTGTTCATGGGTATATACCCTTTCGCCCCCCTCACAGCGCCATGCTACCACTGCGACCCGGAGGAGGTGAGGCACAGCGGCGAAGACAGACGGGAGAGGAGAAAAAGCAGAGCCGAGCAAAGCAAAAGCGTGCGAGCAAAGCGAAAGCGTGCAGCAAGCCGGCGAAATAGACCTGCGAGCAGAGGCAATAGCAGCGGTTCGGTAAGCCTGGCACCCTCCTTGATGTAGTACGTCCCGGATGCCCCCCCCTCCCCAGCGCGCCCGCCACTACCCCTTTCATCAGCTGCATCCACTGCGACCCGGCAGTCCCGTGAGGCCTACAAAAAAAAAAAAATCCCCGGCTCCCGCGCCCCCGCACTGGCTCGCCGACTCTACCCCCCCCTCCCCCCTCCTCCCGATCGGCGGCGACGAAAACCAAAGCAATTTTTTTTTTTTCAAAAAGCAACATCACACATTGCATAAAATAATTTCTCCAGCCTTAAAGCGACTTACTTTTGGGATCTGTCAAGATCCCAAAAGTAAGTCGCAAAAGTAACTTACTTTTCTGAAGCCATCAGGAACATGATCTTAGCTCCTCCGGACGAAGACGAAGATGGCCGCCTGCACGGGGAAAGCGTGCAATTGGCAGCTGAAGACGTGACGTCACGTCTTCAGCGGCCAATTGCACGCTTTCCCCCGTGCAGGCGGCCATCTTCGTCTTGAGCTACGATCGTGATGGCTTCAGAAAAGTAAGTTACTTTTGCGACTTACTTGACAGATCCCAAAAGTAAGTCGCTTTAAGGCTGGAGAAATTATTTTATGCAATGTGTGATGTTGCTTTTTGAAAAAAAAAAATTGCTTTGCTTTTCGTTGCCGCCGATCGGGAGGAGGGGGGAGGGGGGGTAGAGTCGGCGAGCCAGTGTGGGGGCGCGGGAGCCGGGGATTTTTTTTTTTTTTTTTTGTAGGCCTCACGGGACTGCCGGGTCGCAGTGGATGCAGCTGATGAAAGGGGTAGTGGCGGGCGCGCTGGGGAGGGGGGGGGGGCATCCGGGACGTACTACATCAAGGAGGGTGCCAGGCTTACCGAACCGCTGCTATTGCCTCTGCTCGCAGGTCTATTTCGCCGGCTTGCTGCACGCTTTCGCTTTGCTCGGCTCTGCTTTTTCTCCTCTCCCGTCTGTCTTCGCCGCTGTGCCTCACCTCCTCCCGGAGTAAGGCTGCTTTCGCGCCCTGCTCCGGGAGGAGAGACACAGCGACGAAGCAACAAAGACTTTTCGTGTTTTTTTACACTTCCTGGTTCCTGTCATTCCAAATGCCATTTGAAATGACATTTGAAATGACAGGTACCGTCGCACCCTGGTTACTGTATAGGCGCTGTATTAAGCGCCTATACAGTAAAATGGGTTACGCGGCCATAACCCTTCCCTACCGCTTTAAAGCCGCGGCATGCATTTGCATGCGATTAGAGGAGAGTATCGGGGAGTTAGTGAAGAGAACTGTGGGTGCGGGGAGGAAGGGTGTGCCTGACACTACCTCACTGTTTCTACCGTGGCCTTACTGGATCGACCTGATTGTTAGTGGTGTGCGTTATTAGCTGCTCGTTTCAACATTTTTGGGAGCAATTTGCAGAAGGATTATCAGAAAGGTTTGTCTTTTTGCAGATGATGATATCTGCAACAGGGTAGACGGGCAGGAAGGTGAGGAAAAGATGAGAAGGGATCTGGCGAAGCCCAAGGAACTGTCTCGGGTCTGGAAGCTAAGATTTATTGCTAAACAAAATGTAGAGTTACGCATTTAGGGGGTCATTTTCAAAGGAGTTATGCATGTAAATGTGACATACTAGCGTAGCAATTTTCAAAAGCTATTTACTCGAGTAAAGTGCACTTACTTGAGTAAATCCTATGGATAATTCAATGGCATATATTGTAGCAATTTTGAAAAGCCCACTTGAGTAAAGTGTATTTACTCGAGCAAAAACCAGTTTTCCTCGAGTAAATGCTTTTTAAAATCTACCCCTTAGAGGATAATTTTCAAAGGTAAATGTAAATGTAACATACTATTGTAGCAATTTTCAAAAGCCCATTTACCCTTCTTAAGTGCACTTAGGGGCGGATTTTCAGAGCCCTGCTCGCCTAAATCCACCTAAATCCGGGCGGATTTAGGCGAGCAGGGCCCTGCGCGCCGGTGCGCCTATGTTCAATAGGCCTACCGGCGCGCGCAGACCCCGGGACTTGCGTAAGTCCCGGGGTTTTCCGAGGGGGGCATGTCGGGGGTGTGTCGGGGGGTGGGCCCGAGCCGCGCGGTGTTTTGGGGGCGTGTCGGCAGCATTTTGGGGCGGGCCCGGGGGCATGGTTACGGCCCGGGGCTGTCCGGGGGCGTGGCTGCGCCCTCCGGACCCGCCCCAGGTTGCGTCCTGGCGCGCTAGCGGCCCGCTGGCGCACGGGGATTTACGCCTCCCTCTGGGAGGCGTAAATCCCCCGACAAAGGTAAGGAGGGGGTTTAGACAGGGCCGGGCGGGTGGGTTAGGTAGAGGAAGGGAGGGGAAGGTGAGGGGAGGGCGTTAGAGGATTCCCTCCGAGGCCGCTCCGATTTCGGAGCGGCCTCGGAGGGAATGGGGGTAGGCTGCGCGGCTCGGCGCGCGCCGGCTATACAGAATCGATAGCCTTGCACGCGCCGATCCAGGATTTTAGCGGATACGCGCGGCTACGCGCATATCTACTAAAATCTCGCGTACTTTTGCTGGCGCCTGATGCGCCAGCAAAAGTACGCCAATTCGCGCTGTTTGTAAATCTACCCCTTTGAGTAGAAAATTTCAATCATCCTCCTCCCTGCTTCTGTTATTCATGCCATATTCATGTATTTTTAAATCTCGGTGATACCTGCATAGGCTTCTGAAGTGAACACAGTGAGACTGATTTATTAAGCTGCATTCTTTAGTATGACAGAAATGTTCATGTCACCACACCTTAAATTAAGTTGGGCAGACAAATATGAAGCTTAGGGTCCCTTCCTGCTTTCACACTCTTTCAAAAGATGTAAATCTCCGCAGAAATCTTAAAAACAAAACAAAAAAGTGGATCTGAAATTTATTTTTTTTGGTTCAACTAACAAAAGAATTATCCAAAAAATGTTTCTTGTACCATTTCATGAAATAGAAAATCAGCTTACCTAGTGCTTTGCAGAAATTAAGGGTTTTTTTTCTCTTTATGGTACTTAAAAGATGAGCCAAGAAATTGCTCTCCTCAGTAAAACCTCGTAAGTCCTGGTATTTCTCATCAAGTGGGGATTATCAGGTGAATTTTCAAAGAAGTTATGCGGGTAAATGTTACACACTATCGTAGCAATTTTCAAAAGTCATTTACTCGAGTAAAGTGCACTTACTTGAGTAAATCCTATGGACAATTCAATGGCATATATTGTAGCAATTTTGAAAAGCCCACTTACTTGAGTAAAGTGTATTTACTCGAGCAAAAACCAGTTTTGCTCGAGTAAATGCTTTTTAAAATCAAACCCATAAAGTGCACTTGCGTGGGTGAATTAAATGCAATATACTGTAGCAATTTTCAAAAGGGTAAAATGCATTTACAAATGTAAAACCCAATTTTAAGCATGTAAATGGTTTTGAAAACCAGATTCCTAGGTAATTGAAATCATATCAGGGATTTAATATACACTTTAGTCAATATTTTTGCTTTAATCCAGTCTTATGTTGTAGGCCACCAAACCCCACCTTTTGGGAAATAGCCTGATTACTACTTGATCTGAGGGTTTGGATTATGATTACAGACCACAGTTTTTCAGTCCATCTTTTCTGAATAGTTTTCTAGACACAAGGAGGTCCATATTCAGCCGCTGTACGGTTCGGTTAATTTAGCCTACATATTCAGTGCTACGCTCCTGACTTATCCAGCCAAATTTTAGCCGGATAACTTCTGAGTTATCCAGCTAAATGCTTCTAAATATGAACCTCAAGGGTTTTGAAAGAAATTAACCCAGGGTTTTGAGAAATGCATTGAACATTTTAGTTCATGATCTATCTACAATAGAAGCCAGTCATGCTCTACTCAAATATTTATTTCTTAAAAGCTCAAACAGGCTTTCCTTTACTCAGCAGACCAAAAACTACAGTGAAAAATCCCCTGAGGAATATTTCTAGGTATCTATTTAACATCTGGTGCTTTTCATTTAACTAAGAGGACCAAAACATACAATTTTCCCTCTAAGTTCAGGAATCTTGCTCTCCTTGGTCAGAAGAGAATTGCAGGTTATGACATTCCCTTAAAAAAAACCAAAAACCCCTGATCCAAGATGTTTTCTACATGTGCATTACTGTATACTTGTACATGTGGTAGAAGAATTTTATCTCTATTAGTAAACCAAATATTTTTTTAAAGAAATTCCTCTGTACATTTTTCTGGTATGCTTGGCATCAATGTCACACATGTTCTTAATATTCTATCTGTTATTTGTCACTTACATTAAACACTGTCAGATCTTGTGGAAAAGAAGAGTATGACCATTACCAGAGTCATGAATAGGTGAGTCAAAATATTTAAGGGAGTGTAAGAGTGCAAAGATATTCAATGAAATCTATATAATTACAATGAGATCAATATTCAGACATAGCCAGCTACATAAGTTAGCCGGATAAGGCTGTGCTGCTGAATATACCCGGATAAGTTACAAGTTAGTCAGATAAGATAACTGGCTAAATTTAGACCCGCTCAATAGCTTTTGAACATGTACCTGAGTGTGTTTACATATTTTAGGTTAGAAAACATAAAACCTGGGGACTTTTTTTCCCCAATAGAACTTTCATCAATATATTTAAATGGATAGAATTACTACGTTAGTACAGTGATTCCCTATATGGTATATGTAGCAAGGTCCGCAAAATTCATAACACATCAAAACTCCAAAGAAGCCAAAGTGACGTAGCTACAGATTTTTCAGACAAACAGGGTCATTTATCAAATAGCATTATGGCGTTTTTGCATACGTTAAGCACCTTTAACACTTGCAATAGCACCATAGCACATGGTGCGATGCAAATCAGAAAAAGAAGAGGAGTGGGCTTATTGGGGAGAGAGAGAAAGCAAGTACCTAGCCATAGCACCATACCACTAGATAGGTAATTATATCTCTACGGGAGGCCCACCTAGTAACTCGAGTTGAGGTTTAGGTATTAGTGTAGGGGTTAGGGGCCACTTTGACATTCAAAGTGAGACGTAAGAACAGAACAGTGCTCTCTTGTGAAGATTTGATGACCTTCGGAGTGAGGAAACTCACTCAAAGATGAGATTTGTGCAATGTTCTCTCAACCTAGCTTGATGTTACCCAGGTAGAGAGTCCATCATGCCCCTTTTTCTATCACATGCAATATTTAGTAGAGATGTGAATCGGAACTGAAATCCGAACCGATTCTGGTTCCGATTCACATCTCTAATATTTAGTGCGTTTTGATAAATCTAGGCGAAAAATAGTTGCCAGGAATGTTTCCCTGAAGATTTTTTTATTTAATGATGGACAGGAGAATCTGAGGTTTATTCCAGTAAGAGTAACCAACATCAAAACTGCTGGAAAGTGTATGTCATAACTTGCAAACTATTCACTGCTCTGATATATTAGAATGCGATTAACTATGATAATTTTTTGTACCTTAAATAAAAATAATTTGGTTCCGCTCTCTGGACACTACTCTGACATTAGGATTTTGAAAGTCAGTCTGCTCCAGGATATCTACTTATGTTGCTCACTAAAGGGACTATCTCTCAAGCCAATTGAGAAAAAAAATTACATTATTTGCCTGTTTCTTTTACTTTTGTTTCTGTATTTTATTTTGCATATATTTTAATTAGACTTCAACTTGATCAGTTAAAAATAATCCACTGAAACATAGCAATGTAGAATCATGGTTCCTGATTTCATACAGACCCAATAAAGAGGTGCAGTCATGAAAAAAAGGCAGGCAGCTGCCAAGAGTTACTGTGAAAATCCAGTCACTCTTTGAATTAATGTGACAATTTTGAAAACTGCAGGTAGGTCCCAATCCAAGGGTAACCCTAGAGATTTGCACCTGTTTTATTCTGGGGATAGTTTTTCCAGCAAAAATGCATGTAGTTTTGAAAATGCTAAACTGTATGGGGCAGATTTTCAAAGGGTTAAGCGCGTAAGATACGTGCGTAATCCCCGAAAAGCTGCCCCTTCCACCCCCTGTGCACACCGAGCCTATCTTGCATAGGCTCGGTGGCGCGCACAGGCCTCGGGACGCGCGTAAGTGCCGGGGCTTTCCTGGGGAGGCATGTCAGGGGGCGTGTCGCGGCCGGTGCGTCATTGGGGGACGTTCCGGGGGCGGGGCCGTGGGCGTGGTTCTGGCTCAGGGGCGTTCTGGGGGTGTGGCCGTGGCCTCCGGACCAGCCCCCAGACCGGAACATGGCGCGCCGGCAGGTGGCCGGCGCGTGCAAGTTACACCTGCCTCAGGCAGGCGTAACTTGTAAAATAAAGGTAGGGGGAGAATTAGTTAGGGCTGGGGGAGAGTGTTAGATAGGGGAAGGGAGGGGAAGGTGGGGGGGCTGGAAGGAAAGTTCCCTCCGAGGCCGCTCTGATTTCAGAGCGACCTTGGAGGGAACGGAGGATGGCTGCGCGGCTCGGCGCGCGCAGGCTGCCGATTTTGCGCAGCCTTGCGCGCACCAACCCTGTATTTTATAACATGCACATGGCAGCGCGCGCATGTTATAAAATCGGGAGTAGAGTTGTTCTCCCGCGTGCACCTTTTAAAATCTACCCCTATGTGTTTATCTCCCATGGCCCTACCTCAACCTCCACAAAAATGCACTTAAAGTGCCTGTGTTGTGGAACACAAACTTTTACCCACATACAGAGTGGGCATTTTTCATGTAAATAGCCATTCACAGGGGTACATAGCTTTTGAAAATTGCCCTTCTTATGGGCAATTTATTCTCAATGAGAGGGTGAATCCCAGGGTGCTGCATATTGTAGCTATCCTTGACAAACTGAAGTCATAAACAAAGGAAAACAGAAACAGTACAAGCACAGCTCTATAAAATTAATGCATAACAGTTCTTATTGCAACATACTGTAACAATTAGGGATGTGCAGGGAAAAATATTTTGTTTCATTTTATTCCATTTTTGGGTTTTTTTCTCCAGGGTATCGTTTGTTTAATGTTTATTTTGTTCCTGTAGTGTGCAGAAATGAAATAAATATTCTAGCCCCCTGTCCCCCAAAACAAAACAAAAAAACAGAGCCTCCCCAGGACCCACTGAGCCACATCTCTCCCATCTCCCCAAGATTGCAGGGGTTAGAAACCTCTCTGGACACCATTTACACCATCTGTAGGGGTCCCTTCAACATGGCCAGCCAGAGGCCTAGGCCCAGCTCTGGGGCCCATCCTGAGGCCAGGTCCCATCACAAGGCCAAAGCCTGGGCCCAGACCCAGCCCAACACTGGGGCCCGACCCAGAGGACAGGTCCTGTTGTCAAGGCCAAGACCTAGACTCAGGCATAGGCCTGATGCTGGGACCCAGCCAGAAGGCTCAGCCCTGGTGCAGACCCAATGCTGCATCCTTGCCCGAAGGCTGAGTCCCATCACCAAGGCCTTAGTCTATGCCCAGGCCCAATACCAGGGCCTGGCCTGGAGGCCAGGTTTCAATGATGAGGCCAATGCTGAGGCCTAGGCCCAAGCCCAGGCCCAGAAGCCAGGGACCGAGCGAGCATCCAGATGTCTTCTTCTGTCTGATATCCTCTTGAAATGCTTTCCTTCACTTAGGATACACCGGAGTGATGTCACTCTGATGCCTTCCTTCTGAGTGGAGGGTGCCATGTTAATGTACAGCTATTAAATATACAGCCATACATCAAAATGGTGCCCTTCGCTCTGGAGGAAGGCGCCAGAATGATGTCACTCTGGGACATCCTCCAAGCAGGAGGCATCATTTCAAGAGTTAATTGGACAGAAGAGGACACCTGGAGGCCTGGTCCCCAGGCTCTGGGCCTGTGTCTATGCCCAGGCCGAGGTCCTAGTGATGAGACCAGGTTACCAGGATGGGTCCCAGCATTGAGTCTAGGCCTGGACTGAGGTGATGGGACCTGTCTTCTGGACCAGCATCCAGTGCCAGGCCTAGGGCTTGGCGTAGGTTCTCTACCTCGATGATGGGATCCAGTTACCAGGCTGGGCCCTGGCATTGGGTTGGCAAAGACTTCGATGATGGAAGTAAGCCTCTGGGCCAGTCCCCAATGTCGACCCCAGGACTATGCCTCAGCAATGGGACCTGACTTCTGGGCTAGGCTCCGGTATCATTCCTGGTCCGAGGCCTTGGTGATGGAGTCAAGTCCTGGTGTCAAGTCTAAGCTTGTGCTTAGGCCTCAGTGTCAGGACCCAGCTTCTGGGCCAGGCTCTAGCATCAGGCTTGGGCCTGTTCTAGGGCCTCTGCCAAGTCTGTGGGGATGGGACCTGATCTCCAGACCTGACACAGGTTGAGGCATCGGGCCATTGAACCTGCCTAAACCTATGACTATATCTCATGCTGGTTACAAAGATGGCACACCCCACAAATGAGGTAAGTGGGGGCCAGGGAGAATCCTGCACTCCAAAAATTATTGGGGGTGGCCTGAGAAGTTTTTCCTTTAAAAAAAAAATGAAATAAAAGAAAAACCTATGAAATCTTGGTTTTTCTTTCTTTTCATATTGAAAACATTATAAAAGAAAGTAGGAAATAGTGTTTCATTCTTATTTTGTTTCAAATGAATGCACATCCCTAGTAGCAACATTTCAGTCCATACTAGGACCATTATTAGGTTTGAATCCAAGATAATTACAGCAGCTTATGTACTCACCATACATAATATGATAAAACACTGACCACACCATTTATTGCCAAAGCTCTTCCCCTTCAAAACATCAGATAATCTAATAGTTGAAACCAAAATAATATTGAAAAGTTGGAAAAGAGCGGTGCTGAGCATCATGCATGGACGCAGCTTGTAATGGGGTGCCCATGCTATGCCGGCCCACTCTGGTTACCTGGATGGTTGGCGATCTGGGGTCATCAGGTCTGTGCTGTGGTAGCACACTTTGTGGGTGTGGACTGCACAGGTCTTGCATTCCTATGCCTCCTGGCAGCCCTGCACAAGTCCTCCCAAGGCTGACTCATTCTGGATGAGGGCTGAGACCCCACTTGCTTGAGGGCTTGGGGTGTGGAGAGCCAAGGTGGAAGATAAGAGGCATGGACAGTAACTCACCTGACCTCTTCCTCCTTCTGTCCAAGCCACGATGGGTAAGCAAGTGGTGCAGCCTTCCACCCTCTGACACCACTTGAGCAGTGTGAGTGGGGGAGCATGCACAAATCTGAAATAATATGACTGCGCTCCTCTGTGATTCTATGGTCTGCCATGGAAAGGGCTTTGGAGCAATGAATGAACTGGTGGGATATGAGGACAGGCGACGGAGTTAGTGATCCGTTCTGTTCCTTGGACAAAGGAGAGCACGAGTGAGCTCTGGCGGATGGATAACGGCCTCTTCTGCAAACCGCCTGCCCCAAACACCACCTCCCGGGAATGTCAGAGCGGCTTTTTTGGAAGAGAATGATGGAAGTAATCAGGCTCAGGGCTTGGCAGTATGGAGGAGTCCTCGGTGGTTGTTTGGGGGCCTTTTTCGACTGCCACCTTTCTCTGGGGGGGGGGGGGTAATGAGGCTGGGTTGGGTGAGATTTGTACCACCATGTGAGGCATTGGAGAGAAAGGTAATTGTGGAGATGGATGATGGTTTTGGTTATAAGGAGGGTGCCATTTTTTAAGATGGCGCCGGCCGTCCATTGCTCCTACCATGTGACAGAGGCCAGCCAATGGCACCGATAGCCTCTGTCACATGGTAAGGGAAAAGGGCCACCAGCGCCATTTTGTTTACTGGTAGCTGATGGCCCGAGAGCGGGAGATCACTCCCGGGACCCCCGCTGGACCACCAGGGACTTTAGGCAAGTTTTGGGGGGTCAGGAGGGGGATTTCGGATCAGGACAGTCGAAAAAGAATCAGCCCAAACCACAGGAAACAAAATTTCCCGCAGTGGGCTGATAACGAAGGCTGAACCAAAAGGTTCGGTCAAATCACAACTCTAATAATTATTAGTCCTTTATTTTGTGATCTTAGTGTTCGTTATGGATTGTATGGTTGTAGAGTCACTCCTAACAAGCCAATGTTATTGGAATGAATGATGTTGAATATAATCATTAATACTTTATAGTAGATTCTGGCTTGTACTGGTAGCCAATGTAGTGACATCAGCGAGGGTGTAATGTGATCATAGTTCCTAGACCCTAATAAGAGTCTAGCTGCTGCATTTTTCAATCGTTGTAGTGGTTTTAAGTGACATGCTGGGAGTCCTAGTAGTAAAGAGTTACAGTAATCTAGGTTTGAGTAGATTAGTGTTTGCAATACCATACGAAAGTCTGCAAAAGTTAATAATGGTTTCAGTCAATGTAGAATACACAACTTGACATAACCTGTCTTGATTAATTTACTGATGTGCATTTTCATTGTTAGGTTCTCATCCAGCAGTCTACCTAAATGCTGTACTTGATTTAAGGGAATAATTTAAAGATTACCCAGGTGGTTTAACTATAGTTGAGTTTCTACTCAGCCAAATTATTTCAGTCTTTTAAGGGTTTGCAAAAGTTTGTGTTTTATTACTTTCATATAGTTGGAGAGTATCAAAAGCTGTATTTTCAAATGATCTGGAGATCAAAACCAAATACAGTATCACAGTAAGCTTGTGAACACTGTGTCCATTTGCTCGCGCTTAGACTTAGACTTCTGGCATTGGCATATAGACATTTCAAAGTGTGTTTTTTGTTTGTATTAACAACCTGATTTTCAGTTGATAGGGTTAAATTTGGAATCCATTAGCTCAGGTGTTTCTTTACTTATAGGCACATGGACTACTTTTGCTTTTATTGGTATCTCTCTGTTGGGATGCCCTAACTCTCCTGTTTCATTGATATCCTTTGAAGATACCTTCTTCCAAAGCATGCACTGCTGACTGATTGTTGGCTTTCCCCCTTGCTCTAGTTTAAAAGCTGCTCTATCTCCTTATTTAAGGGTGATGATTCAGATGAACTGAATCAAATTATGGTGAACCTGGTAGATGTAGTAGGCCAGATTGACAAACTAAAGAGCAGCAAATCACCTGGACTGGATGGTATGCACCCCAGGATTCTGAAGGAACTGAAAAATGAAATTTCAGATATATTAGTTAAAATTTGTAATCTATAATTAAAATCATTCATTGTACCTGAAGACTGGAGGGTGGCCAATGTAACCCAAATATTTAAAAAAGGGCTCCAGAGGAGACTATAGACCAGTGAACCTGAATTCAGTTGTTATGAATGCTGCCTGCGGGTCCCCCCGCGAGCAGGCTCACTCACCTCCGCTGCTGTTGCTTCTTCACCCGACGTGGTATAGATGCGGCCGTCGGGCCTCTCTACTCGGCCGGAGCTGCGGACTTTGTTACTCCCTGCAGCCCGGAGGCCACCCCTGGTTCCACGCTTCTCCGTGGCAGCAGCCGCGGATGTTCCTGCCTTCTTCACGGCCCGGGACTGCCGCCGACGCTGATATCATCTTCGTGGCTGGAGGCTGCAAAAGCCTCGGTCTTTCCTGGGGGCTGGAGCAGCCCTCGAAGCTTCCTGCAGCGGCTGGAGCCGCTGCCTACGTCGGGCCTGCGTCTCAGGCCAGCCCTGCCTCTTCTGCACACTGTGCGTCAGAGCAGGCCGCTATCCGCGGTCCTGCACAAGCTCCTGCTGCTTCTTTAGGCGCCGGCGCACGCCTCTCTGCAAGATTTAAAGGGCCAGGCACAGGAAGTGTGCTGGCCCCACCTTTAATGGGACTTCCTGTACCAGCCCTATAAAAGGGCTGCTCCGTCAGTCATTCTTTGCCTTGCATCAGAGTTGCTTCACTCTGGAGGCTACTGCCTGCCAGAGCTCCATCAGGTCTTCTTCATCTTCTCCATGGAGTTCTTGTTGTTTCGTCTCGTCATGCCAAGTCATGTTCGTGCCTGAGGTCCCCGTCCAGGTATCCTGGTGTCTCGTCTTGATCTTCTGCTTCCTGATGTCCCAGGTTCCTTGATGTTTTGCCCTTTGCTATTTCGTCAACGCTCCTGAGCCTTTTGGTCCTGTAGGCCGGTAGTCCCTCGGATGACATTTTTCCCGAGTGGGGACTAGCCTGCAGGTGAACTGGTGTCCTGTGCTCCTGAGCCGTCATGTCCTGCCAGCCATTGGTGGAGCTTCGGAAGACATCGTCTCCATTGTTGGAGTTCTGCTTCGACTGGATCCTTCCCTGCGCTTGTCCCGCTCCCAGCGTATTCTGTGACCAGCCTCCTCGGGCTGTGTAGGGTGCGCAGTGAGACAGGGTGGTCCATGACTCAGTCCCACGGGTGGGCTGAGTAGGGCGCCCTGAGAGACAGTGCCAATGTCCTTCCGCCCAGCTTCTCGTCTTGTCTGGATTTTGTCAGTTCCTCGTCTTGTCCTGGATGCCGTTGCATCACTCTTGGTATCATGTCTTGTTCCTGATGTCGTCGCATCGACCCTGGTCTGGGATGCCGTCGCATCGACCACTGGTCCGTGATGTCTTCGCATCAGCCTTGGTGTCAAGTCTTTGACCGCGATGCCGTTGCATCGATCCTGGTGTCATATCTTCATCCGCGATGCCGTTGCATCAATCCTGGTGTCATGCTGTCATCTGCGAAGCCGTTGCATCAATCCTGCTGTTATGTCTTCGTGTCAAGGCCCGTCTGCCCTCAACCTCAGGCCAGGCCTACTGCTCCATGCTGTTCCATGCAGCAGGTCCGAAAGGACTCGGAATGGTCAGAGGACCATTCACATTCCAACATCATCTGTTGTTGGCCATGTGAGCTTGCCAGCCTGGCAGTGGGTAAGACCGTCAGCCATGGTGGAACATGCCGTCAACCCTCGGTTCGGTCCTGGATCCGTCTGGGGTCGGGCTGAGGCCCAAGGGCACACTAAAACACCCCCTACTCAACAGAAAGCAAGGCCTTTTGAGGCCGTTCTCGACATCAGTGCTGGGAGAAATCTTGGAAACTGTTATAAAGAATAAAATCTCTGAACATTTAGATAGACATGGTTTAATGGGACACATCCAGCATGGATTTACCCAAGGGAAGTCTTGCCTCACAAATCTCTCACATTTTTATGAAGGGTTAATAAACATGTGGCAAAGGTGAACCAGTAGATGTGGTATATTTGGATTTTCAGAAGGCATTTCACAAAGTCAGTCATGAGAGTCTTCTAAGAAAACTAAAAAGTGATGGGATAGGAGGTGATGTCCTTTTGTGGATTGCAAACTGGTTAAAAGACAGGAAACTGAGAGAATGATTAAATGGTCAGAAAAGGGTAAGAAGTGGAGTACCTCAGGGATCTGTACTTGGACTGGTACTTTTCAATATATTTAAAAAAGATCTGGAAAGGAATACGACAAGTGAGGTAATCACATTTGCAGATGATATAAAATTATTCAGAGTAGTTAAATCACAAGCAGATTGTGATAAATTGCAGGAGAGCCTTGCGAGACTGGAAGATTGGGTATCCAAATGGCAGATGAAATTTAATGTGGACAAGTGCAAGGTGATGCATATAGGGAAAAATAACCCATGCTATAGTTACACGATGTTAAGTTTCATATTAGGAGCTACCGCCCAGGAAAAAGATCTAGGTAACATAATAGATAATACATTGAAATAGTCAGCTCAGTGTGCTATGGCAGTCAAAAAAGCAAACAGAATGTTAGGAATAATTAGGAAGGGAATGGTAACTAAAATGGAAAATGTTATAATGCCTCTGTATTGCTCCATGGTGAGACCGCACCTTGAGTACTGTGTACAATTCTGTCACCACATCTCAAAAAAGATATAGTTGCACCGGAGAATGTACAGAGAAGGGCAACCAAAATGATAAAGAGGATGGAATGACTCCCCTATGAGGAAAGGCAAAAGAAGTTAGGGCTGTTCAGCTTGGAGAAGAGACAGCTGGGGGGGGGGGGGGGGATATGATCGGGATCTATAAAATCATGAGAGGTCTAGAACAGGTAAATGTGAATTGGTTATTTACTCTTTCGGATAATAGACATACTAGGGAGCACTCCATGAAGTTAGCAAGTAGCACATTTAAAACAAATTGTTGAAAATTGTTTTTCTCTTAATTGACAATTTAACTTTGGAATTTGTTGCCAGAGGATGTGGTTTGTGCACTTGGTGTAGCTTGATTTAAGAAAGGTTTGGATAAGTTCTTGGAGAAGTCCATTTACTGCTATTAATCAAGTTGACTGTTGTGTTTGAGGCATTGAGGACTCTTGGTCACTGCAGTGATGACTCCTCCCATGGGGAGGAGCCCCGCGGGGAACTGCAGTGATAGGCTGGAGTGAAGGAACACACAAAGTATGGATGGAGGCTTTATTGTACCGCTTTAATAATGATGTAGGCAGGTAGGCACTGAGGTCCGCGAGGTGCCAATACGTTCAACAGACCCCGGATGTTGAATCTCACCCAGATGGTATACTAGGCAATAGCCCGCAGTCTGGCAATGCCATTGCTGGTAAGTAAAGTGGGAGCATCGGATCGTAGAGATACTCACAGGAATAGAAGTCCTACCTGAAGATCGTAGAGAGGGACTGAAGGTCCGCAGTACAGGATACAAGCAGATAGGCCCTCGAGGAGCGAGTGCCGAATGTCCGATATCCTGTAAGGTAGAAAGAGAGAAAGACCACCGAGGAGCGGTTGCATTTGTTAGTAAACCCCGAAGGGAAGATGGAAGCGAGAGATCCCTGAGGAGTTGGTATCTTGAGCTTCAGAGGAGTGAGGCCCTTGGAGCGAGGCAGCATCTAAGTGAGAAGCTTAGAGCAGACAGAGCAGCTTAAACCGAAGTCTTTGCTAACTCAATTTGGAATTGGAAGTGGAGGCCAGATATGCCCAGGGGTACTGACGTCATGTGGTGGAGACGCCCCCGAGGTTCCCACCATGATGTGTATTTGAGCGCAGGAGTTGTACGCGCGCGCGCCCTAGGAGGCCACGGATGTGAGCATGGCGGACTGGGACACCCATACTCGTTTGCAGATGCCGAGGCACTCGGCACTCGGCACCGGAGGCAGCCATCTTGCCTAAAGAGGAGGAGAGAGGAATAAAAGAAATAAGACAGAGCGGTCACAGCCTTACTCCCCTTCAAAGGGCCCCCTCCAAGCCCTCTTCCAGGTGGTCTGGGCTTACGTGGATATGCCAGATGGAACTGACGTAGCATTTCTTTATCTGTAATGTTAGCCAGTGGTTCCCAGGAGTTCTCTTCTGGACCATAGTTCTCCCATGAGATGAGATACTCCAATGTCTTGCCCTTTTTGCGTACATCGAGGATGTCGTCCACGGCATATTCTATGTCATCTTCCGTATCCAGGCTGGTAGGTTCTGGGTCTCTCTTGGAGAATTCAGGGAGCTTCACTGGCTTTATTAAGGATACATGAAATATATTGTGTATCTTCATAGATGGTGGCAGTCGTAGACTGTATGTAAGGTTACCTAATCATCGAAGAACAGTGAATGATCCCACATACCGAGGAGCAAATCTTGCTGAGGGAAGCTTAATTCAAAGATACTTGGTACTTAACCAGACCTTGTCTCCAGGCTTGAACTGTGGTGCTTTGATGATGAATGTCATACGTTCTCTTTGCCTTTTTCCCAGCCTTGAGAAGAAGCTCTTTCGTCTGCTTCCAGATTTGAGCTAATTCTGCCACGGTAGCTTGAGCAGCAGGAGAGGCTACTGAAAGTAGAATAGGCAAAGGAGGTAACGGTTGTCTTCCGTAGATGAGCTGGAAAGGGGATGATCCCATTGAAGTAGCAGGATGTGAATTGATGGCAAACTCAGCCCAAGGCAATAATTTAGCCCAATCGTTCTGTCTGGAATTCACATAGGATTGCAGAAATTGCTTCAGTGTCCTATTCATCCTCTCAGTCTGACCGTTAGACTGGGGATGGTATGCGGAGGTTATCAAACTTTTGACACAATGCTCTCCAAAATCTTGCAGTAAATTGTACTCCTCTGTTGGATAGGATATACTTAGGCATCCCATGGAGGCGAAAGATGTGTTTGATAAAAAGCTTTGCTAATATAAAACCCATATGTCCATATGACTGTTGACTATCTTGTAAATATATTGTACATTAGTTCACAATTATTATTAATTTGTTTACTTTGTCTCTTGTAATTCCTGTTAATTTTAATTTCTAGTTACCGTTCCATGTAAAGGCTCCGCCTATCAGTTCTGAGTTAAATGTAAACCAATACGATGTGCAAACGGTTGTCGATATATAAAAAATGTCAAATAAATAAATAAATAATGCGGTAGCAGAGGGTAATCCTGGTAGCGCCACAAAGTGTGCCATTTTCAAGAACTGGTCAACTGTAACCCATATGGTGTTGTTCCCATTGGATGACGGTAGGTCCACTACGAAGTCAGTGGCTATGTGTATCCACGGTTCTTCCGGCGGAGGTAGAGGGCGTAAGAGACCCCATGGACACCCGGGTGAGGGTTTTTGTTTGGCACACACAGCACAGGAGTCTACATATGCTTGTACATCTTTCTTCATGGTTGGCCACCAATAATATCTTTGCAACATGGCAAAGGTACGACTCTGTCCTGGGTGGCCTGCTAGACGGGAATCATGTGCCCACTTCAACAGTTTTCTTCTTAAATTCTTTGCCACCACCATCCTCCCTGTATGGCACACACTTTTATCTGCATTGAAGTGGAGGCATTGCAGGGGTGAAGTTAGGTCAGGAGAGAAAACTATGCCCATAATTTTGGTCAGAAGAAGTACTATAAATGCAGATAAAGCACATGCAAAACGCTTGGGTACTTTTTCTTTATGCAATTTTCAAAGGGGAAGTATGCATTTACTTTCACTGTGAAAGCTGGTGCTACGTCAACAGGTTAAAAGTACCCACGGACTTTGCACCCGTGCAGGAGGTTTAAGATTTCAGCCGTAACTGTCTGATTATATATGGCAAAAAGGATACCAGCCATTGTGTCAGCAGGAGCTTGCCTACATCACTGACGTCACTGAGCATCTGTGTATCCGTGGCCGACTGGAGGGGTAAAAAGAGCTAAGACTTCAAAAGGAAGAATCATAGTCTTACTTGTATGAAAAAATAAGTCCAGTGAATAGCTTATGAAATCTGGGGTGGGGGGGGGGGGGGGGTTACATGACTTTGGTTTTATTTATTAGCAGATTGTCTCGTGTGTTTTAGGGGAAAAATGCGTGGAGGCAGCTTATTTTCCAGAATATGGACACAAATATTAATACAGAATGTTAGCATGATGTACTGTCGCTATGAGTACCTATCAATTTCTCGCCTGTTAGGACTGACAGAAATAGGACCCTACTGTGACTGGGTCATCAGTTCTTCCCATTAAGGAAAACAGCAACATTTAAGCAGGAGGAAGAGGGGCAAATGTACCCTTTAGGAATGAATGATTGAGAGATAACAACAAGAGAACGTTTGAAGAAGGCAATCATACTGCAGTTATCTTGTGTTCAAGAGCATGGAAGAATATCCAGTCAGAAATATCTTGAGAGTGACGAGCAGTAAAAAAAACAAAAAAAAACAAAGGGGGACAAAGAATACTATTAGTATTATTAGCAGAAAGGTGGCATAAAATCCAAATGCCAAAGTTAAAGTGATATTTAGAATGAAAAACAAAGAAGTGGACCTGGAGCATGATGGTTAAAATCAGGATGATGATGATGATGATGATGAAGAGTCAGAGAGAAGAGATAAAGACTGACTAGAACAAAGCTAATGGTGGCCTAGAGATAAGAGGATGCACAGAAGTATGATCAAGAGTGCAATGAAAATAAAAGGGAACACTGAGAGCTGAGGACAACCAAGAGAGGTAAAACAGGCATATATATATACAAAGCAATCTGCAGAAAAGGGGTGGTTTCAGTAAAGTTTTAAATCTTTATTCAGGGTAATTTTAAAAGGAATGCACGTGCACCCACATGCGTCGAGAGCACCGAGAGACGCTGCAATTTTAAATTGTGCTTACAAGTACGGGCGTATCAGTTAAAGTACCCGTCCCACGTGTATTTTGGCTAGGGCTTTATCGGCTTTTACACGCATATGCAGGCAGATTTAAAATATGCTCATGCCAGGGGAAAACCAGTTTTTCCAAGTAGTCTACCAGTTTGCCCAGGTCATGTGGGGGTCTTCCAGACCCCTCTGGTTCTTCATCCTCTAAGTCCCCCACTTGACCCTGAACCCTCCCACTGTGCTAAACACCCTAAAACCCGAGACCTCCAGACCTGCTCCTCATCAGGACCAGAAGTCAAGTTCTGCAGATAACAAGCCGATGCATGCCATGGTCAGCTTTTTTTAAAGTTCACTTTAATTGTGCGTAAGTCTTGGCCCCGCCCTGGAACGCCCGTGACCCACCCCTCTTCTTATCGACGCACACACAGGTATGTATGCACTTCCTCCGTGGCTTCGTAAAATACGTGTTGCTCGTGCGAGTCCCGCATATGCGCGTAGGTGGCCGTTTTTGCGAGAGCAATGCTTTTCAAATTAACCCATTATTGAGATGAAAAGAAAAAGAATGCTGGTGGTGCTCAATAACTAGGAACCTTCATTTTCCATTTTTATTATATTTTCCCAGGTAGTTTATCAGTATTTATTATCAACGAAAACAGGAAAAAGTCATGGGGGGGGGGGGGGAGATTTTCAGCTATTTGGCTGGTTATAATAATCACTGATAAATTTCCAGGGAAAACAAAATAAAAACTGAAAATGGAAAGTCCCCTAACAATAATCCAAACCCAAGAGGAAAGAGGATACAAGACAGTAATTAGCAGGAGCAAAAGGTCAAGAATGGGTTTCTCAAAATAAACAACCTCAAGGTAAGATGCACACAAGACAGAAATATATGGCAAATAAAAATGCACAAATAAGGAACAGGTTCAAGAAGGCATAAAAAATGATAGAAAACACACCAGTGGGAGAGGAAAAGAAAACAATACAGGGAGAGACAGGAGAAAGAGGAAAGAGGATAAACCAATCTGGCATCTTTATTCAGGACACTTCACAATGAAACAATAGCTGTAGGCTGCAGTACACACACGGTACATAAAGAAAATGAAAACTAGAGCACAGATGGGTTGCTGAAAGGCAAATCAGTGAATCTGAGCCCCCTTGGATCCCATTCCTTTTGTGCAGCTGAAGAATTTCTCCGCCTTGATACTCACATGTGTTACCATCAGCTCCCAATATGGGCGACTCCATCTGTTCACAACCTGCGCAAATGCCTCGTTGGCCAATTCCCGTTCCCTTGCATTTAAGGTCTGCCAACTCGGAAAGTCCCCTTGTCTGTCGTCTGTCCCTGCAATTTGCGCTGCCACCAGGTCTTGGAGATGCCTTTCTTCCCAGGCCATTGGCAGCTCCTCTTCCCTTGTTATATGGGGGCTGCTAGTGCCTTCCCTGTCTGTTTACATAGGCTGCTGCCATGGTGTTGTCTGACAATATTCTGACCACCCTCCTTTTTATTATTAGCAGGAAGCTGATTAGAGCTAGTCTGAAAGTCCTTGGCTCTGGTTTGTTTATTGGCCATTTCACTTCCTTGGGTGGCCAAAGACTCTGCGCTATTTGCCTTTAGCAATGCGCTCTCCAGTCGACCAGACTTGCCTCTATGATGAACCATAATCCATTGTGTAAGCTCCAAACTGACTCTTTTTCCCAGATTTTCCTGATTCAGCCACCAATCACCTCTTGACTCCTTCCAGAATAAGGGAGTGTCCAGTCAAAGTACTAGTTCTGGGAATACCTATGTAGCAATAGGGATTTTTATAGGGGGCGCTTTTGTGCTCTGACTCAGGGTACCAAATCTATTGCCATCATCGAGCCCCAGCACCTACAGATATGACAAGACTTGAGGTGTCCTGATGGTTCATATCTCCCTGGGTTTACAATTTGGCAATCCATGCGGCTGTCATGAAGACTCTCCCCACCTTCATCTCTAAGTGGGCTCCTAGATATACTAGGGACTGAGAAGGCTGTAGTTAACTCTTGAATCAGTTGACCACCAGGTTTAAGGCTTCCAGCACTTGAAGGATTATGTGAGTAGCCCTTTTGACTTTCCTGCCAGGACTTGGCTCTGATTAGCCACTCGTCTGGATACACCAAGAGCCTTGTCAGTGGAGAAAGGCAGCCACTATCACCATTACCTTGGTAAAAGTTCATGGTGCCTTGGCTAGGTCGAATGGTAAGGCTTTGAACATACAGAAGTAGATATTCAAAAGCTATTTAGATGGATAACTCACAGGCTATCCTGCTTGGAAGCACGTCTAACGTTATCTAGCCTTGTGTGGCTAGATAACTAGCTACTTATTGGATATAAGAAACATAAGAAACATAAGAAAATGCCAAACTGGGTCAGACCAAGGGTCCATCAAGCCCAGCATCCTGTTTCCAACAGTGGCCAATCCAGGCCATAAGAACCTGGCAAGTACCCAAAAACTAAGTCTATTCCATGTTACCATTGCTAATGGCAGTGGCTATTCTCTAAGGGGTAGATTTTATAAATGTACACGTGGGCGTACTTTTGTTCATGCACCAGGCGCGAACAAAAGTACGCTGGATTTTATAAGATACGCGCGTAGCCGCGCACATCTTATAAAATCCGGGGTCGGCGCACACAAGGGGGTGCACATTTGTGCAACCTGCGCGCGCCGAGCCCAGCGCATGCTGCCTGTTCCCCCTGAGGTTCCTTCCGCCTCCCCTCCCCTCACCTTCCCCTCTCTTCCCCTACCTAACCCACCCCCCCGGCCCTATCTAAAACCCCCCCCCCTATCTTTGTTGGCAGATTTATGCCTGTGGAAAGCAGGCATAAATCTGCGCGCTCCAGCGGGCTGCTGGCGCGTCATCACCCGACCCGGAGGCTGGTTCGGAGGCCTCGACCACGCCCCTGGGCCGGCGCCACGCCCCCAGGCCCACCTCCAAAACGCCGCGTCACTCGCGGACCGCCCCCGAAACGCTGCGTCACTCGTGGCACGCCCCCTTGACACGCCCCCGACACGCCCCTCCATGCAAGCCCCGGGACTTATGCGTGTCCCAGGGCTTGCATGGAGGGGTAGGTTTTCGGGGGGTACGCGCGTATCATACGCGCGTACCCCTTTGAAAATCTACCCCTAAGTGAACTTAATAGCAGGTAATGGACTCCTCCTCCAAGAACTTATCCAATCCTTTTTTAAACACAGCTATACCAACTGCACTAACCACATCCTCTGGCAACAAATTCCAGACTTTAATTGTGCGTTGAGTAAAAAAGAACTTTCTCCGATTAGTTTTAAATGTGCCCCATGCTATCTTCATGGAGTGCCCCCCTAGTCTTTCTACTATCCGAAAGAGTAAATAACCGATTCACAGCCACCCGTTCTAGACCTCTCATAATTTTAAACATCTCTATCATATCCCCCCTCATTCGTCTCTTCTCCAAGCTGAAAAGTCCTAACCTCTTTAGTCTTTCCTCATAGGGGAGCTGTTCCATTCCCCTTATCATTTTGGTAGTCCTTCTCTGTACCTTCTCCTTCGCAATTATATTTTTTTTGAGATGCGGCGACCAGAATTGTACACAGTATTCAAGGTGAGGTCTCACCATGGAGCAATACAGAGGCATTATGACATTTTCCGTTTTATTCACATTCCCTTTCTAATAATTCCCAGCATTCTGTTTGCTTTCTAATAATTGCTTTCTAATAATTCCCAGCATTCTGATATCTTTATAGATATCTGGGTAAGTAGCACATCTTTTTAAAAAGAAAAAGCATCAAGTCACGGACCTTCCAGCCTGATGCCTAATCCCTCACCACATGTCTCAACATCCCCTCCACCGCTCACCACAAAAAAGTGCCTCCATCTTAAAAAAAACCCAATGTAGATTTCCAAAAGATAAGCCCTGACCTCCAGCCCCCCTCCCCTGCTAAAAAATCTTAACTTTATCCTCCCTCCCAGCCAGGCACTCCCTCACCCACCCAGTTACCTTGAAACTAAGCCCCTCTTGTCCTGCTAGGATCGCTGTGCTACATGACCCTGGCGAAGGCTTCCAGCGTTACTTAGGTAATAACGCTGGAAGCGTACTGTGTAGCGTAGCACAGTGATCCCAGCAGGACAAGAGGGGCTTAGTTTCAAGGTAACCGGGTCCCTGGCTGAGAGGGGGTGTGAGTGGATGTTTGTGGAGGTCAGAAGTAATAAAGTTGTGATTTTTTTAGTGGGGGGGGGAGGGTGCTGGAGGCATGGAGCCGGTGGCACTCATCTTTTGGAAATTTAACACTGGACGAACGTTTTTTCGTGCTTGGTATTGCATAGGCCTCCATTTCATAGAAACATAGAAATGACGGCAGAAGAAGACCAAACGGCCCATCCAGTCTGCCCAGCAAGCTTTGCATTTTTTTTCTCATACTTATCTGTTTCTCTTGGTTCTTAGTAACCTTTTGGTTCTATTTCCCTTCTACCCCCACCATTAATGCAGAGAGTAGTGTTGGAACCGCATCTAAGTGAAATATCTAGCTTAGTTAGGGTAGTAACCGCCGCAATAAGCAAGCTACACCCATGCTTATTTGTTTACCTTATGTAATTCAGTCCTTGTTGGTTGTCTGTATATAGATCCACTTTTCTTCATTCCCCCTGCCGTTGAAGCAGAGAGCTATGCTTGATATGCGTGGAGTATTGATCTTTCTCCCCTGCCGTTGAAGCAGAGAGCTATGCTGGATATGCGTGAAGAATCAGTCTTTCTCCCCTGCCGTTGAAGCAGAGAGTTATGCTGGATATGCATTGAAAGTGAAGTATCAGGCTTATTTGGTTTGGGGTGGTAACCACCGAAGCAAGCAAGCTACACCCATGCTTATTTGTTTACCCTGACTATGTAATTCAGTACTTGTTGGTTGTCTGTATATAGATCCACTTTTCTTCATTCCCCCTGCCGTTGAAGCAGAGAGCTATGCTTGATATGCGTGGAGTATTGATCTTTCTCCCCTGCCGTTGAAGCAGAGAGCTATGCTGGATATGCGTGAAGAATCAGTCTTTCTCCCCTGCCGTTGAAGCAGAGAGTTATGCTGGATATGCATTGAAAGTGAAGTATCAGGCTTATTTGGTTTGGGGTAGTAACCGCTGTAACAAGCAAGCTACTCCCCGCTTTTTGTAAATGCAATCCTTTTTTCCACATTTCCTCTTGCCATTGAAGCTTAGAGCAATGTTGGAGTTGCATTAACTGTGTGTATGTTTATTGAATAAGGGTATTATCTCCAGGCGCAAGCCGTCATACCCGAAAGTCACCCACTCTTCATTCACATCCTCTTGACTTTATGGATCCACAGTGTTTATCCCACGCCCCTTTGAAGTCCTTCACAGTTCTGGTCTTCACCACTTCCTCCGGAAGGGCATTTCAGGCTCAGGCTCAGCTCCTCTCCTTTCCTTCCAGCAGGCTGCCCGGAAGGATAAGGGCTGGAGCAGAACACCCTTTGCTGCTTTGCCTCTTAAGACTGAAAAGAAGTGCCGGAACTGCATTTCACCCCCATTCCCCCACAAATTAAGCCCTGGCCTTGCCTTTGGAAAGCCCAAGAATCCCTGAGCCTGGTATCAGTCGCAGCCTATCGTCTGTCTTTCCCTGGACTCGGTTCTGGCTTTGCACTAGGAAAATAACCTGACAGTGTCACGTTTCTGAGCACCTGGGCTGCGGCATGGTTGACGCAACCTAGTAGGCAAACCTACTAAGTCCACGCCAACAGCTGGCAAATATACTCTTACTGAGACTGGAGCTGGAGCTTCACCTGTACCAGCTCCGTTCCCTGTGGGTTGAGCCTTTGGGTTCCAGGAGCCAGCAGGGCTTATGCGAGTGTCCCTAAAGGAGCGGTCAGAGAAAGTCCAGGTACAGGCTAAAGGTCGGGGCAGGCAGCAAGCAAAGTCAGAATCAAGGGCAGAGTTCAGACAGGGGAATCAGGCCAAGAAAGTCAAGACAGACAAAGACTAGACACTGAGGAACAAGACAGGGTGGGAGGGACAAGGCAAGGCGGACAGGACAAGGCAACAGAGGCAGGGCAAGGGCACGGGCAAGGCAAGAGAAGACAGCAGGATAACGAGGCAGGCACAGGGACAACAAGACAAGGCACAGGAAAAGCGAGACAAGGCCAAGGGAATAGCAACACTCACTGCAAGACAGGAGGACCTTTTGCTGAGGTGTCTGCTGGGAGCACAGCTGGGGTTTAAATACCCAGCCACACCAACGTCATCAAGAAGCGCCGAGAGTTCCTTTCCCGCCACAGAGCCCTGAAAACTGCAGTCAGCGTGCACACACAGGGCGAGGCACAGCACAAGGGGCCAGTAGCATGCTGGTGGTGTCCTCGCCATGAGAGGAGTCTGGGGTTGGCCTGCGGAGTTGGAGGTAAGGGTGGCCAGTTGCAGGGCCTTCCCATGGCCGGCCGGAATGTTACAGACGGGTCATTGTCCTAGAAACCCACCTATTGGACCTGCTGAACCAAACCAGACAGCCACCATCTTCTGGAAACAGAGAACTACTGAAGGCCTCCCCTGCTATACCAGATTACATTTATTTATATTTATTTATTTAAAAACTTTTCTATGCCGTCGTTAAGCGGGTGCCATCACAACGGTTCACAATAAGGCACATAACTATATGTTGTATAAGGTGTCTAGAATTCTAACAATTAAACAGGTGCCATCAAATTACTGTAACACAGTATCATAATAAATATTATTTGGTGGGTAATATAAGTCATGTCCAGTTTTCTCTGTCTCAGCTATAAGATAAAAGTACTACTTAATTCTGGTTCTTTGTTGTTTCAAAATCAAAAAGAATTTAGAATATACATAAGTGAGAAGCACACGCATTAAGAAAAAAAGGTGTGTGTGGGGGAGTTTGACTGACTACAACCAACATTTCCCTGGGTTCTCCTCTCGATTCTCTTTGTTGTATGCTTGCTTAAATAGCCATGTATTTAAACTTTTTCTGAATGTTTTGATGTTTGCTTGTGTTGCACCTATAAACAATGAAGTAAGAAAGAATCAGAATATCTATGATGTGGACTTAGTTGGTGAGGCGGTGAGTGCAGGGCTGAGTTGGGGGTGGGATGTGTGAGGCTCTATGGCCCAAGGTTTTTGGAGGTGCTTAGTAAGAGGGTCTCGAGGCTGGGGCTTTATGGCGCAGGGATCCTGAGTCAGAAGCCCTCTGGGCCAGAGTTTTGCTCTAGTGCTCCCAGGGCTGGAAACCCTGGAGTCAACAACCTAGGCCTGGAGCTATTGGTTCTAGAGCTCCCTCACTCTGGGCTCTTGGAGTCCCCAACCTGGGGATCCCAGGTCTACAGGCAGATGGTTTGTTTTTAACTTCCATTTACTTCCAGTAGAAATAATAATAGAAATTAAAACTTGTCTGTCCTGCTCCACCATGTCAGCTATAATGAGAACTAATGTAAGAAGGTGTACTGAGCTTAGCATATTTTTAACTGCCATTTTACTACCTTTTTGTGAGTTATAATAACAGATTTAATAAAGGTTTTATCCCATAAAAATTGTGAGCTAAGTGTAGCATACTTTTCAAGCAAATGCATAGTAATGCCTACATTATGTATTATTACTCAACGCAGGGAAGTGAATATTAGCTCACTTTATTACCTTTTTAACAATGTAATTTTTCTTCAGGGTCTGAGCTAAAGTGCTCAATAGAGCAGAGGCAGAATGGAATCATATATAGTGACCAATGTGATTTTAATGTATGGTTCAGTTTCTTGGTGATGTGACAAAGATAGACAAGACTCATTTTGTTTATGGATTGCATTAAAAAAAAAACCCTAAAGATATGCAGTCAGATGTAAAGTAACTTAGACCATCACATTTTAAAACTGTAGTTATGATAAACCACCTAAGTAAAATAAATCTCTGTTTTCAAAAGAGTGGGCATAACTGTGCACTTATAACAAAAAGACAGTTTGTAAGAAAAGTAGTTATTACATTTCACTTAGATATTCAATATAGCAGATTTACAAATTACTAATGGCTTGAAAACAGATGCACAAGTGAGGACGTTTCCCTCTTGGACCGTGTGGTCAATGCCTACAAACATCCGCCCGCTGTTAAAAGCCCCTGTTCTGCCTTTTGCTCCAATAGAGCAGAAAGCCAAGCACTGGATATTTTGGACGTTTCCTCCGCCCTCTCCGTCCCATCCTCCATCCCTCCTCATTGCTTGGAGTCTCTGGGGACAGGACTGTGGGAAGTGCTCGCTTCCGCTCGTTTTTCCTCAGCATTCTCCGAGGCTCCTTCTCCTGATGCGCCCACTTTTCCAGACTTCATGACAATAGGACAGGTTTTCTCAATCGAAATCAAAGTAGACGTTTCTTTCTTTTTTTTTTTTCCTTCATCTAAGAGGCAGGTTTCACGTTCCAGGGAGATAAAGGAAAGATCCGCAAGAGGAAGGAGGCGTGCAAGCACTGGTGCAAATGAACTGGAGAGCAAAAAACAAAAGCGGTGGAAAAGCTACAGCGGCACACCTCCGTTTCTCAGCCTCTGACTTTCTCATGTAAAATAAAAGTAGCTCGGCAATGCTTAGGATGGCAGACGCTGTTTTCTCATTGCTGCTGCAGCCTCTGGGAAACAGAGCTCGGATGCCAAGAGCCTGCAGCCCCCTAGCTCTCGTTGGAGGTGCATGAGCTCGAGGGTCCCGGTGCGGTCCGATCACAAGGGAATGCACAGGAGGCACAAAACCACCGGCAGCCGAACCACCGACCCGCAGGCCACCCGGGAATGGAGGCTCCACGGAGGGTATGTTTGATGCTGGCCCTCTGCAGCTCTGCATGGTGCTCGCTCCCTGCCCTCGAGCCCTTCTGCCCGGAGCAATGCGACTGCCAGCAGCGCCAGCACATCATGTGCAGCAACAGGGGGCTCCGAGCGGTGCCCAGGGCCCCTCTGATCGCGCCACGGGACGTTCTCGCCTACAGCTTAGGGGGTAACTTCATCAGCAACATCAGCGCCTCCGACTTCCAGGGCTTCGGCCGGCTGCGGCGGCTGGACCTGCAATACAACCGCCTCCACACCCTGCACTCCTGGGCTTTTGAACAGCTGCCGCGGCTGGAGGAGCTTTACCTGGGACACAACCTGCTGGCCAGCCTGGGCCCGGGATCGCTGGCGCCGCTGCGGGAGCTGCGCGTCCTCAACGCCAATGGCAACCGACTACGCGAGCTGGGAACCGACGCCTTTGCGGGCCTGCGGAGCCTGACCAGGCTGCGGCTGGACGGCAACGCCCTGGAGCACCTGCCCGACGGCCTCTTCGCGCCGCTCACGAGCCTGATCTCCCTGCATCTGGAGGGCAACCACATCCGCGCGCTGGGCGAGCACGCTTTCACCGGCCTAGCCAAGCTGCGCCTCCTGGACCTGTCCGGCAATCGGCACCGCGCGCTGCGCCACCCGGCCCCCTTCAGCCCACTGCGAGCGCTCGGCGACCTCCGGCTCTCTGCCAACGGCCTGGAGCAGCTGAGCGGCGGAGAGGGGGTATTCTGCGTCCTGCGGCAGCTGTCAAGGCTCTGGCTCAGCGACAACCGGCTGTCGCAGCTAGAGCCTGGCACCTTCCGTGGGCTGGGGGCACTGCGCGAGCTCCGACTGGACGCCAACCGCCTGAGTCGGGCGCCGCACGCCGTCTTCGATCCGCTGGTGGGCCTGGAAATGCTGAACCTGAGCCACAACGCCCTCACCAGCGTGCACCCGATGGCCTTCACTCGCCTGACGCGCCTGCGCGAGCTGCACCTACGTGACAATGCGCTGGCGGTGCTCTCCGGTGAAGCCCTTGCTGCCTTGGCGCGCCTCACCCACCTGGAACTCGACGGCGACGGCTGGACCTGCGACTGCCGCCTGCAGGCGCTGCGGAGCTGGCTGGGGGCCTGGCACGCACGCGGCCGCCTGCTCGACGTCTTCCTGCGATGCCACCGACCTCCGGCGCTGGCCGGCCAGTACCTCGATTATCTCGATGAGTCCCAGCTGGGTGCCAACGGCTCTGTGGCCTGTACCGCTGATTTGCCCTACGCCCTGGCCCTCGCCAACAGCACCCAGCCCTGGGTCTCGACGCTTTCACCGCCTCGCAAGCGACTGCTGGCGGCCCCGGGCCTGAGGAAACGCGGGCAGTACCGAGCTGCCGATGCCCTTCCCTCCGCTTCAGCATTGCAGCTACTGGCCACACCCAGGCCACAACCCACTCCTACCTCCCCCTCCCTGGAGCTGCCATCGCAACTTTCCTCATTCATTACCACCTCCGCTGGCGCCAGGATACCACAAATGCCCCCACAGGAGCGAACTGAGACCCTGCAGCGGGCAGGGAGCAAAACCCGGCCGCTGGTGTCAGACCCTTGCGAATTCAACCGACTCTTCCTCACCAACCTGTCGGTGGTTGCCACGGCATCATCCCCCGGCATGGCCACAGTGAGCTGGCAGGTGGCCGAGCATCGCAGCCCACGCTCGGCAGGGCCCGTGCACTTTCGGTTGCTGTACGAGCGCTTCGGACAGCCCACGCGGTTCCAGCGTTTTGTCTACGTCCGGGAGCGCGGCGCATGCTCCACCACGCTGCACGAGCTGTGCCCCGGCGCCCCCTACCTCGTGTGCATAGAGAGCGTGATCGGGGGCCATGCCTGCCCCGTAGCCCCCCGCGAGCACTGCGCGGGCCTGGTGGTGCCGACCGAGGGCCGGGAGGGGGGAGAAGGGGGCGGGGCCGGAGAGCCGGCCAGGGATTACCAGCTGCTCACCATCTGCCTGCTCACCCTCAACCTGCTGCTGGTGCTGCTGGCGCTGGCGGGCTGGGGCTGTCGGCGCCTGCGCAGGAGGTGGAGCCGGCGGAAGGCGCCCGCCCACGTGCGGCACATGTACTCCACCCGGCGCCCCTACCGCTCGGTGGGCACGGGCGTGTCGGCGGACTTTTCGGGCTTCCAGCCGCACCGGCCCCGGCCTGCGGCCGTCTGCGCTCTGAGCGAGGCCGACCTCATGGAGTTCCCCTGCGAGCGCTTCCAGGACACGCACCTGCGGAGGGACGACGTCCTGCAGCAGCGCTTCACGGACTGAGAGCGCCAGGGACTCCCGGCGCCGGCTCCTGCATCCTTACTGGTAACGGGCTGTCATGCCGGGGGGGGGGGGGGAGGGGGAACGGGACAGCTCGCTGGCAAAACTTGAATCCTTTGGTCCCATCGCTGCTTCCTCTCTGGAGCCGCCTGGTGCTTTTCCTGGAGGTAAAATCCTATCAGGTGGGGTTACTGCATCAGGTTTCGCAGTGTGTTTACAGCCATCTTATTTGCTTATGAAAATATTGTACGCCTCCTAAAGGAATGTTTCTAAATCCAAAAAAAAAAAAAATAGGAGAGAAAAGAAGAGGCCCCCATACAGTACATCATATGAGCTAGCTTTTCAAAATGATTGGGGGGGGCGCTGAACTCAAAACAAATTACCCGTCTCTGGTCACTGTGAAGGCGTTTTCTCAATATTGGGGGGGGGGGGGGCGGGGGTTCGAGCGCCCGCAGAGCTGGCAACTGTGCATTGCATCGGAGGTGAGTAACTTTCATCCACCATGCTGGAGATTTATGTTCGGAAAGGATGTTTTGGTCTTTGTTTTATTTCAAGCCCCTTCTCCAAAAAAAAAACCCACTGGATCATTTTTCCACCAAAGTGTGTAGAAAAATCCAAAATTGCCTTAGAGTTGTCCTAAAATCAGGCAATACCAAATCTTTATGAAACACTGCCACTGTTGAAACAATGTCTGTGAAGGAGGATTTAATTTCTAATTGAACAATACGAGAAAAAAAAAAAAAGCATTTGGAAAATAGAAATCGTGCAGATGGTGGAAGCTGAATGGCATGATACATTCAGTTAGAATACAACCAATTCCATTTTATTCTGTTGTATAATTGCATAGTTATTTTCTCTGTGGAATGCAACAATATAATTTGAATTACGGGAGGGGGTTGCTGATTTTGTAATGAAGGAAATTGCAAGTTTCTGAATACAGCTAAAGCAACTGTAATTGACGTTTAACATGTTTTTATATAAATACATAACTTTTTTGTGATACTCATGTTTGGTTTTTTTTAATGTGTATTGAGCTTGCAGGTATATGATTAGTGGTCTGACAAATTTTAAATAATCCATCTTCATAACTATAGGATTGTATCCAGATTTAAGTGGCAGTTGACAGACGGCTGGGGCACAATGGGATGCCCTACAATTAACTAGGTGTGGAGTACTTAAATAAAGGTCGTGCAGCTCTTCTTCATGGTGATATTGTCTGACTTTCAGAAACAGAAAGATTGTATACCTCATGTGATTGTATTCATTTTGAATACTAAGCCATATGTTTTCTGGTGCTCTGCTTATTTAATGAGCATTTTTAACAGCTGATCCACTGTTTTGAATTAATTTCTTGTGATGATGGGTTTATGGGGGAGGGGCTGATGGTTCTATATTTTCAAAAGTACAAGGTTAAGGTCTGGAATCAGCTGTTCCTAGATATCTTGAATCCCTTCAAATTTCAGTATTTACTGAAGTAAGAATCATGTGGACGCACGAGTTTAGTTTACATTCAGTAATCCTTAATATGTGATTCTGAAATGAGATTGGCCAAATACATCTAATCATCTGTGGTTGAACTTTTATCCAATGTGTTAAGGGGGCTCTTCGACTGCCAATACGTACGCTAGGTGTAAAGCATATTGCACTGAAGCTGACCGAGCTTGAGTTCATTTTGCAATAATTTTGAGCCTTGTTTGAACTGTTAAGGTGCAGAACTCGGTGCCCTGCATGAATATGAGGTTGCTGGCAAAGACCAAGATTTGCTGTGGTTTAACGGGAATATAGCGGTGAGTGGTGCTCATGAGTAAAATGCACATTACACATTTGAACTGTATCACTGGATATTCTTCCAATGGGAGATGCGGAAATGCTGTACATTTTTTCTTTCAGTTATGTCAATAAACCCATTTGTTAAAAAGTTAAAGTGTCAAGCTTGAAATGTTTAAGCAGAGCTATAGGAAATGTGCAGTTTGCTCCTTTGTACAGTAGGGGGGTTTCTCCCACAGGCTTTGGGGTGAGCAGTTTCCTCCCACTCTGATTCATTCGCGTGATCTCTGCATACTTGTTTTCAGCTGGGTCAGAGTTACCGTAGAGATTGGCTTGGTTCTGAAGCAGTGGGGTCAGCACAGGGCACCTGACTAAAACATTTCTAAACGTCATAAAAGAGAGAATTGTATTTTTTAAAGATAAACAACAGATGTGAGCCACCCTGGGAGAAAAAGGGGACGATGCCATCAGCGTAATCCTGGGAAAATGCTCGCTCGCACGTACTAGTCTCACAGGTAAAGCAGAATCCTAGCTGGCAAGGCTTCCCTTAGTTAATAAAGGTGTGTGTTAAGTACAGGGCAGTGCCAGAAACATCTTAGATTTCTGTTGCACAAACACTGGCTGCCTTTCATGGCGACTGGAACCAGAAACTGTCCATGAGTTTTGGAAAGTTGCTGAAAATGAGATATGACGGAGGCTAAATGCCCATGATACCATTAAAAATGTAATGACAATTAACTGGCTATTCAGTCACGTGGGGGTGTAACTCAAACCAGTCCCATAGCTCCAAACTGGACCGTTACTGGAAAAGCCAGACTCTGGCCTTCGGGATTTTTTTTTTTTTTTATGAATAAAGCTCTGCTCATTAGCCATGGGAAATGGCTGAATGTGGACTTCTTTGTTTTATTCATTCCTGTAATAGTTTTCTTTCAGTCCCTTCATTAGAAATTCCCTGCTTACATATTACAAATACAGACTGGCTGAGCTTTCTACAGAATGGTTGGTATTGCTGCCATCTTTCAAGGAATGTCATCCAATCTGATTTTGAACAAATGCCAAGAGTCCAGAGCATTTGGTTATTTATTTCCTAAAGTGCTGCTCTGTTTGCTCAGAAGAAAGCTATGTTTGCTGTTTTTTGAAGTACCTCCCCCCTTACAAGATGTTCAGACATGGAAGTTACATTGCCTGCTTTGTTAATTCTTGAATTTTACAATTTCAGTGTCTTATTCTTACATATTTTTTTTCTCACATCAAAGTAGCACTTCAGCATGGCCAACCAGAATGTTAGCTATGTTGAAATGCTTTCCCAACTGTGGATAAAAGTGAAATGTGACGCAACACATGCTCTTCTGAAGAAGAAGGAATAACTAGGAATACAAGTTTTGTCCTGTAATTTGGAGGTTACTGTGCCAGATGCTCTCTTGCCTTCCTGATGGCACAGTGACTCTGGCTGGGCTATCCGAGGAAGCTTCAAAATCGCCCGCAGTTTCCTCAATCAAAGGGAAAACAATGTAAAAGGAAAACAAGGAAAACAATGTAAAAGTTATTTTTCCTCACAGAAAGGGGTAGAAGTGCTATGAATTTGAGATGAATTACCCTGAGGACACTGTTCCCTCTAAGCTGTGCGCGTGCATGCGCAGACACAGGCCGTAAACCCTGTGCACGTGGCAAAAGACAGCATGCACATAAAATGGCATAATAGCATATATATATATATCCTTACTATGCAATCATGCTTAACTAAAGGAAAATATGAAATCACATTTATTTTATTTGATATTTTCTATTCAAAACAAATTGAAATAGCAGAATTAATTTCATTAAATAAGTTACTTAAATAACACTTTCAAAATCCCAATATTATTTTGCATTATGCTTGCACAGGCAATACTTGGCTCAGAGAGCAGAAATGTAAGCTCAGCTTATAAAAGAGGTGGCAAAAGAATATTTCTGTGCACAAAGCTTCCCCAGCCCATTCTGAATCTATTGAGCTGAAGGGCTGGTTTAAGTCTTGCGGGCGCAGTTTTAAGGCCTCATTTAAGGCCTCATACTAAGCATGTTCCCTGTAGATACAGAATGGGAGAAAAGTCTTAGTAAATCAGACCCTTAGTTAGCAGCTTCCATATCTCCCTAGCTGTTCTCTTGTGTGGAATGTGGTGTTTTCCTTTACATTTTTTTTTGTTTGTATTATGTGGGGAATTATTAATTTCCTCTGGAGTACAAATAGAGAAACCTATTATAAAAATTAGAAAATGATTGACTTCAATGGACCTTGAGTCTTCTTTAAACCTAACCATTTATGTAACAGTTTCTAAATATATTTAGAGGCCAATATTCAAAACAGCATTTAGCAGGATAAGTACTACTTATCCAGCCAAATGGCAGCGCTGAATATCCAGCTGGGATGAGTGGGCGCCACTTAAGCCGGGTAAGTCGCATATCCGCCGGAGAAGTCAGGGGCAGGGAATGGGCATAACGGAGAGGAGTTGAGTTAGCCGGATAACTCTGGTCAGGACACAGGGTAGCCTAACGTTAGCCAGATACATTTATCTGGCTAGGTTTAAGATAACCGGGTATATTAAGTGGTGCTGTCAAGCCGCTGAATATACAGCACTAGTTAGCCGGATAGGTTTATCTGAATAACAAGCAGAAACGTACAGCAGCTGAATATGGACCTCTTAAGATACAAAACCAAGTATGTCAGTGACTTTTCTTTTTGAGATTTCATTACCAATTACTGTTGTGGGAGACTGAACTTATACACTGATTAGAGTGTACAGTACTTTACATCCACTGAGGGTACGGCCACCATTACTATGTAGAGATGTGAGTCGGAACCGGAATCTGTTCAGATTCCGGTTCCGATTCACATCGTGTTTTTTTTTTGTCCGCCCCGATCGCGGTTTTGTTTATCGGCTGTGCCTGAGCCGATAAACAAAAAACCCACCTCGACCCTTTAAAAGTAATCCCTTAGCTTCACCCACCCTCCCGACCCCCCAAAAAACATTTTACAGGTACCTGGTGGTCATCTTTAAAAATGGCGCGGGCCATCCAGTGCTCCTACCATGTGACAGGGGCCAGTCAATGGCACAGATACCCTGTCACATGGAAGGGCCATCGGCGCCATTTTGGTTAGTGGCAGCCGACGGCCTGGGAGCGGGAGGACGGCCCGGAGCAGGAGATCGCTCCCGGGACCCCCACTGGACCACCAGGTACCTGTAAAATGTTTTTGGGGGGGTCGGGAGGGTGGGGGAAGCTAAGGGATTAGTTTTAAAGGGTCAGGGTGGGTTTAGGGGTTATTTTTGTGTGCCGTTTTTCCCGCCCTCCCCCAAAACGATAAGATAACCCCCACAAACAATATCGTGGGGTTTCCCTATCATTTTGGGGGAGCCCCCGATTTCTGACGATTTTGAAAATATCGTACGATATTTTCAATCGTCCGAAGCCCAATTCACATCCCTATTACTATGTAAGCACTGAATACTTGGGGGCCGAATCAATATTTGTGCACAGAAAGCGTTTAGTTTAGTTTTTCCTCCTTCTTAATATCGCAATGGTATTAAGTAGGAGGCAGTACAGAAAAGCAATTTTTTTCTGCTTTTCATACTAGTTTTAGGACTGCTCAGCTATTAATGCCTGCTCCGGGCAGGCATTAATTTCTGATCACTAAATGTGCGTCCTAGATGCACATTTCTTTTTGCATTGGAGGTGAATGGCTAATAACCTCATTCACGTGCATTTGCATGTGATGAGCGCTATTAGATTCACTCCGTGTTGGACGCGCGTTGTAGAGGTGCTAATCCCCATAAGTGGATTAGTTAGCGCCAATATAACCCACATCCAACTGCGGGTTATACAGTGCGTTCGGCTGAGTGCACTGTATTGCATGTATGGAAGTTGGCAGAATACAAGATTATCAAATAAATAAATAAATAAATAAATAAATAAATAGATTAATTGTGGCTATTTCACAATTACACTGCACCATGTGAAGTTTGGGGAGTGGGGATGGAAGAGATTTAAGGAAAGCATGGGGAAAAATAAAAGCAAATTGAGTTTCAGAGGATAGGGTGTTTATTTTATTTTTTTTTTTTAAAAAGACGCTAAGCTAATAACCTCAGCAATGTGGTTGGTGTGTAATGTTTGTTTTTTGTTCTATTATTGTCTGAGCCATGACCAGTCTTTTAGTGGTGAGTTCACTGGGGCCATCCTCTTCTCATAGCTGATCCATTGCTTTCTTTGCACTTTTCTCTGTTTGTCTAGTATTAATGTGGATATGTTGTCAATAGAGTATAGTGACTTTAGCTAACAGCAATATAGATTTGCTAGAATTCTCTATAAAAAAAAAAGCCTCTGTCTGTCATGCTCCCATAATAGGTGTCTGACATCATGATCAATCTGGCTGCCAAAAAACTAGATAGCCACACTGCATGTACACACTCTCACACAATCATCACACACACACACACAAATATACTAAGGCTGGAATGGTCAGCTGGGCCAGAGGCACAGAGGGTAATGACTGAGGCCTGGAGTGGGGGCACTGAAGGGTGAAATGATTGAGGACTGAACTGGAGAAAGGACTGGTGATTGAGCAGAGACACAATGTAAAGAGAACATTTGGAAATCATGTCTACTCCATGGAATACACTTTTCCAGTTCTGAGAGACAATGCACGATGTGGGTACAACATTGTGAAATTCTCAAACGATCAAGTCTTGTCTCATGAGCATTCTTCCAATATGTGTGTATATAAAAAAATAAAAAATGCACACTTTCACATGTACCCTTTCATGCTGTGCTGCTGTGTGTTTCTGTTATGAAAAGTACAGAGAACTCCATGAATTGTAGAGCAGATTTTTCTCTCCTTTCTGCATTTGGTTATACAACACTCTGCCGGATCATGACTCTGAGAGGGGGGGAGGGGTGAGGAGCCAGCTGCACAAGAAAACCGTAAGAGCACACACAACAGCCATCATCACTTCACTGCTGGAATCTTTTCTCAGGATGTGATCTTTTTTTACAGACGAGGTGACTGTGCGCTGCCCCACAGCCCGAGCTTGATAAAATAGCATCTGCTTCATGGCAGGGCTGGCTTTTGCTTTAAGTAACTTAAGTAAAGCTCCACTTTTGAGAGGGAAGTCTGTGTAAGACGAGACCTCCCAGGACATGCCCATCTGCTGAGTGACTCCATACTACAGTAATAAACTAGGACAGGAACTCTGGATATGTTCTACCTGAGGAGTTTGGTGAGTCCTTCTGTAATAAGCTCTGGTAATTGGTTACATCAGTCACAGAAAAAAAAACCCAAAAAAAACCATCCAGGGTCTTTGTATTCCGTTCTCACTATATGGTAATGGAATGTGTAGAAAGTGATTTTTAACCTGCAAAAGTAATCAGATAAAAGCTAGAAGTTACAGCCAGAAGGATAATCTGAATGTCTCTCTCATTTACCAAGTGGGTTTTTTCTCTCTCAAAGCTAAGGTCACACGGTGAGGGTAGCAGGAATGAGAACTGAGCTTGGGGGCCTTAAGCCTCCAGTACTCGCAGTGTGGGGACTGGCTGAGTGTTACAGACAGGGCCTGTGCAAGAGTGTTAGGCACCCTAGGTGAATCTTCGGCCTTGACCCTCCCCTCCTCACAGTCCCGACCTCATTCACTGAGATGCTGCTGGTGGCCCGCCAAATGTTTGCTTTTCTCGGCTACGAGCAGGATGGGCTCTGCTCGCAGCACATTGAGTCTCTACTCCTCTCAGCTCTGAGCAGGATAGGCTCCGCTCGAGGCCCTACATGGCTGCTCTTTGCTGCCCCCTAATGGTTGGCGCCCTAGGCGACGGCCCAATTCGCCTAATGGGAAGTACCAGCCCTGGTTACAGAGCCTTTCATCTCTAGGTTGCTAATTCAAATCTGGCTCAGGGTGATAGGGATCTTAAAAAGGTGGCTTTTGTGAAATGAGTTGGTGGATTCAGTTCAGTTTTGAATGCTATAGCGGAAGAGTTCTCAGTACAGCCCTTGTCAAATTCCTACACATCTGTGAAGTCTGCTGCACACCTTGTAACTGATTTGTGGCAAGGCCATGGGGAGGAGCTCTGTTAGGTTACGCTATGATAATTAAAACAATCGCTTTCAGAGAGCGAAGTTCTTACTGCTCAGATTGCAGAATTATATTAAAGGTGAAAAAAAAAAAAAGAAGACAGTATCCGTGTGAATTGAAATAAGCAATTTTAGAACATGCCAACCTTGACTGATGAAGCAGAAATTAAAGGAGGCCCAGCCGCTTTAGGCAGGGACCTCATAACTGGGCAGGCGTGCTGCAACCAGCTCGAGGGGGGAAGGGTGGGGAGCATGCGGCCAATAGGGCTCCCTGTCTGACTTGAAACTAAGCCAGGAGCCAATGAGAAAGGGAGAGGCAGCAAGGGCACGGAAACAATACGGGCAGGTGAGGGAGTGGTTGCACATTAGCTGACAGAGGGCCGATGCAATAAATTTGCATAGAAAGCGGGCGCTGAACAGTCAGCCTCAGGGGGGCGCCATGCAATATTTAAATTAGGGGGTCACGTTAGTAAGGAGGCGCTAGGGTTGCTTGCACGTCCCTAGCGCCTCCTTGCTAACGCGAACCCGATCGGCGTAGGCAGTCTGCCGGTTAGGAAAATCGATGCCGAGTTTATCGGCATCGATTTTTACCTAAACACTGCACAGCCAGGGGGTTCAGGAAACAGATGCTTGTCATTCGAGCATCTGTTTCCTACACCCGACTGCCAGTGTTGTTATTATTTCTCTATTTTTTAACTTTATTTAGTTTCACTTTTCCTCCTAATTAGTATCGCAATGATAGTAAGTAGGAGGCAGTACAGAAAAGCAGTTTTTTCTGCTTTTTTCTGTACTGGTTTAAGGAGTTTTGCCTCTTACGATCCTTAGATGTCAAGCGTCTTGTCGTGCGGTATCTGGAAGTCTCTAAGCCTTTTTGAAAGACAGATCGCCTGTTTGTTCACCATGGTGGGAATAAGCAGGGCACTCCAGCTTCATGGGCTACCATAGCTCGTTTGGATTAAGAAGGTGGTCACGGCTGCGTATGTGGATGCTGGAAAGCCGTTGCCTACTCAGGTTAGGGCTTATTCCACTAGAGCTCAGGCAGTGTCATGGGGGGAGGTTAGTCTGTTGTCTCCCTTCGATATCTGCCGAGCTGCGACATGGTCCTCCTTACACACTTTTTCCAGGTTTTATTGTCTGGATGTGCAGGCCCGGGCGGATGCAGCCTTTGCACATTGCCTGGACCAGGGGCAGCCTCCTGCCCTGTTGGGGAGTAGCTTTGGTACATCCCACTGGTCCTGATCCATCTGTCTTCAAGCTAGGAAATGGAGAAATTACTTACCTGATAATTTCATTTTCCTTAGTGTAGACAAATGGTCTCAGCTTCCCGCCCTCAGCTGCCGCATGAGTGTGTCAATAGTCCTCCTGTGGGGCTATGAGGCTCCAGGTATTACTGATGTGTTCATCCAGACCCTAGCTTGGGGTACCTAGAATCTTATGTGAATTCAGTGTTTATGGTTGGTTGAGTACAGTTCTGGTTACCTGTTTTTAATCAAGTTTTTTGCTAGTCTGTCCACAGTTGCTTTTGAAGAGAATATCGGCAGGCTGGTGTCAATGCAGGGATATATATACTGTGATGTCAGCTTGCTCCAGCTCCATCTACCGGCAGGGGAGCATAAACCACTGGTCCTGAGTCCATCTGTTTACACTAAGGAAAACGAAATTATCAGGTAAGTAATTTCTCCATTTTGTCAGCGGGAAACACTAATGCATCATGATCTCAGTTCCCTCTTTCAAAATAAAAACATTGGATACACAAAACTACACTCCATCTGAATTCTGAAGAGGGATAATTTGACATTCCTCACCTCGAAATCCAACGAGAAATCAGACATAAGAACACACCATGTCCACCAAGTAATCTTAAAAACCAGAGTATGCCGAGGTTGTACATCCCAAGAGCTGAAGGCACACATGGAGCTACTGTCATAGGCCTCCGGCCATGCTTAAGAACATCAACAAACCCAAATATTCCAAAGGTACTGGAGCACGAAAGTGAACAGCCAGAATTGGTCTCCATTCTTAAGCTTGAACAAACGCTCTAACAAACAGAAGGAATGAGCGAGAATTTGCCAGCTCACCCAGAGAAAGTAGCAAAAGAATTTGCAAAAACAAAACAAAATAAAAAAACTGTTTACAGAGCTAGACCCGCAAACAAGGAAAAACAATGGGCAAAAAGACAAATAGAGTTGGAAATACAAAGATTTATTTCGAACAACTGTGCTTGTTCAAAGCCCGACAGTGGAATGGCTAAGGAGAGGCAAACTTAAATCTAAAGATGATTGCAGCACGGAGAAAAGTTCACCGCCAGCATAGGAAAAGAAATAACGGTAAAAAAGACAAATACAGATTTTGTAAAACAGACCTGGAAATGGTTACACGTCTCTTTGTTATGTGTGACATGCTGATGTTGAAAGGTCTGTACACAGAGAGCTAGACTAAGGTGGCATGACTTAATGACTTGATGAGTCAGGATTAAATGGGCCCTGTAGTCCTGACAACTAGCTGCTGTGCTCAGGTTCAATGTATGCTTAATTCTACCAGTTCAGGCATTGCAACAAAAGAATGTGCTTGATCATTGTCTTTATTCATAAGGAAAGATTCTTACCATCAAGAACAGTGTTACATCTTGTCACAGTCATACCAAACTTTATATGACCTCTTCTGCATTCTCTAGAATTATTTATTTTTTTTACACCTTTTGCTTTCAGAAGTATTTTCATATCAGTGTGAACATCGGCACCTACAGCCCCACTTGTTCTCCTGTTTGACCCGGCAGATGTTTCAGGACATGTTGAGCCTCCGACATTGGACTCCTGCCCCCAGCATCAGACTGTGTGATGATATGATGATGTGATTGCGTGGAGAAGCAAGGCAGAGAGATCCTCTTCAGAATGTAAAGATTTAAAGCAGTAATGTTAGCTGTTCACTTATTTATTTCTGGGACTTGCGGGATATCAACTTGCCGGTATAACCAGGGTACTTTTAGAAGAATGCCCCTTTACGGGCTAGGTTGGACCCTCCCCCAGCTGTAGATTTCAGATCCCTGCTATCCCTAGGTGTTTTTGGCTCTATAATGTCCTCTTTTGCAGTTATTCCTAGAGTTCCTTTTCTCCCCTAAAATGTAAGGAGGGGAGGGGGGAGTGAGGTTTGTCATCTTCCTCCTGCCACAGTTAAGGTTGCCACCTCACCCAGGCCAACCCAAAGAGGGTGAATCAGGCCTGAATTATCTCATTGTATGCATGAACATGCAAATTCTTACTTTTTTAAAAGAAATCCAAAGTACAACTATATGTATGAAATGAGTGCCAAAGCAGGACTGGATCAGCCTCTTTGACAACATGAGCTAGTGAGATGGCAACCCTAGGCATAGGTGGAAAATGATGCTGCCTCCAACAGCGGGCCAGTCAGACCATGGGAACAGCCACCAGAGAGTAACAAATTGAACAACAGTAGTCTATGGGTACACTGTCAATCAAAATTGACATCAGCCAATCAGCGTTCACTTTCGGTCTAAGCCCCACCCACCCCATAGAAGTGGATGGGGCATAGCCCTGCCCCCTCCTGCCCCATCCCATCCCCTGGCCATGCCCCTAGCTCCGCCCCTGGCACCCTTCATGGCCCTGCTCCTCCCCCCAATAGAAGTGAATAGAGTGGCCCCTCCAATGCCCTGCCCCCAAACCAATCTCCCTTTGATGTTACTGGTGGCCCCTCCCATGCCCCACCCCAAGCCAAACCCCCTATGGTGTCACAGGTATGACATCACCGGAAGTCCAACCCCCCTCACCACAGTCCCCAAAAACACGTCCCCTAGAACATCATCAGAAAGGGCCCTGTCACTTTTTAATGATGACAGAATTAATGGACTCTAGTTGTTTTTGATGATCTCACCAGAAGTACAATACAAAACCCAACCCACCCACCCCAAAAATGCATCCCCTAGAACATTAGCAGAAATGTCCCTGTCACTTTATAATGATGACAGAGCTGGAAGCATGCTGTTTTTCTCTAGCCCCTCTGTTTTAAAAGTTACTATCTGTGAGGTGGCAGGAAGCTGTCTCTTGTTCTGTACACAGAGACAGGGAGAATCTCTCCCCTCCCCCCCTTACTGTAGATATGCATGCCCCAACCCCCAAGGGCCCCTAACCTGGCAGAGTGAAATTTGAGCAGAGGATAATTAACAGCTTGGTGTTGGGTGTTGGAAGTTGTGGGACTTCAAAAGTGAATAAAACAAGGATTTAGTTTTCTTTAAAAAAACAGGCCTCTGTGTTTACAGCCATACAAAAGAGCCATGCACCAGCAGATCTTAAATAAAATGTATTAAGAACCAAGCACTATAGGTATGGGTGGGTGTGAGAGAGAGAGTTCACACCTTGTCCTGGTTCCACCCTTTTGCACAGGTCAAATGTGTCTTTAGCACTGCCCATCTCTCCCCCCTCCACAGTTCCACTTCCTTTTTAATTACAAATTCAGCCCTAATTGTAGATAATTCCCTGTCCCAGAGGGCTTGCAATCTAATGGCCTGATTTACTATGGGAAAAAATGCTTAATAAATGAGGCCCTAAATTTCTACATGAGGCAATGGAGGGTGAAGTGACTTGCCAAGGGCACAAGGAGCATGAAGAGGATTTCAATCCTGGCTTCACTGGTTCTCAGCTCTAAGCACTAGGCTGTTCCTAGAATAACTGCATACACAGTTCCTTACAATAATATTTATGGCCTACAGCTCCCCCTGGTGGTTTGATGGAGTAACTGCAGCAACCTACTCCTTGTGCCAGAGCCAGAGAGCATTGCATCCAAGAAGAAAAAGCCAAATGTGCATTTACTGCCAGTGTATATTTGCACAGCATTGTTCTTAAATACAGTACCAAGGAAAGGCATTATAGTTGCTAACACTGTTGATTTTTTTGTGGCAATTTTGAACCAGATTAAAAAAATGTTGTAGATCTGACAATTTGTACATGAGTTATCAAAATATTAAGAAAAAAAGTGAGAATATACGGAAAAGAAATGAAGACAGCTCTAAGATTCTGGTACTGGTCAATATTATTTCTGGTCTGCTAGCAGGATGCAACATATTTGCTGCTATAGCTGCTGTTTTTCCTGCTTTCCCAAGGAATATACAGAGTATTCCCCCCCCCCCCCAGCTTTGAGAAATGTGCTTCTTTTCTAGCTTTATATTAGAAATGAATGAAACTAAACTTCATGTTCAAAGACCAGAAAACCAAACAGCTGCTAAAGGCCTTGGAGTGCTTTTTCTTTCCCACACTCACAGACATAGGCCTATCTGTCATGACCACAAGCATCAGCATAAGAGTATGTATGACCTGGTATATCTACCAGGATGATTTATTAAACCTGGTGCAACCCTGTGCTCACACCAGAGGAAAGCAACCTCCAGTCCTCGTGGATACTGATCTGCTCTGGTTTTCAGGATAGTCCTAATAAATAGCAAGAGACAGATTTGCCTGCACACTATTTCCATTGTATGAAAATCTATCTCGTGCCTATTTCATTAGGGATACTCTGAAAACCCAAATGGACTGATTTCCATGGAGACTGGTCGTTGTCGATCCCTGGCTCATACAAAACTAACAAAGGCTGAGCCATCAGGGGTAGGTAACTCTGGTCCTGGAGTGCCACAAACAGGTCTGGTTTTCAGGATACCCATAATGAATATGCATGAGAGAGATTTGCATGCACTGCCTCCAATGTATGCAAGTGTATCTCATGCATATACATTGTGGATATCCTGAAAACCAGATCTGGTTGTGGCACTCCAGGACTAGAGATGACTACCCTGAGTCGGCCCCTGACTAAAAACCATGCATGGCCAGGACCTATCCCCACTGTCACAATGGAGTGGCCACAGCAATGGTTGTTATCATTCAGTGTTAGTGTAATATACACTGATTAGCCATTTCTGATAACAATGACTAAAACTTTGGTGATGATAAATTATCTCTTGACTTCTAATTCTTATATCGATTGTTAAAGAGAAATTTGCCTTAAAATAAATTAACTGGAACTATTTGATACCATGGCATTGAGAAACTGGGGAGAGCTGCTGCTATTTTCTTTTTTTTTCCTTCCTTCCCCTCATTATCAAAACATTGCAATTTTATTTCTTCTGTTAATGAACTAATTTAAGATAAGATATGACTCTTTTATATGACTGTAAAAGTGTTGCACTATAGATGAGCCAACCAAATTTGCTTTCATATAAAGAGGTGCACTGCCACCCAGTGGTTTCAGAATTTATCACCGTTTCCAGGATCGTTGCTGGATAGCTCGATATGTCATTTTCAATTGACTTATTTCATCTGAAGGGACAGTGTCTAGAGTAGTTACAAAAAAAAAATGCATCTATTCTACTTATAACTTATGTGTTCTTTCTATATTGTTTACCAGTTTTCCTGAGCTTAGTCAGTTCTGAAACTACAGAAGAGGGATCAAGCAAGTTGAATGGAGGCACGGGATTAGTTCACCAGAAATAAAACCGGTTAAAAGAAATCCAATAAAGTAGCTGAGTTAAGGATGCAACCTTTATAAGACCAATCAAGGTGATCTTTTTAAAACTGAAATATAATAGTTTCTAGTCACATTTATCTGAGGAGGAGTATGAGTGGGTGTAGAAAATTCTAGCACACTACTGTTCCTTTGCTGTGCAATTGATTAATAATTAGGATAATTGTTGGATTTCTAATGCCAGTCTGACTCTGACTGTTGATATTCTCTCTCTCTCTTTCTCTCTTTTATCTACAATAGAAAAGAAAGAATAAAGAAATCAAGCAAAAATCCTGTATGATTTGGGATATTTTTTAGAACATCTTGCTAGCACTACAGAATTGCTGACAGATTGAAATGCTACCAAAATAAACAGAAGTAGTAAATTCTGTTGTATTTCAGTACAAACCAGAACCAGAAGCAATCTTGGCAGCACTTGTGATTTGCAGAGTGAATTTCTGGTATTTTGCCTCCTTCAGATAATTATTTTTGTGGATTGTAATCTTCCAAAGCCTCCAGATCAAAGTGTGTCTGGATTAAACAAGATCTTGACATTCTCTAGGACAGGAATGAGATAGACGCAATAAAGAAATGAAATAAAATTACTTTTAAACTGAAAGCTCATTCAGATTTTTGCAACTGATCTTACTGGGAAGGGACACTATTGTAAGCAGACTAATGACCATGCCACTGGAGCACAAGCTGAGTGCCTTGGCTCATTACGGAGACACGATTGAGAGAAATCACTACTATAAGAGCGAGATCTGTGGGTAGCTGTCATTTATTTGAAGTGCTAAAAAGCAGGATATACATAAAATAAATCAAATCAAATCAACTTTCTGATAAACTCCCCTCTTTCTTTCTCACTAACTTTGACTCCTGATTTTCCTTCTTCCTTGAACCATCTTCCCCTTCCCTTATTCTTGGGACTTTAACCTCCACACTGATGACCTCTCTAATTCTTATGCCTCAAAACTCCTTTCCTTAATCTCCTCAGTTGATCTCCAACCCTACTCTACTGCCCCTACTCACAAGCATGGCCACTGCATTGATCTAGTCCATTCTTCCAACTGCTTTCTCAGACTTCTTCACCTTACTTCTTCCCCTCTCAGACAATCATCTGCTAATTTTCACACTAAATCACTCTTTCCCACAGCCTCATCCAGTCATCACCAATACCTTCTGAAATTTCCAGGCTATCGACCCTTGCATCCTCTCCACTACTGTCTCATCTCTCTTCTCCTCCATCATATTTTTTCCTCTGCTTTAGATACTCTTGCCCTCCCATTACCCAAACCCCAACTTTGGCTCAATCCTGTGTCCACTATGCAGAGTGTCTCTGGCTAAAATATTGTGCCCATGCCAATTTCATACATTCCAAATTCATGCTGACCTTATTCCAGTCTGCTATTGCACTTGCCAAGCAAGATTATTATGTTCTGTTGACACACTCTCTTGAAATCAAACCTTGCCTTCTATTTGCCATTCTCAATTTCTTTCTCAAATTGCCTTTGCTTCCCATGCCCCTTCATTCTCTGTTAAGACTATTACTGACTACTTCTATAATAAGGTGCACAAAATTAGTCCCAAATTCTCAACTATATCACTCCTACATACCTCCCCTCCTTCATTCCTCTCCCTTTCCTCTAGCCTCTGTTACCCTCTCCTTCTTTTCTGAAATCACAGTGGAGGAAACTGCCCAACTTCTCTCCTCCTCCAAACTCACTACTCACTTTTTTGACCCCAATCCCACCCCTCTTCTCAATTCTATTTCCCATACAGTCTTCCCTTCCTTCTGTCACATTCTCAATTTATTGCTTTCCACTGCAACTATTCCCGCACCTTCAAACATGCTGTGATCACACTACTTTCAAAAATCCTTCACTGCATCTTACCTGCCCTGCTAACTAACATCTAATCTCCTTTTTCCCTTTTGCATCCAAACTACTTGAAACTATTGTTCAGTTCTGCTGTCTTGACTTTCTTTCATTTCAAGCCATTATCAATCAACTCCAGTCTACATTCCACAGAAACAGCCCTTGCCAAAGTCTCCAGGGACCTGTTTATGGATAAAACCAAAAGTCTTTACTCGATCCTTATCCTCCTTGACTTATCTGCTGCTTTTGACATTGTTGATCACCACCTACTTCTTGATATTCTGTCATTTCTTGGATTTCGGGACTCCAACAAGTGTTACCTGACTCCCTTTAATGTGAACAGAGGTTCAAAGAGTTGAAAGGTACATGCATGAGGAACTCCACATTGTGGATTTCACCAAGGAGTTCGTTGTTCAGACAAATGCCTCTGAAGTTGGACGAGACACTTGCAATGTTCTCTCTAAGGATTATATTGCTGTGTACTACCCTGTGAGTACTACTTTCTTTGATGCAAAAAGCCTATCAATTTTATGCTCATAGCAACCCAATCCTTAAAAGGAACATTAAGCAGCATGCACACAAACCTTCTCACACACACATACACTAACAAACTTGCATATTCACTCGCACATTCTTTCACTCAAATATATACTCATTCTCACAAACCTACACACACTCTCTCATTCCTCTCATTCACTTCCCAGACTGTCACGCATATGCATACTCACTCTTCTCCTCCTCTTCCACACACACATACACACACTCATCTTAATAACTGCAAACCCTTCACTGACAAACACTTTGAAAAGTAACACAAAACCCTCAGGACTCAAACAGCAGCAACCTTATCTATGACATGGTAGCAATGCGAATATTATACCATGCCATAGAACACAAATACACCACCTAATAGGGTTAACAGAACAAGGCCCTTCAGAAAAGCTACATGCCAGCAGAAATACTGCACTTCAGTTACAAATGTAGAACACAGACAGTCCCTTACCTAATACAGAATAAGGGACTACAAATTAGAAACAGAAACATGCAGACAAAAATAAAATGGAAAGCACGAGAAAAGAGACTCTGAACAGTGGAATACTGAAGAGTATTCCCCATGTTGCCTTTTTTTCTTTCACCACCTGTCTTCTTCTCTTCTTTCCTCCATCCATACCCACACACTGGCAGCCACACACACACATATCCCTAAACACAGGCTCTCACCCAGCCACACACACACACTCAGGCTCTCACTCAGCCACTCACTACCACATACACAGGCTCTCAAACTCCACCTCCACACACACAGCCTCTCTCACACACACATAGCCTCTAACTCACCCACAAACATACACCCAGGCTTTCACCCACCCACAGACTCTTATCCTTGTCCTTCAAACAGAAGCAAGCACATACACAGGCAACCACACATATACCCCCGTCTACAGCCTCTCACCCACCCTCTCCTGTATACACACAGGTTCTTAACCTCCATATACATACAGCCTCTTTCACACACACACTCACCCCCACAACATCTCGCCCACCCAGGTAGTCACTCCCTCACCCACACACACACACACACACACACACTCAGCCTGGCTCTCACACACAAGCAATCACCCACACACACAAGCAGTCACCACCCTAACACCTAGGCTCTCACCCAGTCACTCATATACACACACAGGGCCTGGACTTGTCTTCAGCCACCAGCCTTCTCTCACTTTCATTCTCTTCAGCTGCTGTGGGACAGGCTCTGCGGTAGCTTGCCGAGTTGTGGGATGAGCAGCAGCAGGAGTCACGTTTATCCAAATAACATCTCCTGCTGCTGTAGGGCTGATCTTGCTGTAAGAGATGTGAAACTGGCCCCATAGCAGCAGATGACATCAGGATAAACGTGACTCCTGCTGCCTGGGAAGAGGTCTAGAGAGGGGTGATGCCACTGATTGGATCAGGCAGGGGTGTGATTTATCCCTTCCTCATCTGATCCCTAAGCGGGGGAGAGGGGACAAAAAGCTGTGTGCAGTCCTGAACGTGCACAGTTTAGAGGGAACAGTGGGCACTGGTGGTGGCACAAGAAAAGGATGGGGAGGAATACTCTAACTTGTACCTTAGTTGTAAATTATTACCAGTGGAAAAAAAATGTCTGCATCATTGAGAAGGAATGCCTGGCCATCAAATCAGCAGTGGACAACCTCTGATAATACTTACAGAATGAACCACTCAACTGCTTGCAGGGTGTGAAGAAGACCAATGTTAGGATATTGTGTGCTCCAACAGTACATCTTCGACATCCACATCAGCCAGGATCAGAAGTCCTAAATGCTGATTTCCTTACAAGTAAAATGAGAAGTGAGGCTCTTGACAATAGTGCAAATGCATATTTAGAATTGAGGAAGGTGTGTCGCAGGCTATACATTCCTCATGATAAACACAATCAGGGATCTGGGGAACAGTCGTGCAACACAGGTACAGTAGCAACAGCCTACGAACAGATACAAATATTTAGCAGTAAACCTTGGCAGAAGAAAAGGAACACAAGAAATAGAGGGGAGTACCAGGGTGGAACCTCAGGACAGGGGTAAGATTGTATGTGTGAATGAGACAAGGAACCTAAGTGTTCCTTGTCTCATTCACACAGAGAGGGGACCTGTCTGAGTTAATGAGGTCGGGGCTGGAGCCAGGGCCTGGACTGGGGAGGGGAAGGGGGGGGGGGGGTTGGGCGCAAGGCAGAAAGTTCACCTAGGGTGCCTAATACCCTTGCACCAGCCCTGCACAAGAGAGAGAAAGAGAGAGAGCTTTTCCCTGGAGCTGAGAAGAATTTGGGGTTTTTTGTATTTTTCCTGAGTGGCAAAGAAGTTTTGAGGCTATCCTTGTTTACCCCAAGGGTTGGGACAATTGAAGATCTGTTTTTTGCAGCCAAGGTCCTTTCATCCAGAGAGGTCCAATGAGCATTTTGGAGAGGAGAGGTGAAGTAGGAAGAGACTTGACATCTGGATACCCACACTGGAGACTTCACTCCAGACACAGGATACTGACTGGTTTTTTGGAAGATCTGTAATTCACCAGCGACCTCAGATACTGTTGAGGAAGGGATCCCTCTACACAAAGGATACCACTTCCCATCTGAGACACTTATCTTTCCACTCCCTGGAGGGTAAGCGAATCTCAGGAGCCATTGCTGAGGGAAACTTAGAGAGAGAGAAAGAGAGAGAGAAGAAAATTATATTGAAAGAGACCAGTCTGGACACAGATGTAACTGGGAACCACTTTTGTTTATGTAAACTGATTATTTTGAATAAATTACAGTACATTTTATATTTGGAACACCCAATCAGAGTGTCCTGCCTGTTCCATTCCAGGTACCTACTCCCAGGAATCATCAGTAAAACACAGGGAAGGGATTCCACCTCCACACCTTGGGCCTTTAGAAAGCAATCCACACCTCGGGGGGGGGGGGGGGGAAGGGCTGATGACTATGCAATTAGGGCTTAGCCCCGGGATTGAGTGTGACTCCAGCAAAGTTCAGTCAACATCCTGAATTGGGGCTACATAAAATGGCGACCAACATGGGGCATTGGAAGGATGGCATCGTGTGTTACAGAAGAGAAATGTGATGTTTTGTTATACTGTTGTGGTTGGGAGAACTGTGAAGGGAAACTGCAAAAATTAGTAAAATGGCTGCTTTTCCCACCTTGGGAAAATGGGAGAGAAAGCGCACTAGAAGGAAGAGAAGGTTCTGCAAGGGGTGTGAAGTGGGTGGCGCACAGCCAGCAGAGAACTATGAAAATGACGGTAAGTTGCACACATAGGGCTTAGCATGAGGAAGGAAGGGAAAGGAGTGTCGAGCATGCACTGCAGCAGTAAGTCTCACTGGTGTGGTTTGTGAAAAACAATTCAGTGCCCATCTATCCATAGTATGGAATGAAACCAGTGATTGAATGGCTAAAATGCAGTCTGGGATGGGAGATGGCAGTTTGCCATCACATTCTGAGGAGGTGCAGCCAATAGTTACCAGATCCCCAATGGTCAGCCTGGCTAGCACTGCTATAGTGCATATCTACCTGTTCCTACCATCCAGGCTTGAACAAGTATATGGGCCCCTCGATCATTCGCAGCTCTTCCAGCGCTGGGGCTATCTCTAACTGACTCTGGTAGGGTGCGAAGTGTCAGTTTCAGCCAAATGCATGGAGTACTGTACTTACCAACAACTGTAGATAGTAAACCTACACTGTTTTTGCTGCAGTATAAGCCTGTTCATGGAGACCAATGCCAGTCAGCCACATTATTCAGGGGTCCCCAGCTAAATAGCACACCTGAGTGAGCTGTGTTGAGCACCCAAACAGGCCAGATGTTCCCTGTGGGATTGAAGCAACAGTAGCGGTGCTAGTCAGCTGAAAAGAAAGGAACCAGTGGGGGGACCGATCACCAAAGCCCCAGTCTCCACCCATCGGAAAAGACAAATCGGGCCCATAAAGGATGTGATATACAAGTTCAGAGAAGGCCCAGATGTGAGAGTGGAGGCTGTGATTGAGGAGACGACTCCCATTCCAGCCAGGGGATTGGATGATTCAATGTCTTGGGCCAAGCAGGTGGTGGCCCAAGTGGAGGCCGAAGGAGCTGGTGATGGAGAAGAAGAAGTGCACCAGATGGAAATGGATGGACCCTGCTGCATAGGCCTCTAGAGGTGGCTCAGCCTCATGCAAACCGGAGGAGTCGGTCTTTACAGCAAATATCCACAGAGGAGGAAAGGAAGATCCTGAAAAGATGTTGTTCATTGAATGAACGGCCCAGCAGTTCTTGATCCTCAGGGAGGTTGGACAAGGTGATAGCCAGCTGGAGTACTGACAGGTGAGAGTGGGGCATGGCCATGAGTCCAAACTATGCCAGGGAGTGGTTATCTATTGTGACCCATCAGGTGAACCTATTGGTGAGGGGCCCAAAGATCTACAGTAAGTTATATAAAACGGAGATGGAGTCGCCCACCCCTACATCCCAGCTCTGGAATCTCCTCAAGAGAGGGGTCTCTGCAGCACAGCAACTCATCTTCACCATTACCAGCTATGCTGGGAGAAGCTGTTTCATCTGCAGTGAGTGATATCTCTGGGGTGCCTGAATCGTTGGTGTAGGATGAACTATTAGACTATCCATTGGCCCCTGAAGTCATAGACCAGTCCTGGACGAATCTGTCCTGGACACTACCCACTCAGCTGGTGCCAGGTTAACAAATATGCAGGGCTTCCCAAGCAGAGCATATAGTATGGAGAAAGGTGCATGCTATGTGTGGGTTACATATGTTATGAGCTTTGTGGAAGAGCAGTGGGATGTGTGGATTGCAGAGGATGCTGACAAGTGTATCATCAGAAATACTTCAAATCCTCAGTGTGTGAAAGTGCACCCTGATTACCAGAGAACAGAAAAGTGGCCGACCTTAGGTTGGGAAGGAAATTGGCACAAGCATGCTGTTATTTACCAGCTGATGAGTGGAGACCAGAGGAAACACCATACTAACTGTTCCCTTCCCAGTGGGATAACCGTCAAAAAGCCAAGCCTAGAACACTATGAACCTGCACCACTCAATGAAGAAGAGGAGAAGCAGACCCAACAGTGACTGTGCCAAGATCTAACAGGTTCCTGTGATCCAGATGCAGGAGTTGAACTGTGTGTTGTGTTGCCTGCTTTTGTTTCCTGTGTTTCAGAATCATTTTCCAGTTGAGACTGCGAGACAGAAAAGTTCCTAAGAACTGTTGCTGTCCGAGCCCTGTTGGAAGGCTTGATCTGTCAGAAGTGATCAAGAAGCCTCAAAGATCTGAAGACTACCAAAGACTTCAGTCTAACTGATTGCTACCACATGGACTGAGGAGGGTGACTGTATTTATTCTGCTGCTGAAACAAAAAAGTAATGATGTGATGGGAAAGAAAAGAAAACAAATCCTTCTAGAAAAGACATAAATTGTTACAAAGATTTAAAAAGGGTATTATTTTGTTATATTTTATTAATCATCTTAAATAATTACTTTTCCTTCTTTTAGGTGAGACTCCTCACAACAGGAATCCTGACCTTGCTGTTAACTTACTTTTTCCATGCAGGTTTCTGGAGTGCATCTGATCTCCTGTCCCTGTGACTCTCTGTAAGAGTTAACTTTTCCATCCTTAGGCCTTGTGGGAGGGGTTGAGCAAGAGGAGAGGGGAGATCTTCCACCCAGAGATCCCAGGAGAGCTGTAGTGTGAGAGATGCTTTATTCCATATCTCAAGGGGGAGAACAAAAGGAGAGCTTAGATATAGTCTTTGATGTGGGCAACTTGTGTAATAAAAGTGTATTAATGTAAACAGGATATGGAAGAATATGTCAATTGGGTCCCAGACACCTCCCATTTGGCAATGTTATTTCCCATATTCTGGTATTGTGGTAAGAAGGTGGGGGTCAAGTTGATGGTGCTCACTGCCAGGTTTAAAGACATCCACCCAGTAGTGCCTTTCAGGTTTGAGTCTACACAGAAGGGATGGTGACAACCAACTGGGAAGTGTTTTCCCTCCAAGGAGAACTGCTACACTATTATGAAGTTGCTGTTTGTGGGGATTGTTGAGTATATTGTTAAGTGGTGTATTGTGAAGAAATACACCACATAACAAATACACCACATAACAATATACATGAGGGGAGCACTAACCCCAGGCTCCACTGTGGTTAGTGCTCCCCTCATGTGGCTAGGCCAGGTTATGCTAATATCAATAAATAAAGGTAGTATATTTAATAATGTGTAATACATATCACATCACAATCCTTTATTTCATAAATTATTAAAATAATGTTACAAGTTTCAATATATCAGCAAGTTAACATATATCCTTTTAATACATATAAACCTTCATATCATTTAGGCACCCACTAAGTGCACACACCCTCCCTATTGCACTAATATTAATCATCCCCTAAAAATACCTCCACATTCATTCATCTACATTCACCTACTTGTCCCTTCACAAGACACTGTTAAAATTAACACCGTCCCCCTACTACTATTATCTGCACATCCCTCCTAGATTTTATACAGCTAGATTTTATACATGTAGTGATGACCGGAACGTTTTTTGCATATATTGATGTCAATATAGTATTAGGGGGAGGGTGTTCATTTTAATGGTGTCTTGTGAAGGGACAAGTAGGTGAATGTAGATGAATGAATGGGAAGGATGAATGTGGAGGTATTTTTAGGGGATAATTAATATTAGTGCAATAGGGAGAGTGTGTGCACTTAGGGGTAGACTTTTTAAAAAAGCGCGATGCGTACTTTTGTTTGCGCAGCAGGCGCAAACAAAAGTACGCAGGATTTTATAAGATACGCGCATAGCCACGCGTATCCTCTAAAATCCTGGATCGGCGCGCGCAAGGCTGCCGATTTTTGGCAGCCAGCGCGTGCCGAGCCGCGCAGCCTGCCTCCGTTCCCTCCGAGGCCGCTCCGAAATCGGAGCGGCCTCGGAGGGAACTTCCTTTCGCCCTCCCCTCACCTTCCCCTACCTAATATCTTAACCCCCCCTTACCTTTGTCCCTAGATTTACGCCTGCGAGAAGCAGACGTAAATCTACGCGCGCCAGCGGACTGCTGGCGCGCCGTCTTCCGACCCGGAGGCTGGTCCGGAGGCCTGGACCACGCCCCCGGGTCGGTGCCATGCCCCCCAGTCCCACCCCCGAAACACCACGTCCCGCCCCCGAAATGCCGCGCCATCCGGTCCCGCCCCCGACACGCCCCCTTTGAAAAACCCCAGGACCTACACGCGTCCCGGGGCTCTGCGCGCGCCGGCAGCCTATGCAAAATAGGCGCGCCAGCGCGCAAGGCCCTGCTCACGTAAATCCGCCCGGATTTACGCAAGCAGGGCTTTTAAAATCCGCCCGTTAGTGGGTGCCTAAATGATATGAAGGTTTATATGTATTAAAAGGATATATGTTAACTTGCTGATATATTGAAACTTGTAACATTATTTTAATAATTTATGAAATAAAGGATTGTGATGTGATATGTATTACATGTTATTAAATATACTACCCTTATTTATTGATATTAGCATTAATTAGTATAAGGGTGGATAAGAGTCTCTAGTGCTTATTACCATATAGGCTAGGTTATGAACATCTCAGTTTATTGTTATAATTTATGTAATATCTCTTTGAAAAAAAAAACTGTGTACATGTCCTCTCCCCATATTTTTTTTGTGGGAGGGGAAAAGTGTAGAGAGCTTCTAGGTCTCCACTAAATAGCCCTTGTCCAAGCCCTAGGGTTAGAGAGTTAGAAGAAAGTCGTCCCATTCAATACAGCAACTCCTCTGAGGCTTGCTGGAGTGGTGAGCTCCTGCTTGCATAAAGGTGGTGGGGAGGGGTGGAAAGAGTAGTGTAGCATTTTTGGCTGGAGTTTGAAGCAGAAGGAACCGTTTTTATTTCTCCTGCCTTTTGTTGGGCCTCACAGCCTCACTTTTTGAGAAAGGTCTTTTTCCTGACCAGTGCACTCCCTGCTGAAGAGGTTCTGCCTCAAGTTTTGGATAAAGTAAACTGACTTTGTTGAAGTGAGTTTGGGAGTTTTGTTTTTTATTTCCCTTCTCCTTTTATTTCCCTGGTCCTGGCTGAAGGAGGGACAGGTCTTTCCTTGGGAGAACAGGGTAGAGAAGACCTGATGTGCCCCTCTCACCATCCATGGAGGGACAGTGGTGATTTGCCACAAGAGAGAGAGAGTATCTCCCTGGAGCTAAGAAGAATTTGGGGTTTTTTTGTATTTTTACTTGAGTGGAAAGGAAATTTGAGGCCACTCTTCCTTAACCTAAGGGTTGGGACAGTAGAAGATCTATTTTTCCCAGCCAAGGGCCTTTTATCCAAAGACGTCCAAAAAGGCAACTTGGAGAGGAGAGCCAATATAAGAAGAGATTTGACATCTGGAAACCACCACTGGAGTCTTTACCCCAGGACACTGCCTTTTTTTGAAGATCTGGAATTCATCAGGGACCTCAGGTATTATTGGGGAAGGGATCCCTCTACATATAGGATACTCCCACCAGTCTGGGACACATATCTTTCCACTCCTTGGAGAGTAAGAAAATCTCAGGGACATTTACACAGAGAGCGTGAAGAGAATTGTCACAGTCTGGCAAACTGGAATCAGGAAACACCCCCACAGAAGCGGCACAGGACCGCAGGGCAGGTCTGGAGTTGGTCTTCTGCCTAACCAGCCTCCTCCCCTGCACATTGAGCCCTTGGGTTCTGGGAGCCGGTAGGACTTGTCTCCTGGTGAACATCATATCTAGAATCAGGCACAAGCTGAGAACTGGCATCAAGCACAGGCTGGGAGCTGGGTCCAGGTAATGGCTGGGCTGGAGATAAGGCTGGAGCTGAGGGCAAAGTCAGGGCCAGAAACAAGGGCATGGCCTGGGAAAACATATAAGGGACTGGACTGGACAGGGAAAGACAAGGACAGAACTGGATGAGGACTGGACTAAACATGGACAGGACTGGACAAGGACAGGACTGGACAAGAAACAGGGAACAAGAAAGCTCAACAAGGCACAAGACCGGGCAAGCTAAATCTAGTAGGCCCAGAGGCCACCAGGCTGGAGAGAGAGGCTCAGGAAGCCACAGCGTACGGCTAGGATGCCTGGAAGGCTATAAAGTAGTACAGAGAGCCAAGATAGGTCACAGTGCAAAGTAAGAGGCCAAGAGAGGCCACAGAGCAAGGTAAGAGGCCAAAAAAGGTCACAAGGCAAGGCATGAGGCCTGAATAAGCTGCAAGGCAAGGCAGGAGACCTGGATAAGTCACAAGGCAAAGCAGAAGGCCTGGGTAGCTCAAAGGCAAGACAGAATAGCAAGAAAGAGGTGGCCAGGTCAAGGAGTCGAGGTGACTGGACAGGCTGGAGTAAGTAGGCTTGGGGATGAGGCATCAAGTGATCTGTGAAGTGGTGACTTGCACAGCTGGGATCGGGGATTTCTGAGGACTCCTGGTGGAGGGGAGGCTGCGCAGTAGGTGAAACCATGGCACAAGGAGGCTGCACAGCAGATTTAGCCGTGACAGAAATTATATGGAAAGAGACCAGTCTGGACACAGATGTAACTGGGAACCACTTTTGTTGATGTAAACTGGTTATTTTGAGCACAGCACAGTAAATTTTAATTTGAAACACCCATCCAGTCTTCTGCCTGTTCCATTCAGAGTATCTACCCCCAAGAATCATCAATAACACACAGAAAAGGGATTTCACCTATACTCCTTCTGCCTTGAAAGATAGCCTTCGCCCTAATAGAAAAAACCCGACACCCCAGGGCATAAGTACCATAATTATACAGTTGAGACTTAGCCCTAGGATTGAGTGTGGCCCCAGCAAAGTTCAGTCAACACCCTGAATTGGGGATAAAGTAGCAATAGCTACTACATTTTTTCCACTGATTTTTCTTCCGTTTTTGTTGTAATAAAAATTGATAAAGTCCAGGGAAAGAGAAATTAAAAACTGAAAATGAAGGTCTCTAACTATGATTCAGGAAAAGTGTTTACATATTCTTTTGGGTCCCTCTTGGAGTATGGACAAGTCACTTTATCATCCTAAGTCTCAATTTACCCAAAAGTAATGTATTAAAATTAATAATAATGATATTACTCCATCTTTTCTTTCCCCTTTGGAAACTGCCATGCAAGCTGAAAATAAATGTCATCTCTGCTGTCTCCTTGCCAACATATCCTGCCCAGTCTGTGACAAGGCAGTGAGGTCACACATGGCTCACATAGCTGGTTGCTATGGCTACTTCCCCTTATCCTCCCCATAGACTTCAATGGCCAAAAGAAATGAATAGGGAATGACACAGATGGAACAAATAAGATTCATTTCATTCATGATACCCTCCATTTGTTTCTGGGAACCTACAAATAAAACAAATAGGGTACCATTGTTTTGGATTGCACATTCATTTTAAACAAATGCACATCCCTACTGGGGATCCTTTCTCCCCCTTTAGCATCCTGGGGGCCCCTGAATGTAAGTGGCAGGTGACTTAGGAGGTCTGTTGTGGAGGAGGAGGAGGAGGAGGTGGTTTGGTAATCAGGAGACAGGGCATAGAAATTAACAGTTTTGAGAATGAGTCCCTTGAGGAGCTTTCTTTTCTAAAAAGGGGATTTTGTGCAAAGGATGGGTATAGGATTGCATTGATATTACTGCCATTGGCAATGTCTGCACATTTCTAACCACAGGAATAGTACCCCGGTATTTGCTAAACTGTGCTACTCAATTACCTCAATTTAGTAAATATTATGGAACTTAAAGTGCATTAAAGCTACACATTTTAAAACACTGCAGTAAACAGACCCCTTTGACTCAAGCCACCAGAGGGACTTTTTCGGATAGAGAGTGTTTGATTCTGTTATGTTTATAACCATCTAATCTCTCTTTCTCTACACCAATAAAACTTCACTGCATTTGTAGTTTATATGATCTTGCGTGACTCCATTGAAGTAAAGGTTGTCCAATCTTGTTTCCCTCACAGGCAGCACCACTTGCACTGAAAACATTTTGTAGGGATGCAGCATCACACAGACTGCACTAGAGATCATTCTCAGTGACCGTATTATTTACAGTGAGGTGTTCAGCCATCTGTTACACCAACAAGATACTAAACAACTGAACCCAGTTTCATAGCTCACATTGGCGGGATTAATAGTGAGGAACTATGTGAACTGAGGAGGTTACAAAGAATCGCACTTTGCAAAAAAAAAAAAAAAAGTTCTCGCCATAAACAATTTAGTTTCTAGAAAGAACTCTGTATGTCAAAGTAGCAGCGAAGACATAGAGAAAAAGCATGAGAGGCTCCTCAATCATGTGTGCTCCTTAAACCCATTCACTTCTTTAGGTAACTCAGCATTTTTTGTTGGTCCTTGGAAGTATTTTAGACAGAATTAAAGAGAGAAAAATATGATAATAAAAATTGAAAAAAAACAAAGCCTCGATGGGAGCATTTACTATGTCTATTCTGTGTACTTTGAGGAAAGGAAAGCCTTCTTGATGAATGGAATGGAAATGTTGTCTTTAAGAAGAAGGCTTGACCAGCGTGCCACTGAAGTGTGGGGATTGCAAGAAATGTAATGAAGAAGGAGCTCACGTGACCTAACAAGGGGCTGGGATGCCTGAGGTCCTACTCCCTTACTTCTGAGAAGCTGAAAGGAAATGCAAATCTTTTAGGAAAGCAAACATGCTCTTATTTCATTCTGAGGGACATTAATCAACAGCAATTTAGAAGGATTTTAAACAACGTTGGCATTTATTTATTTAAAGTTTTACCCTCAGGGATCAGTCTGATGTTTTGCCAACACCCTATTTTTAATAACATGCTGAAGGTTTTGGAAGGAAAACTGCAAAATATAATTTAAAGCATATTATAGAAGCATAAGGTGAAATATTCCCACTGCTATCCAAATCGATTTTAAAAAAAGAACATCAAACAGTGCAGGTTTTTACAGTGCATTACTGTCAGATCATTCAGCCTGCTGAGGATGAGTTTGTGGTTTTTCCAGAGAGAAAGAAAATACATTTTACAGTTTTAACCCTTTGATGTCTCCAAATTCTGATCTTCTGCCAGAACTGTAATGCATTTTTAATTGCAGAAATTTGCCTTCAGGCACAAAGGAGCTAATTATCAATAACAACATATTATTTATTGCTATATTTATTATGTGGATTTATATAGCACCTTTTATTCACCCAGGACCACAATGTGTTTTACCATTTAGTATTTCAGAAACATTTATGCATGTATAGATTGACTGAGTGACACTTTAAGCCTGCACAAACATTATAAAATTATTTTGTCTGATGTATTCCTGTCAATAGTTGCCTCCTTGAGACAGCCTTGCTTGAAACACGGCTCATGTTGGGATCGGGTTTCTTATCCTGTTTGTATAAGCTGGCAACTATTGTACATCATATGGTTTACCCCTCTATCTTTTACCTTCAAGCTCATACGCTATGCAGCCTTGAATAAATATGCTACATGCTATAATATAAACTGAATTTACTAATCTGTGGACTTTAAATTGTTTTGTCAAACCTTCTCTGCCTTTGACTATAAAAATAATTAAAAAAAAAAAATTCTCATGCATTCTCCACCCATTTTATGGTTCTTCATTTTGTTCTAGCCCTCTACAATCCCAGCCTGGTTCTGCCACCCTGTTTGTTTGTTGGTTATACTGGGGTGTTTTGTCCCCAGAACAAAATGTGAAAAAAGACACAAAAACCCCCAAGTTTCCTCTTCCCCTCTGCTTGTTTTGTAGCTCTTTTTGTTCTACTCCCAGGTCTGGTGCCACCGGGTGTGCAAACCGTGCACTTGCACAGGGTGGGACACTCGATGGAGCAGCATTGGGAGCAGGGAGAGACCTATGCTGCCACTGGTGGACCCAATCCCATTGGCAGCGGAAGAAGCAGGAGGCCCGTGGTGCTGCCAGTGGACCCGATTCCACCGGCAGCAGAAAAAGCAAGAGACCCGTGCTGCCTCCAGTGGATCCAGATCCAATCCCATTGACAGCGGAAGAAGCAAGAAACCCATGGTGCCACTGGTGGAACCGATCCCACCAATGGCAGAAGAAGCAGGAAATGAGAATACAGGAAGTGCTAGCACCGTGAGTGTTGAATAACCTCAGGACCAACATATGAAGAGGAGCTGCAGAATGGCTGCTCTCCACAAAGAAGAAGGTATAGGATGGCGGCAGCAGCAGCGGAGGAGGAATGACCCATGGACCCTGATTACCTGGTTTGCATGTGTATGTGAGGGAATGGGAGTCTGCCTAGGATGAGTGGGTTTGTGAATGGGAGGCTGCCTGTGAATGGTGTATATGTGTGAATTGATTAATTGAAGGCTTCCTGGGATGTGTGTGTGTGTGTGAATGGGAGCCTGCTTGGGATAGATGTGTGTGTGAATGGGAGCCTGCCTTGGATGTGTGTGTGTGTTGTGTGCATGCATGCATGGGAACCTTCCAGGACTGGGCAGGGGTGTTTGTGTGTGAGAATGGGAGTCTGCCTGGGATTTGGGAGGATGTGAATGGAAGCTTGCCTGGGGTGTGTGGATGCAAATGGGAGCTTATCTGGGGGGGGGGGGGGGTGTGAGCGAGAGAATGGGAGCTGCCTGGGCTGTGTGTGCATGTGTGAGTGTGTGAGAAAGAGAGGGAGAATGGGGGCTGGAGGTGGATTCCAATCTGCCAGCAGCTAAATGAAGATGAGGGCCTGGGACTGCTGGTAGATCCCAACCAAAGAAGAGCAGGAGACACCTGCTGGTTTGTGTAGATATAAGAAAGAGAGGAGAAAGTTTATGAATCCCACACCCACTAATCCTCGACAATCTCAGGGTGACTGGAAATCAAAAGTTCCCAGGTATGGGGAGCGAGAATTTTTAAAATCCTTTTTAGATTTATTTTTAGGTGTTATTTGATGTGTCTGCTGTTTTGAAATATTTTATTGATGTTTGGGACATTTTTTTAAAACTTGTATATGCATTTTAAATTATTTGATCTTTTATTCTTCAGCCTTTTTTGAAATATTATTATTATGTTTTTAGTATTATGATTATGTATTTATTTTATTTCTTGATTTTACTGTTTGATGTTTGAAGAATAGTGATGGTTCTGTTTTTTTCATTGTTGCACTGCATAGAGTGGCTTCTTGCATTTTCCAGTTCAGTTTTTGTCTATATATTTGAATTTCTACTTTATGGTTGCTCTATTCTGTAGAGAGATCAAGATTGGGAGTAATCTTTGTTGTCGAAGGCCTAGCGCTCGAGGTCTATTGATTCTGTGATTGAAGGTGGTGTGTATAATGGGTATCCTGAAGGAGCGCATCTTGAAGGAAGGATTAGGCAAAGATAGAGGTGGGAAGTCCATATGCTAGAGGATCGATGTTAGCTTGTAGCTTAGATATTAGCAATGAGAATGCTTGAAAAGGGGACAGCTGTTTTGGATGGGGTGATGTGGTGTGGAATCCGCCGGTCCTCTTCTGATTTGTTGCCCTGTCTCCGTTAGGAAAGATTGGCTGCTGCTAAGAGTGAGGGCCGGCGCTGAGTGAGTGGGAAAGTAGGCTAGAAACAGAGCCAGGCTTGTCATGTACAGGGTAGCGATGAGCCGTGGGCCGAGCCCAAAAGCTGGGGTCCACGAATTGTTGAGAGTCAATAAACGCGACTAGGGATAAGTGCTGCCCTAGAGGGGCTGCACGAAGGGTAAATATGCAGACAAAAATTGAAATGGAGGCCACTGCAAGCCAGAATCTGAATGCAGTGTAATAATGGAAAAATAGAATCACCATTCTTCATAAAACAAACAATAAAATCACTCTCATACATGCTGTCTCTCTCACACACACACACACACACACACACACACACACACACAGTCAATAATACATGCTTTTTCTCTTTCTCTCTCTCTCACACATGCACCCTCTCTCATACATGCTCTCACTTTCTCATACACATACACTTTCGCTTTTTTACACATTCTCTCTCACACATAACTCACATGCTATATTTCATGCATGGTCTCACTGTCTCACACTACCTACACTCTCACTTTCTCTCACATGCCCTCTCTCTTACATCCTCTATTACTCACACACACTCTCTGACTCATGACAGGTCTCTCCCTCTCTTCTTTGACTGCTGACAGAAGCCCTGAGGGCCTGTTCCACTCTTCAGCTTGTTTTGGATTATGCTACACCAGGGATGATCTTAGAGGGTTGGGGGGCCCAGGATGAATCATCCAGAAAGGTGCCCCCAACCATGAGTGAAGGACTTCTTCAAGATTGAGATTCTACTCTGCACTCCCTCAAAAGACTCCATGATGCTTTTTCCACTTTTCCAAGACACCTCATGCAGCCTCCCCCCCCCCATGACCCTCTCTCCACAGTCTATGCCCCCCCCCCAAATATCCCACGAAGCCCTTTCCCTTCCAACCAAGATTCTATCGGCAAGCACTCTCCCCTCCTCCCAGGCACCAAGACCCCCAGGAAACACTTCCCCCTATCCCTAACCCTCCCAGGCAGCTTGTCGATGGTGACAGTAATTTCTTCCCATCTACCGTTGATTCCTCTGCATTGCGCAGGAAGATACAAATAAACAGCACCACCCCTTCCTCTGTGCCAGTAGATGCTTCCCACCGACATGCAGCAGACACCTAGAACCTTGCCATACCATACCATACCAACACTATCTCAGGACTCAAAAAAGCAGTAGCCTTATCTATGATATGGCAGCAATGCAAACATTATACCATGCCCTAGAACACTTATACACCACCTACTGGCATTAACAAAACAAGCTGTACTGCTACAAAGCCCTACAGAAAAACTACATGCCAGCAGATAAACTGCACCTCAGTTACACACGCAGAACACAGACAGACCCTTACCTAATACAGAATAAGGGACTACAAATTAGAAACAAAAACATGCAGACAAAAATAAAATGGAAAGCCCAAAAGAATAAAATACAAATATGTAACACACATTCCCTAAGATAACATGCCAATCACCAAAAATTCAAAACAATTTTTTTTACCTTTGCTGTCTGATCTTATTTTTCTAATTGATTGATCCCAGGGTTTTTTTCCCCCATGCTCCCTTTCTTGGTCTTTTCCCAAACACTTTTACATGGTCTCTTTTTTTTCTTTCTGTTTCTTTTCTCTCCACCTGTCTTCTTCTCTTCCTCCCTCAAACACACACTCAGGCTCTCATTCTCACACGCTATCTTTCTCTCTCTCTCTCATACACACACACACACACACACACACACACACACACACAGGGCCAGCAGAAGCATTAGGCGGAGTAGGATGTGGCCTAGGTTGCTGGAAGTGGGCTGGGCGGTAGAGTAACTGGTAAGGGCAGCAGATTTGAAAGGAGCATAGGAAGGATGAGATGTGGCATGGGTGAGTAATGGAGCTGTTTTTGAGTTTAATGCATTTGAGGAGCTTGGGTCATTTGCGGGGAGCGAGAGAGAGAGAGATCATGTCATGTCATCATCACCTAGGGCAGCTGGACCTCCTTCCACTGGCACTGCACACACACACAGGCTCTCACTTTCACATGCTCTCTCACACAAACACACAGCTCTCACACACATGCTGTCTCTCACTCACACAGAGGCTCTCACATGCTGTCTCTCTGTCTTTCACAACATACAGGCTCACTCCCACACACATTCTCTCAACTCACTTTCACACACACACACACACACACACACACACACACACACACACTGCAGTGCCTCAGCCTCTGAGCCTCCTCTTTGTAAGTCACCGTGGGATGGGCTCCGCAGTGGCCCTGATCTTCTCAGGCCACCACGAGATGGGATTCGTGGCGGCCCTGCTATCAGGTCTCCTCTTCTCGGGCTGCTACAAAATGGGATCCATGGCGGCCCTCAACCAGGCCTTCTCTTCTCCAGCTGCCGGAAGATGGGATCCACGACAGCTTAGCCACAAACGCTGCTCCTCTTCCTTCCTGCCCACAAGGTTCCGGCAACATTTTTCTTCCGGTACTGTGCAGGCAGGAAGGAGAAGGAGCACCTGGAGGTTTGGGGGTCTCTTGTTTACTTCAGGCCGTGGTGTGATGAGCTCCACCACGGTCCTGCCAATCTTCCTGGGGGAGGGGAGACTAAAAGTTGTGCATGATGGCACATGCACGCAGTTTAGAGGGAACAGTGTCCACATCCTCCCCCCCCCCTTCAAGGATGATCCTGGCTCCCACCAGCAGTGTTTCTTCTTTTTGGCCGCTGGCATATGGAGTTCTGTCAATACAAGTGGGGTGGGGGCCTCCCGATGACACCCTCCTCCTAGCTGTCACCCAGGGTGGACCTCCCCCTCACCCCCTCCCCCTTAGTACGCAACTGCCATAAGTACATGTGTATTTCTCTGTAGGTAGGCATCCTTTGTTTCAGGTATCTGGGTAGAGCTCCCATGGTAGTTTTAATTGTGCAAAGCTCACCCAGCAGCTCCTATTGGAGGGGTCCCCACCTTCTCAGCAAAATCAGTCCTACCTGAATCCATTTCCTTCCTGAACACTCAGCCCATCTTAGTCCCATGAGTATGGAGAGCCGAATGGGGTCTCCTTGTCTTGATCTTTCTCCTTAGTTGTTATTACTGAGGATCTCTCTAGGGGAAAAGTCAAAGGGGACAGCACTCCATCCCTGTGTTAGGATTCGTGGGTTAGTGGGCCCTTGGCCTGAGGTGAGAGTTGGTACCACCCACGGGGAGGAGCCCCACTGGGCCTTACCATCGGGAGGTAAGGTCTGTAGCAACAGCTGACACAGCCTAGGGAGTATAGCGAGAGCAAGAGACTGGGGTGTAGGTACAGATGCCAGAGTAGGAACTCCCAGTGGTGAAGTGCTGAGCATGCCCCGAGGAGCGGGGAATGCAAGGCAAGGTGGAAGGAGTGCCGAAGGAACAACCCCAAGGGGCAGAGCCACGAGGTGAGTCAGCACAGGAAGAATGATGTAGGCTTACCCGGAAAGCGGGGAAGCCCCAGGGATCTCTGGCAATGCATGGAGCACTACCCTGAGGAGCGGGGGAAGTACGAGTACAGTCTCTGAGGTTGAAGCAGAATGCCGCCCCGAGGAGTGGGGAGCGTGGCACAGTCACTGAAGTACTCAAGGCACTGCCCGAGGAGCGGGGAGCGCAGCACATTAACTGAGGAAAACAGAATGCTGCCCCGAGGAACGGGGAAGAGAGGCATAGTCACTGAAGTAAGAGGCAATGGCCCGCAGGGCAGGGTACACCTACGCTGAGTCTCCACAAAGCAGAGTAGTAAAGGCAATGGCCCGCAGAGCGGGGTGCACCAATGCTGAGTCTCCACAAAGCAGAGTAGTTCCAGGAGTGACCCTGAGAAGTGGGGAAGTTGGCAGGCAAGCATCCGAGGCGCAGGGCCTTCCGAGGAGCAGATAGCCAAAGACAGGAATGAGCCCCCGAGGAGCGGGTACTCGCAGAGTGTCTCACGCCAGGAAGTGCAGGATACAGGAACCACAGATCCGAGGAGGGATCAGCAGAAATCAGCAATGAGGGAACTCTTTGCCAAGTTGATTAGAGCCAGGCCCCGGTGGTGCTTAGGAGTCCAGGGCTAGTGATGTCATCAGGAGGAGACGCCCCTGAGGTTCCCGCCCTAGCATCCTTAAAGAAGGCCATGTAGTTTGTGCGCGCGCCTAGGAAGGCCTGGAGGAGATATGGAGGTCGGCAGCGTCCCTGCCGCCATGTGAGGTCCTGGGACAGGGCAATGTGCGTCGGAAGCGGCTAGCCACAGCCGTGAGTTTACCCAAGGAAGAGAGAACGTCAGCAGATGAAGTGAGTAAACTGATGGTCATAACACCCTGTGGGGAGGGGTGGATAAGAAAAAAACCTCTCCACAGTACTCGTCCAAAAAATACTTCTAAAGGCAAAACTGGATACATCTTCAGCCATCACTGTCTCTCTCAACAGGATCTGTCACTGGTGCTTGCCTTACCTAGGGTTTAGAGTGGGACCACATGTCTTCAGTCCTCAGGATAGAGTCTTTTCACCTCAAAACGGAATCCAGCGTAAAAATCTATCTCTCTGTAATTAATATAAGAGGAACCCTCTGGCAGGGAGAGCACGATGAGGTATCACTTCAAACTGAAGGTGCAGGGTGAGGCTGGGAGGCCTCACCAGAGAGTAAATCCTAAACATCCTCACTGTTCAGAGGCTTTCTGAATCTGATCACTCTGAGCTCTAAAATGGCTGGGCTAAACAGAATTGAGGCATCCAACCACAGCCCTCCTGTTGCGGCTCCGGGCCGGCCCCGGCCGCCCCACTCACGGTTTCGCGGTCCTGCTACGCTGCAGCCCTCCCCGGGCCTCCGGGGACTCGTGCCGCCACGTTTTCGGCGTCCCCACGCGGCGCCCGGGCCTGCCTCCGCTTCCCCTGCGCTGCTGCCGCGCCGCCGAAGCAGCCAGCGTCTTGCCGCGGCTGGCTCCGCCCCCTAGGGGCACGCGCGCGTCTCGGCCCGAGAATTAAAGGGCCAGGCGCGGGGAACCTGCCTCCACCCTCCAGTGACGTCAGACGCGACTGGGCTACTTAAGCCCTGCAGTCCCTCTCCTCAGGGCCTTGCAACGAGGTTCCCAGGTTCGTCCTGCTCCCAGTTGCCGTGTTCCTGCTCCTCGCTTGATTTCCTGGTTCTTGATTCGGATTGGCTGTGGTTCTTCTTGGCTCCTGACTCTGGTTTGGCTTCGGTGACTTCTGGCTCTCGACTCGGTTTGGCTTTCGGTTCTTCTCTGGCTCTCGACTTGGACTGGCTGACGACGACTTCTTTGGCTCTAGACGCGGACCGGCTGACGGCGATTCTCCGGCACCTGACCCTGGCTTGGTGAGCTACTACTCCGTCGGCAGAGATCTCCTAAGTCCCAGCGGCTGGGTTCCTACGGGCTCCTCCCGGGGGGACACCGGCTTCCAGGGTGAACCACCTAAGTCCCAGCGGCCGGACTCCTACGAGCTCCTCTCGGGGGAGTACCGGCTTCCAGGGCGAAGATTCTCTCCCACCGGGTCAGCTCCTTCTCTGGGCCTTTGGTCGCATAGGGCCCTTCGTGTCTTCCACCCAGCAGTCCGCGAGCCAGTCTTCGCCGCCTCCCGGTTGGAACCGGTGTCTCTACCTCTCAAAGGTATTCCATCGCCTGGTTCCGATCGGCCCAAGGGTCCACGAAGCTTACAGGTTGCAAGGCCATGGACCCGGCGGATCTTGCCGGCCTCAAAGCTATTCCTGGCCTGGCACAGAAGTTGCAGCAGCAACAGACCTGCCTCGACACGCTGATGTCGACAGTACAACGTCTGGCAGACCGCGTTGATGGAGCCTCCGCAGCAAGTTCCCGGATCCCTATGCCTCAGGTCAGTCCCGACGCCGCCGCTCCCGTACAGATGCCTGCTCCATCCCGATATTCAGGGGACCCGAAGGCATGCCGGGGGTTCCTCAATCAATGCTACATCCGCTTCGACCTGCTACCCGCCCAATTCCCTACGGACCGAATCAAGACGACCTTTATAATCTCCCTTCTGGATGGGAGACCTCTGTCTTGGGCTTCAGCTCTTTGGGAACGACAGGATTCCCGACTAAATAATCTGGTTCAGTTCATCAAAGCCTTCCGCAGAGTCTTTGATGAGCCTTCCCGGGCCTCCACGGCCGCTTCCGAACTGCTTCAGCTCCGGCAGGGCAATCGGACCCTAGAGGAGTACGCCACAGAGTTCCAGACCCTGGCCACTGAGCTGGCCTGGGGGTCCGACAGTTTGCACGGCATCTTCATGGAAGGCATCTCCCCCCGTCTTCAGGATGAGCTCGCCGGCCGTGACCTCCCCGACGACCTTCAAGAGCTCATTGAACTTGCTGGGCGCGTAGACCGACGAATTCAGCGTCGGTTCCGAGAGCGACGGTCTCCTCACGGCCAAACCACACGTAGGATCACTCCGCCTCGAGTCCGGCCGGCTCCACCTGCAGCCACCACGCCATCTACCGAGGAACCCATGCAGTTGGGCCGTGGCCCCCTATCTTCTGAGGAACGCCCGAACCTAGAGCTCAGCGGGGAGTTGACTCTAGGCAACATTTCACCTAGCTCCCCATGTACCGTTCCGGTACGCCTGTGTCTCCCGGAGGGAGGCTTCGACACCCTAGCCCTAATCGACTCTGGGTCCGGGGGGAACTTCGTCCTCCAGGAGCTGGTACAACAGCTACAGCTCAAGGTTTGCCCACAAGAACCGCCTGTGCGGGTTTCCTCCATTCAGGGGAACCCACTTCCTGGTATAATAGCCACTCGCACCAGCCCTCTGAAGCTTCAGGTGGGAGCCCTCCACCAGGAGGAAATCTCGTTTCTTATCTTGGAAAAATCCATCCACCCGGTCATACTGGGCCTACCCTGGCTTAGGGAGCACTCTCCGGTGATCGATTGGAGGTCCCTTCAGATTACCTCCTGGAGTCCTGCGTGCCACCGTCATTGCCTTCCTGCACGCCCGCTGCAACCCATTTCCCTCTGCACGGCCTCGTTAACAGTACCTCCGCAGTACCATGCCTTTCAGGATGTTTTTTCCAAGGAGAAGGCAGAACTACTCCCGGAACACCGACCCTTTGACTGCACAATTAATTTACTACCAGGAACCACCCCGCCCCGGGGGAGAGTCTACCCCCTGTCTCTGCCGGAGACCCGAGCGATGTCTGCCTATATTAAGGAAAACTTGGATCGGGGTTTCATCCGACCCTCCAACTCCCCGGCAGGGGCCGGGTTTTTCTTCGTAGGGAAGAAGGACGGGTCTCTTCGCCCCTGCATTGATTATCGGGGCTTGAATCAAATCACTCGCCGAGACCGGTACCCGTTGCCTCTGATTCCAGAGCTGCTGGACCGCCTTCAAGGGGCTCGTGTTTTCACAAAATTAGACCTCAGGGGTGCTTACAACCTCGTTCGAATACGCCCAGGGGATGAGTGGAAAACCGCTTTTAACACCAGGGACGGCCATTACGAGTACCTTGTCATGCCGTTCGGCCTCTGTAACGCTCCAGCGGTATTCCAAAATCTTATGAACGAGGTGCTCCGGGACTTCTTATATACGTCTGTTATTGTGTATCTGGATGACGTATTGATCTATTCCCAGGATCTCAAGTCACATCGCCAACACGTCCGGCAAGTTCTTCAGAGGCTAAGGGAGAACCACTTGTACGCGAAGCTAGAAAGTGCCAGTTCGAACAAGAAGCACTGCCCTTCCTAGGGTATATTGTCTCCTCTACGGGCTTCCGAATGGACCCGGACAAGGTGAGCGCCATCAAGGATTGGCCACAACCATCGGGAGTGAAAGCCCTTCAGCGGTTTTTGGGCTTCGCGAACTTCTACCGCCAGTTTATCCCGCATTACTCTAGTCTGGTGGCCCCTCTGACGGCCCTCACACGGAAGGGCGCGGACGCTCGAAACTGGTCTCCAAGAGCTAGACAGTCCTTCCAGGATCTCAAGGAGGCTTTCTTACAGGACACTTGTCTCCGGCATCCGGACCCCCAACGCCAATTTATTGTGGAGGTGGATGCTTCTGATGTCGCCGTCGGGGCAGTGCTGCTCCAAACCTCACCAACCGGCAAGACCCGGCCTTGTTCATACTTCTCCCGCAAGTTCTCTCCGGCCGAAAGGAATTACGGGATTGGCGACAAGGAGCTGTTGGCCATAAAATTGGCGTTCGAAGAATGGCGGCAGTGGTTGGAGGGAGCCCAACACCCGATCATCGTATATACCGATCATAAGAATCTACAGTACTTGTCTCATGCTCAAAGGCTGAATCCCCGACAAGCCCGTTGGTCCCTCTTTTTTAGTCGGTTCGACTTCTCGCTTCACTACCGACCCGCGGCCAAGAATGTCCGGGCTGATGCCCTCTCTCGCACCACAGAGGTTGACGACACAACGGAGTCCCCTCAGTACATATTGGACCCAGCTAAAGTCCTACTGGCTGCCACGGACGTAGGACCTGAGGGGAGGACGGTGGTTCCAGTCCGTTCCCGGAGGAAGGTTCTGGCATGGGCACACGACTCCTTGACGGCTGGTCACCCTGGGATTTCGCGAACCCTGGAGTTGCTCACTGAATTTTATTGGTGGCCACGGGTGAAGGAGGATGTCCGGCAATATGTTCAGTCTTGTCCCACGTGCGCTCAGCAAAAACCGCCACCAGGACGCCCGTGGGGGCTACTCCAGCCGCTCCCTATTCCCACAGAACCGTGGTCTCACCTGTCCACCGACTTTGTGGTGGAGTTGCCTCCCTCCGAGGGGAAAACCGTAATCTGGGTCACGATAGACCGCTTCTCTAAGATGGCACATTTCATCCCTTTACCCAAGCTACCTACGGCTCCTGAGCTGGCTGACCTCTTTGTCCAGCATATTTTCCGACTACATGGATTGCCCTCGCATATCGCTTCGGATCGCGGTCCCCAATTCACGGCTAAGTACTGGAGGGCATTATGCAAGAAATTTGGGATAAAGTTAGATTTCACTACGGCATTTCACCCCCAGGGTAACGGCCAAGTGGAGCGGACCAATCGGTCTCTGAAGACCTTTCTCCGAGCTTTTGTAGATGAGCTCCAAGACAATTGGGTCTCCCTCCTTCCCTGGGCGGAATTCTCTCACAATCGCCATAAGCACTCCGCCACGCTACAGTCCCCCTTTCAGCTAGTCTATGGGAGGGTCCCAAGACCCCCACTGCCTTTACCGGTGACAGTTACCTCTCCGGCAGCACAGCTAACGGCTAACCAGCTTCACCACCTCTGGGTTTCTACGCAGGAGAAGCTCCGCAGCACTGCAGCTCGCTTCAAGACGTATGCCGATCGGTCTCGACGGCCCGCTCCGGTATTCTTACCCGGGACAAGAGTATGGCTAAGTACTAAGCACATTCAATTACGGACCCCCTCCATGAGGCTAGCGCCTCGTTACATTGGACCCTTTCCGGTGGCCGAGCGCATAGGGGCGGTATCCTATAGACTGCGACTACCCTCCTCACTTCGGATCCATGATGTCTTCCACGTGTCCCTCCTCAAACCGCTGGTGCTCTCTCGATTTCGGGCTTCCCCGCCGGAGCCCTCCAAGGTGTCCTCGGATCCGGATGTCATCTACACGGTACAAGAGGTCTTGGATGTCCGGTGCCGTCGCCGCCGCTGGGAGTACCTACTGTCCTGGGAGGGTTACGGTCCGGAGGAGAATTCTTGGGAGCCTGCTTCCCACGTTCTGGATAAGGACCTTCTTCGACAGTTCCATCTCCAACATCCGGACAAGCCGCGACCCCCCGGGAGGGGGCGTAGGAGGGGAGGTACTGTTGCGGCTCCGGGCCGGCCCCGGCCGCCCCACTCACGGTTTCGCGGTCCTGCTACGCTGCAGCCCTCCCCGGGCCTCCGGGGACTCGTGCCGCCACGTTTTCGGCGTCCCCACGCGGCGCCCGGGCCTGCCTCCGCTTCCCCTGCGCTGCTGCCGCGCCGCCGAAGCAGCCAGCGTCTTGCCGCGGCTGGCTCCGCCCCCTAGGGGCACGCGCGCGTCTCGGCCCGAGAATTAAAGGGCCAGGCGCGGGGAACCTGCCTCCACCCTCCAGTGACGTCAGACGCGACTGGGCTACTTAAGCCCTGCAGTCCCTCTCCTCAGGGCCTTGCAACGAGGTTCCCAGGTTCGTCCTGCTCCCAGTTGCCGTGTTCCTGCTCCTCGCTTGATTTCCTGGTTCTTGATTCGGATTGGCTGTGGTTCTTCTTGGCTCCTGACTCTGGTTTGGCTTCGGTGACTTCTGGCTCTCGACTCGGTTTGGCTTTCGGTTCTTCTCTGGCTCTCGACTTGGACTGGCTGACGACGACTTCTTTGGCTCTAGACGCGGACCGGCTGACGGCGATTCTCCGGCACCTGACCCTGGCTTGGTGAGCTACTACTCCGTCGGCAGAGATCTCCTAAGTCCCAGCGGCTGGGTTCCTACGGGCTCCTCCCGGGGGGACACCGGCTTCCAGGGTGAACCACCTAAGTCCCAGCGGCCGGACTCCTACGAGCTCCTCTCGGGGGAGTACCGGCTTCCAGGGCGAAGATTCTCTCCCACCGGGTCAGCTCCTTCTCTGGGCCTTTGGTCGCATAGGGCCCTTCGTGTCTTCCACCCAGCAGTCCGCGAGCCAGTCTTCGCCGCCTCCCGGTTGGAACCGGTGTCTCTACCTCTCAAAGGTATTCCATCGCCTGGTTCCGATCGGCCCAAGGGTCCACGAAGCTTACACCTCCAGGTGGGAGAGACTGATAGGGGATGGAATGCTCATGAAATTAATGTTCTATACAGGGATCTAGTGACATCTAGTGGCCAACCCATAGGGGTGCCACAATGGGAAATGAACTGGGGACCCTCTACAATGGTAGCATGTACTACTGCCACTGAGCCAGTCCAGAACAGAAGTTTTTAATTATGAGCTGACAGAATGCAGTGCTGACTGCTCTGTACGCTCTGTAAGCTTTTATTGACAAGACTTTATTTTTCTTTCTGGTGACATCATCTCATTTGCAGGATCTTAGTAACAAGAAGAAAAAGAAATAATTCTAGTACGGCACATACATATAGCTTCAGATCATTTTCATTTGATTTCTTTTACTGTACAGAGGGAAGTAGCTGTCAGATATTTTCATTGGTAAAGCAGGATCCATCTGTATAGCAATGACAAGACTGCTAGATAAGTTAACAGGTGCTACTGCTGCTGTTGTCTTACTGTTTAAGCCTGACCTTGTATGCAGCATGGACATGGGAACCACAATATGAATGTAATGAGGTGAGCAGATTTGACAAGCTAAGCCGAACAATACATGGACAGCAACATACATTATAAAGCAAGTAAGAATTTTCAATAGATAAGTGCTGTATGATAAATCACATTCTTTTCTAATAGATCTCAGTTTGATAATATCTGATGATCTCAAGGTACTGAAAGGGAAGGGTAGTGAGAGAAGAGAAGAGGATGAGTGAGTGAGAGGGAAGGGAAGGGAGCAAGGGAAGGAGCAGGAACAACATTGCAGTAAGAATGACTGTAAGACTGCTGAGGATGGGTAGGCAGTGAGGGGTGATTGTGAAACTGCTGGGACAGGGGCATTGAGGGATGAGTGTGAGACTCATCTCTCTTGTGTGTGTATGTGCATGAGAGCTTGGGGGGGACCTGTGTGTAAGACAGAGAGAGAGAGAGAGCATGGAGGGCCTGTGTGTGGGGAGAGGACCCTGAGAGCAAGAACCTATGTGTGTGTGGGGGGGGGGGGAGGGAGAAGGGAGCTTGTGAGGGAAAGCATGTGAGAGTGAGAGCCTGTGTGTCTGTGTTTGTAAGAGAGCAAAGGCCTCTGTGTAAGAGAAGAAAGATGTTAGGTTCTATATTAGGAGTTATATCCAAGAAAAGGACCAGGGCATCATAGTGGAAAATACTTTGAAATTCTCTGTTCAGTGTGTGGTGGTGGTCAAAATAGCAAGCAGCATGCATCTGGAATTATTAGGAAAGGAATGGAGCATAAAATGGCGAATGCCGTAATGCCCTGCATTGCTCCATGGTGAGGCTGTAATAAAGAGGAAATTTTCAAAGAAGTTACAAGAGTCAACATAACATACTATCATAGCAATTTTCAAAAGCCATTTACGCACGTAAATTGCACTTACACATGTAAAACCTATTGACAATTCAATGGCATATAGTGTGTCAATTTTCAAAAGCCCACTTGCATGCGTAAAACACATTTACATTTGTAAAACCCAGTTTTAAGTGTGTAAAGACTTTTGAAAATGACCCCCTTAGAGTACTAGGTACATTTTTGGCCACCATACCTCAAAAAAGATATAGTTGCATTGGAAAAGGTACAGAGAAGGGAGACTAAAACGATAAAGAATTTGTTATGGCTCCCCTACAAGAAAAGGCTAAAGAGGTTGGGTTTATTCAACTTGGAGAAGAGACATCAGAGGGGGATTTGATAGAGATCTATAAAATCATGAATGGAATAGAATGGGTAAATGTGAATTGGTTATTTAGTTTTTCAAAAAATACAGAGATTATGGGGCACTCCATGAAGTTAATGAGCAGCACATTTAAAACAAAGCGGAGAAAATTCTTTCACTCAGTGCACAATTAAGCTCTGGAATTCATTACCAGAGGATGTGGTTAAGGCAGTTAGTGTAGCTGGGTTTAAAAATGGTTTGGACAAATTCCTGGAGGAGAAGTCAAGAAACTGTTATTAAACAAATAAACTTAAGAAATGGCCACTACTTATCACTGCAGGATAGCAGCATGGGATCTGTTTACTCCTTGAGTTCTTGACGGTACTTGTGATCTGAATTAGCCACTGTTTAAAACAGGATACTGGACTTGAGAAAGTGAGAGACTGTGTGTTGTTGTGTTTGAGGCATCGTGGACCCTTGGTCGCAATGGAGATGACTCCGCCCATGGGGAGGAGCCCCGTGGGGAACCACTGCGATAAGCTGACACAGTTAGCAGACACAGAATGGACAGAGTCTTTATTGTACTGCTGTAAATAGATGGTGAAGCAGGAAGGTAAGGCACTGATCCACGAAGTGCCAATACGCTCAACAGGCTCAGAAGTATAGTCTCACCCAGATGTTCATGATGGGCAGGAGCCCACAGTGCGGGTAACGCCGCGGCTGGTGGGTGGAGTTGGAGCGCCGGTTCGTAGAGGTACTCACAGAGTGAAGGAGTCTTCCTGTTGGTAGAATGGTGGGACTGAAGGTCCGTGGTACAGGATATGAAGAGAATAGGCCCTCGAGGAGCGAGTACCCAATAGTCCAATATCCTGGGAATGAAAAAGAGAAAAGACCCCCGAGGAGCGGTTGTCTAGGTTAGTGAGGACCCCGAAGGGAAGTTGGAAGCAAAATACCCCCGAGGAATGGGTGTCTAGAGCTTCTGCTGGAGCGAGGCCCTTAACGAAAGGAAGAGTCTAAGCTGGCAGCTTAGAGCAGGCAGAGTAGCGAAGCGAAGTCTTTGCTAACTCGATAAGTAGCGGAAGCAGAGGCTAGTTATACCCGGAGGTACTGACGTCATGCGGTGGGGCCGCCCTCGAGGTTCTCGCCACATGTATTTGAACGTCAGAGATGTGCGCGCTCGCGCCCTAGGAGGCCATGGGAGTGAGCATGGCGGATGGGGACGCCCATTCTGGTCTGACAACGCCGAGGCCCATGGCACCCGGCACCAGAGATAGCCATCTTGCCCAAAGAGAGAGAAAGGGGAGAACATAAGAACATAAGAAATTGCCATGCTGGGTCAGACCAATCTGTTGGAAACAGGATGACCCTGTTGGTCATCCTGTTTCCAACAGAGGCAAACCAGGCAACAAGAACCTGGCAATTACCCAAACACTAAGAAGATCCCATGCTACTGATGCAATTAATAGCAGTGGCTATTCCCTAAGTAAACTTGATTAATAGCAGTTAATGGACTTCTCCTCCAAGAACTTATCCAAACCTTTTTTGAACCCAGCTACACTAATTGCACTAACCACATCCTCTGGCAACAAATTCCAGAGCTTTATTGTGCGTTGAGTGAAAAATAATTTTCTCCGATTAGTCTTAAATGTGCTACTTGCTAACTTCATGGAATGCCCCCTAGTCCTTCTATTATCCGAAAGTGTAAATAACCGAGTCACATCTACTCGTTCAAGACCTCTCATGAACTTAAAGACCTCAATCATATCCCCCCTCAGCCGTCTCTTCTCCAAGTTGAACAGCCCTAACCTCTTCAGGCTTTCCTCATAGAGGAGCAGTTCCATCCCCTTTATCATTTTGGTTGCTCTTCTCTGTACCTTCTCCATCGCAGCTATATCTTTTCTGAGATGCGGCGACCAGAATTGTACACAGTATTCAAGGTGTGGTCTCACCATGGAGCGATATAGAGGCATTATGACATTTTCCGTTTTATTAACCATTCCCTTCATAATAATTCCTAACATTCTGTTTGCTTTTTTGACTGCTGCAGCACACTGAGCCGACGATTTTAAAGTATTATCCACTATTATGCCTAGATCTTTTTCCTGGGTGGTAGCTCCTAATATGGAACCTAACATCGTGTAACTACAGCAAGGGTTATTTTTCCCTATATGTAACACCTTGCACTTGTCCACATTAAATTTCATCTGCCATTTGGATGCCCAATCTTCCAGTCTTGCAAGGTCCTCCTATAATGTATCACAGTCCGTCTGCGACCGACGGACGCAACATGTGTGTTTGGGAGCTTGTGAGAGTGAGAGCCTATGTGTGTGTATGTGTGTAAGAGTCTGTGTGAGAGAAAAAGGAGAGGATGTAAGAATGAGAGCCTGTGTGTGAGAAAAGAGAGTATGTGAGAGCGAGACATGTATTTGTGTGTGAGGGAGGAAGAGAAGATAGGAGGAGATAGAAGAAACAGAGAAAAGTGACCCTGAAAAAAGAATTAGGAAAAGACAGACAAGGGGAAAGTGGAAAAAAGAGACCCAGAACAACTGATTAGAAAAATAAAAAGATCAGACAATAAAGATAAAAAATATTGAGGTTTTAGTGATTGGTATATGCCATCTTTGGGAATGTGCATATATTTCTTATTTTTCTTATTATTTTTGTATTTTGCTCTCTTTAGAGTTCCACGATTCAAAGTCTGGTTTCTCAGGCTTTCTATTTTGGTTGTATCTGCATTTTTCTGTTTCTAATTTGTAGCCCCTTATATCTGTATTTGAACGTCATAACCCTTATAGTTATTTCCTGCCTTATCTTCTTTCCAGCTTGTTGCAAGCTTCCAAGTTCCCCTTCCCTGTTGATTGTAACTTTGACTTATTCTACCTATTCTACCTATTGTTTTCTTTCGTTTACTTGAATTGTTACTCCAGTTATACCCTTGTTAAATGTAAACCGATTCGATATGGTTATTTACTATGAAGGTCGGTATAAAAAACTGTTAAATAAATAAATAAATATTAGTTAAGGGTGGGGTCTGCGTTCTGCCTGTGTGTGATTGAGGTACAGTATTTCTGCTAGTGTGTATTTTCTCTGTAGGGATTTGTAGCAGTCCGGCTTGTTCTTTTTGCCCAGTAGGTGGTGTATTATTGTTCTAGGGCAGGGGTGGGCAATTCCACTCCTCGAGGGCTGCAAACCGGTTGGTTTTTCAGGATATCCCTAATGAATATGCATGAAAAAGATTTACATATGACTGAGGCAGAGTGCATGCAAATCTCTCTCATGCATATTCATTAGGGATATCCTGAAAAACCAACCGGTTTGCAGCCCTCGAGGAGTGGAATTGCCCACCCCTGTTCTAGGGCCTGGTGTAATATTTGTATTACTGCCTTTTCATAAATAATAGTGCTGTTTGATTCCTTAGTTGGTACTGTGATTGTATGATATGGCAAGTTTCTAGGTGGTTTTGTTTTGTTTTGTTTGCAGGAATTTGTGTTACTTCACAGAGTGTTTAGCAGTGGAAGGATTTTGCATTACTCAGGTGACACCAGAATTTGAATATATATATTTTTTGCATGTTGGGTTGTAATGTGAACTGTCCTAATTCTGCTCTGTACTCGTTCATGTGGTTATTATAATTATGGCTATTTTATTGTACTTATGATAATCTCTGCCTTTCTAGAAAGAGGATTCATGAAATAATACATTGACATTTGTTTTATTACATGATTGGATCTGATATTTATTTTCTTTGTTTTTTACATGATAAACTTAATGCAGGTTAATAAGGAATTTTTAATGTTGGTAAGTGCTTGAAATAAGTTAAAATATGTTAAAGTTTCACTGATGATACATAACAGCTGTTGGACTTAGAAAATTTTTGTCAGGTGCCCTCTAAACCATTATTTATGGATAAGGGTACAATTAGTAGGGCTCAGACCTGTATGCCTACTGCCCACTCATGTTAACTTTGCTGCCCCCCGCCGCCCCAAAAAAAAAAAAAAAATCAGCTCTGGCTATGCCACTGATCCTGCCACAGCTAGAAGATATATGTGCAGCAAGGAAAGTGCATGAGGGCGTCAGAAACCCTTTGGGCCAGTTTTGAAAAAATCCCCGAGCCGAAATTTTCCTACAATCCGCCCCTGATTGCAGCAGAGAGTGAGACAGTCTAAGACTGTCCAGATGTCTTCAACACTGCTGACGTATGTAAGATTGGCTAGTTACTCTTATGCTGGGTAATTAGCTTCCAAATATATTTGAGAAATGCAAATTGATATTAAGCAGACATAGGTTGTTTTCAAAATATTGGAACAGGAATGACTTACTATGTTAAAGAACAAAATTAAAGCAATGTCTAAAGTGCTGGCAGTGTGAGAGTATTGATGGAACTTTAGAACATAAGCTGATGGCTGTTATGAGATTCATCCTTTCTCTACTCAAATTTGGGAGTTTATTAGTAGGCTCCTTTTTCTTTTGGTACCTATTTCTTTTCAGGTGGTTATTTTAAAGTCTCATGATTTTCAAAAAAAACAGGAGGAGTTAAGGGTGGGTTTGCCAGTCTGTGTGATAAGGTTTTATCACATTTTGTGATGTCTCCTGAAAGGCCTGTTTTGGGGAAAGAGAGCGAGAGAGAGAGAGAGAGAGAGAGAGAGAGAGAGACTAGCCATGCTGTTAACTCCCTAGATAGGTATTTGTATTCCTATGGTAGGCCCACCTAGTAACTCGAGGTGTGGTTTAGGTATTAGTGTAGGGGGTTAGGGGCCACTTTGACATTCAACGTGAGACGTACGAACAGAACAGTGGTCTCTTGTGAAGATTTGTTGGTCTTCAGAGTGAGGAAACTCACCCAAAGATGAGATTTGGGCAATGTTCTCTCAGCCTAGCTTGATGTCCAAAAAAAGAAAAACCTATTACCATCAATTTTAATGAGACACTTAGCAGGGTATGGAAGAAAAAACTCTCCGCCCAAACTTAAAACAGTGTCTCTATATTGAAGAAAAGAATTTCGTCTACTCTGTATCTGTCTAGAAACAAAATGGGGGAAGATACTTATTTTATGCCCCAAGAACAGGGCATCCCTATTGCTGAAAAATAATCTCATAATTAAATTGTTGTCAAGCTCCAACATACAACAGACTAACAGAGTAGTACTGACATTGATAACATCATTGATTGCTCAAGAAATTCTGTTAGGTTGAAATCATCAGATGAGGCAGCTGGAGTAGCAGATACAACATTTGGTTCGAGAACATGAGACAGTAATACATTTTGGAAAAAGAAGGCAAATGCTCATTAGCAATGCCTAAATTTGCCTTCAAAATTTTTTCAAGAAGCTGTTGAGAAGAAATCAAGGTGGTATGAGGAAAATTATGCACACAAAGATTTAACATTCCAGAACAGGTCTCAAGAACCTCTAAGTGGCATTTCATGAAAAAACAGTCAGAAACACAAACAGATTTAAATTCCTGAGCAACACGGTCATGAGATTCTGATATATTTAACCTCTCTTGACAATTCTCTAAACCAGATTGCTGAGTAGTAACTTGTTCTTTAACAACATCTAAGAAGGATATAGCAAAAACATTAAACTTTTGACTAATAGTCTTTTCCAATAAAACAATTGCCTGCCAAACGCCCTCAAGGCCTTTGTTTGCAGGTCTCTGCAAACAGGACTCTGCAAGTGTGGCCTCACCTTGTCCAAAGGAATGATCTCCCGTATCTGATGTTGTGACTTGTTGCTCAGTTCCAGGGCCCAAATAAAGAGTCTCCACCGCTAGCCAAGTACCAGGTGCAGAAGGAAGATTGTGGATCTCAGGGCTCAGTGATGTTAAGGCTTCAAGCTGGCTATTCACTGCTCCACTCGAATTGCTAGCAGCGAAGGATGCACCTGAGAAAACTTGCCCCGAAGAACCGAACAGCATCTGGGGCATAGTTTGTTGTTGGGAGATTGGGAAACAGTAGATTTCTGGACCCGACTCTTCCTTTTAACCATAATAAGGAAATAATCTTACAGCGCTGCAGAAAAAGGAGGTAAGTAAGCCAAGGATCATAAATGGAGGCCATATCAAACTAGAACCTAGGGGCGCACCCCTTTGGTGTGTGGCTTTGGTGCGCCAGCGTACCACAGGAGACCTGATGACGTTATTCCACCAGCGGGAAGGAAGCCCAACAGCAAGATGTCTCAGGAGGATTGATGCAGCTGCTGAGAGCCCCGTCACATCTAAATTTAGCGGTCTCCCCAGATAGCCATGTGTGAATTTTCACGTGCTGCTACATCTATGTATTTATTTATCGTATATTTAACTCATGTCTTTTTATTGGTGGCTCATTTGGAAGAATTGGAATTTATAAAATAATTGTAGAGTGTTAACCTGAGGAGTAGCGATATCAAAGGAGGAATGGAGTCCCATCCATTCCAGGTGAGGAGTGAGGAGCATTATTGTTTCGAAGACTTTCCAATATGGTCCCAAGTGAGACATATTGTGAAAAAGAGGAACAAGCTCAGTATCTACTTGGAACTGACTTGAAGGGAAGACAATATTGAAGACTACTGAAGAGGTATGAGATAACTGGGATTATTTTCTAACTATTACAATATGGGAAGAATCTATTCATAACTTTGAGAACTGTGGGAGTGAGTTTACACATTCTTCAATCTGATTAATTCAAAGGGAGAAGGAGCTGAATTAACAAGGAATTGGCTATTACAAATTCTGAAGATTGTTACTATTAATTTTTCTTTCCAAAATATATGTTCTGTCCCCAGTAGTGGGTACATGTTTGTATCTGTATATACTGTAGTTTAACTGTGTTTAGTGCAGTCCTCCCTTCTGAGGATTCTTGATACTGAAACACTTTTTGTAACCCATGTTAAAAGTCTGTGAGCCTTTGCCTTTAAGAGGAGCTTTTGCCCTTAAGAGAATCTCCCTCCCCCCTCCACATTCTCTCACTATCAGAAGAGCTTGAATACCCCTCAATCTAACTTGAGTCTTCCTAGGTGCCTTATAGGCTCAAGGGACTGCCCTTCATGCTCCCCCGTGTCACATGGTTCTTAGGTTCGCTGCCATTGGACCTTGCCCCCTGCCCCCAGCTTGTGGAGGCGTTTCCTTTAGCAGCTCTCGACGAGAGTTCAGTTCACCTCATGCTTCCTTCTGAGCCAACAGCGCTCTGTAAAACCCTGTGAAACGATCGAGTTTTTACCTTTTCTCTTACTGCCTTCTTCTGAGGACTAAATCAGCCTCATATCCCTCATGCTTCCTACCTCTACCATAAACCAACTCCTGCGACATAAAGGACTCCCTTCTCTCTCCTGCTACCCTGTCTCCAGTTACCAAAGATCTTTGCCTTGAGGCTCACGTTTGAGATGCAACAATTGTAAGTAGAATTTACCTGTACAATAAATAATTTCAAACTTAAACTTTGTCTTGAGGACTGATTGGAGAAAACGTTTAGCTGCCTGGATGGCAAACTCAGATGTCTGCTTGATCCAGAGCAATGTACATCAATTGAATTTAACATCAGCGGGCTATAATCAACGTTTTTTTCACCCATTTGATCAACTATCAGTAATAGAAGTTGGAAACCACATAGCTTCCAGTGTGATTATTGTGGTCACAGATTTTAGAGATTATCAGTGCTGTATGCAAAGGGACCTAAGGAGTTGTATATTTGTAATGCTTCCCAGCACAGATTGGCTGGAGACACCCGTGTTCTCATTTTGGCCCATGGGAGAGCCTGGAGACACATGCCGCAGGTGCCAGTCATCCTGCCACAGCAGAATGTGGGGATGTACAGTTCAGAGGTGGGCTTGGGCCAGCAGGCTATTCTTACCACCATGAGTCAAGTTCCTTTTATTGCCCTGAAAAGCTTCTGTATCTGCTGTTGAAACAGCTGGAGTTAGAGTGCTGACCCAGGGGACTAGAAAAGACCCTGTGCAAAAGAGTTGTGGTAGGAGAAGGGACCTGGAGAACTTTGACAGCTGCCTGGGCAGGAAGTGAGGGAGAGAATAAAGTTGATACTGGTTTCCTGGGGAAATAAGAGAGGGGATTTAGCCTGCCTGCTGGGAGGAAGGGGAAGGAAAGACAGAGAAGGACCCTTTCTGGATCTCTCTTTGTCCCTCCTCCCAGCAGGCAGGTACAGCCAAATCTTCTTGCGGTTCTGTTTGCAATAGAGGAAGAAAGGACTGGGGCAGGAGGGGGTAAGGGAACGGAGTTGGCACAAGACATGTGTTGACTTTTTGGGGATCACAGGGCAATCAAGCAGGCAGCAAAAAGGGTGTTTGGTACTTAGTAGCCTCATGCACAGTATAATTGTACCATAGTGAAAGAAAAGAATAGCCAAGTTTGCTGTTGCTATGGGACGTAGACCCCCTTGTGCTTTAGCAGACTAGTAATGGTGGCTATTGCTATGGTGCAGTGGCACCCGGTAGTCGAAAGGTATAACACACTTATTGTTACAGATGGAGTGTTACAGGACCATCTAGTGGTTAAAAGTTATACACCCTGCGGTACATATTCATAAAACCACCTAGTGTTGTGCTCGGGGGTGGACCCTTGTCCTGGAGCAGTGGAGAACAGCTCCCTGGTAGGGACCAGGAAGCACCTGCCCCCAGGGGGCGGAGCACTGGAGGAGACAGAGGCTAGGATGAGCTTCACCACTGGAAGCCCACGGTCCCCCTGGATGGAGCCCGTAGGCACCCGGGCCTCTTAGACTTCGGTGGGTCTCACAGGGTCTCCTGGAGAGGTAGTAAACAGGCGTGCCCATGGACAACAAGGGAGCGTGGTCGGGCTTGAGGCTGTAGGTCTGATGGAGCAAGGAAGACCGGAACAGCATAGGCGATGACAAGGCAAGGGACAGAGCCAGAATCAGAGGTGTGGTCAATGGTAACCGAGGTCAGAATCTGAGGATCAGTCAGAGGAGTAGTCAACGAGGCAGGGGTCAGGTTCCAGAGGTCAGACAAGGTGACAAGGCAGGCAGAGGTCAGGATTCAGGCAGCAGACATAAAGGTCAAGGAACAGGCTGAGGTCAGTACCAGAGAGACAGTCCAAGGGTACCACTTGGGGAGACAAGACAGACGGACACTGAAACAGAAGGACGCTGGAACAAGGCTGGAACAGTAGGACGCTGGAATAAGGCTGGAACGAGACTGGAACGAGACTGGAACAAGACTGTGAACGCAGAGGCAAACTAGTACACTTACAATGCCGAGCCATTACCAAGGCAAGGAAGTGCAGGCAGGAACTTCCTTAAATTGGGCATTCAATCAGGGCGCGCCACAGAGCTAGGACCCGCCCCTGGCCCTACAAGAGACCGGGCGTAGCGCACGCGCGTAGGGGCATGGCCAACGCCACTGGAGATGCTGAATTCCGGCGTGAGGCCTGGTGCATAGTGGAAGGCCCGGCGATCGCCGCCATGGGACGCCAAGGCCTGGAGGAGCTCGTGGCTGCCGCTGGGGAGGCCGACCCATGACCTTCAGAGGAACCAACGAGATGAGCAGGCCCGTGCACGGGCCGGGCGCGTAGGGGGCGCATAACATCTAGACGGATAATAGGAAAGTTATATAGGTATCTAGCTAACTTTAACAGCCGCGTAGTGTAAATGAACAGTATTTCATTCCTTTAACATTGTTCATGTAATCTCTGGGTGGGACGGATCCTTTCACTTGCACCCAGGGGCACATAGGGGAAAAAAAAAAAAAAGAGATGGACCCTTTCTGCACAGCACTCCTTCACTGTCTCTCCTTCACCCCATCAGATAGCTTTATTTTCTGAGTTCCAGGATTCCAGTGTGGGGGCGAACAATAGTTCTTATATCCGATTCATTTTTGCAATAAGCCCTTTCCATGCCTGGTATACAGCACTGATAATTAACACTGTCTCTACATCCAATAAACACACAATGAGAAGACTGGGGGTTTCCAGCTTCTTTACTGATAGTTGATTAGATGACTAAATAGTATTTACAGCTTCAATTTGTTTCTTTGTTACAGTCAATAAATAATAAGACAGCAGAAAGATTTAATACACTGGTGACTCCTCTTCATTAGTAAAATTTCTACTTTTACTGGAAGCACTTCTTTGATACTTAACTTCCTTCTCTTCTCAAGAACTTGAAATTCTCCAAGTTTATCAGATTGAATTTAGTTCAATCCTCTTTCAAAATCCCAATTGCCTCCTTAGCTCTTCCCACTGAAGATGGTTAGAATATAGTCCAAATAATTGATCGGAATTTCCCAGATTTTTCTCTTCCTAAATCCTCTGGAATCAGTTAACTCTCTAGGCAGCACCTGGTGGGCACCTTTCTCACCCTTTAGTTAATTCTCCATAAAGCAGCAACAAAGTTCTTGTTACCTTTAAGTTGTATCCTTTAGTTACCTTCCTCGGGCTTCCTTTGATGGGATCCTGTCCTCCAGATGAATTCCTCCACACCTCTGTTTCTTTCAGAATGAAAGACTCCACTCTCTCAATGGTTTGGTTACTGAGTTCCGAGTAACAAGGGCCATCGGCTCCCAGCAGAGCGAAAATAGTCTTTGAACCCAAAAAGGGGAAAAATCAAGCTGGAAGCAGGAAGGGTAGGATAAAACTTCCATGCCTCCAAACAGAGGAGTTAGTGCAAAAAGGCAGTTACTTCAAAATATACTTCCTCTGTATCAGGTCACTGTCAGGTCTATCCTCTGAAGGAGAGATAGCACACTACAGGTCTCCTTTACTCCAAATCCAGCCTCGAATACAGGGATGCCCCAATCCACTGCAACAAGCAGGACTGGATCTCACGAGGAATTTGCAAAATTGGCTTAAAAGTGTCCAAAGCAAGTTTAAAGGCTGGATAGATGAATCAATGAGTGGCTGATACCTAAATGGGAAGACTTCCTTATTCCTTTCCCATAACATAGGAGAAAAATAGCAAGCAGGTGTCAAAGGGCTCCTGACAGCTTGAAACTGCAACTAAAAATCCACGAGGATAGATGGTGCTTTGGGATGATAAGCAGCTAGGACTAGAGATGTGAATCGTGTCCTCGATCGTCTTAACGATCAATTTCGGCTGGGAGGGGGAGGGAATCGTATTGTTGCCGTTTGGGTGTTTAAAATATCGTGAAAATCGTTAAAATCGTGAGCCGGCACACTAAAACCCCCTAAAACCTACCCCCGACCCTTTAAATTAAATCCCCCACCCCAAATGCCTTAATACTTCATCAACTTTGGGAGGGAAGTACTTACTTGCCCTAAACCAATGGCAGGAAAACCGGCACACTAAAACCCCCTAAAACCCACCCCCGACCCTTTAAATTAAATCCCCCCCCCTCCCGAACCCCCCCCAAATGCCTTAAATTACCTGAAGGTCCAGCAGCGGTCCGGAACGGGCTCCTGCAATTGAATTGTGTTGTCTTCAGCCGGCGCCATTTTGCAAAATGGCGGCCGCAAAATGGCGGCGGCCATAGACCAACACGATTCGACTGCAGGAGGTCGTTCCGGACCCCCGCTGGACTTTTGGCAAGTCTTGTGGGGGTCAGGAGGCCCCCCCTAAGCTGGCCAAAAGTCCCTGGGGGTCCAGCGGGGGTCCGGGAGCGATCTCCTGCCGCGAATCGTTTTCCGTACGGAAAATGGCGCCGGCAGGAGATCGACTGCAGGAGGTTGTTCAGCGGCGGTCCGGAACCCCCGCTGAACGACCTCCTGCAGTCGATCTCCTGCCGGCGCCATTTTCCGTACGGAAAACGATTCGCGGCAGGAGATCGCTCCCGGACCCCCGCTGGACCCCCAGGGACTTTTGGCCAGCTTGGGGGGGGCCTCCTGACCCCCACAAGACTTGCCAAAAGTCCAGCGGGGGTCCGGAACGACCTCCTGCAGTCGAATCGTGTTGGTCTATGGCCGCCGCCATTTTGCAAAATGGCGCCGGCTGAAGACAACACAATTCAATTGCAGGAGCCCGTTCCGGACCGCCGCTGGACCCCCAGGTAATTTAAGGCATTTGGGGGGGGTTCGGGAGGGTGGGGGATTTAAGTGTGCCGGTTTTCCTGCCATTGGTTTAGGGCAAGTAAGTAAGTTCCTGCCCTCCCCCTTCCCCCGATTTACGATTTTTTAACGATAAATCGGGGGAATTGGTATTGTATCGTGGCCCTAACGATTTTTGATGATTTAAAATATATCGGACGATATTTTAAATCGTCAAAAAACGATTCACATCCCTAGCTAGGACACACCATCTGATATTCCCACATGGGGGAGCAAAACCCAAACCTCTTTCACTAGTTTCTACATAGAACCTCCCCAATCAATTGGTGCACTCCTTTTAGTAAGGGAAACTAGAGGTTCCCTGCACTCATATTCTGTGTTTTCTAAGTCAATGTTAACATTTACTTTTACCTAGAGCAGGAATGTTTATTTGGTATTGCATGATATTCTGGCAAGCTCTCTGCCTGACCTTGAAGGATTTAAGAGGGTTGTGTAGATTATTAATTTTTCTCCTAGAGCAGTGCCTTCAGTACTTTTGGTGAAAAGGAGCAAGAGAGATAGAGGTACCATTGTACTATTTTGGAGAAGTCAATAAGGGGCAGACAATGTCAACATCAGCATTGTGGATCCGGCACCAGGACCCAGGACCGGACCCAGGGGACTGGTAAGAAAAGTGAATAACTGAGAACAGAGTGCTACAGGGTTACATTTTTGTTTGTTTTCTCTTTCTTTACAAACAATTAAAAAGAAAAGAAAAGAATGAAAAATAGACATCATATGTAAACTTTATATAGTTGGCATGAGTCCATGGAAAACATTGTTTTTGTATACATTCAGGTCTTACATTATGGGGCCTATGTACTAAGCCACATTAAAATTGGCCATTAATCTTCCAATTCTAACATTGAGTATTAGTGACCAGTTTATTGCTCATTGTACTAAAGGGTATAAAGCCCTTAGTGCAATGGGCTGGCCTGGTGAATCAGTGACAAGCGCTATGCACTTCCATGTGGAAGGTACCTGATTTGATTCTTAGATCGGTCCTTCTGCTTTCTCCTCCCCAGAGCTTTCCCTGGCTCTGGGGAGGAGGGGAATCATGTTTTTCATTTAAAGAGCACCTTGTGGCTGGATTTAAAGCTCATGGCACAGGGTTCTGGAAGGAGTCATGGTGCATGGCTTCCAGCCTCAGGCCTGTTGCTGCTGCATTTGATCAGACTAGGAACATTTGGGTGGTGGTGGGGGGAGAGAATATTAAAATAGGGGAAAGAATCCTTGGGTGGTTGTGAATGAAAGCTCCCACAGCCCTCTGGGAAAGGGATCCCACCCACCCCACTTGCTAAAGCCAATACTTAGAGCAGAAAGGAGCAAGCCTCATGGCGGGGAGGGTTTAAGGGGGTCCTCAGGGGGTAGGGGGTTGGTTGGGGCTTGTCCAGGGGGGGAGGGCGAGAGGATGCTACCAAGGAGAACAGGGTCTTGTGTCCAGTTCTGAGGGGTGTGAAGGGACAACTTTTCCATTGGGAACGAAAGGAGGACCCAGTTCTCCTACCAAGTGACTCAAGAGATACAAGAAGCTGCATTTTCATGCTATGCACTGTTGAACTCTGAAAACGGTCTTTTTCTGTTTGTGAACTGCTGACACACTTTAGTTTTGGCCTCAGCAAAGTATATTTGTTTTGGAGGAACACCCAGCTGGGGACATTCTGTTTTTTGAGAGACTGGGTGCATGATCTCCTGGACTCTTTTAACAGCTTTGCTGTCCCCCGTGGAAGAATCCTGATCCTGAGTTGCAGTCTGGTTTTCCTCAAACTCTGTAGCATCCGAAGGTGGCCTCTTGGGAGTGCCTGGAAAAGGAGGGTTACAGAATCCTCACACTTTGTTTTGAGGAGAAAGAGTGTGGATGGTTCCTGACCTGTGTAGAATCACATAGGAACATACAAAGAAGTTTCTTGATATGTGCCTTCTTTCTGCATCATTTTCCTTGTAAACGCCTAGCTCTTTAATGTTACCTATATATTTTTTGATCCCTCTCAGTTACATTTTTTCATAGGTTCAAAGAAATCAGGAGGTCCTACTACTGCAGGTTCGTAAGTAAATCATCACAGGCTTTTCTTGATGTTGTGAGTGTTATATACAGCTTTATTAATTAACATCCAGTGCATAAACCTCTCTGGGTACAAGTATGACTTTTCCTTTTTTGTTTCTTTGGTTGGAACTTTGCTCTCAAGGTTTTTGTTTGTTGGTTTTCTCTACATTGTGGGCTCTTTATGAAGTATTTCACTAATCTGACAATTTAATTTTCCTTATTTATTTGCTGTGATAAACCTTTTATTTTATTTTCAAGTTATTCCTGATGTAAATTGAAGGTACGAATTTCAAATAAGTGTGGAGATTTCAGCCTGAGCCGGTTAAATCAGGTTATTCTTGCTTCTCTGCTGTGCTTGTCATGTTGGCCTTCTCTTTGGGTGACTGACAGCACATGTAAGTCTCGTTTCATGTGGTTTTGGTGTGTTGAAACAGCCTTTTATCTGGAATTAAAAATGCTGATTCACGGGATCATTTCTAAATGCTGCTGAAATCTCCCTTGAACCTATTATTGCATTGCTTACATATATTATTTTGTGGCTGTTCTTGTTCTTGGCTTGTTATGCTTAGAGTAATAACTTTGCAAAAAGAAAAATGGTTTAAAAATATTTAATAAAGCAAATAAATAGCCTTGAGAGAATCAAAACCAGGTGCTTTGCTTATTCTAGAAGCAAATGACCCTTTAGAGGGAAGGCATTAACAGTGCCACCTGACTTCATCGGAGAACAAAGGCATCGGGAAGATTCCCACAGTTCCTTCCTTGAAGACCTGTTTTTCTCATGCTGTGCTTGTGACAAACATCTGAAACTAGTAGCCTTTGAAAGAGAAGCACAGTTGTTTACTTGCTTTTCCATGAAAGCACATGAAAGGAGCAATGTTCAGTAGCCCGCCATATTCAGCAGGTGCTAATTCTGCTCTTAGTTGTGTCTTTGAAACATTGCTTCAGCAGGTTCCCAGTGACAAAAGCACTCCACTGACTTTGTACCTCTTTTTTTCTGAGGGTGGGGGAAAGGCGGGGGAGGGAACGTTCAAGCCATAGGTTTGAAAGATGCCAATCTGTACATGTATTTCATTCCCTCTGTCCTAAATACAACCCCGGGCTCTCCCTTTTTTTCTAGAAGCTGAAAAGAAGTGCGTTGTGAACCCTGTGCACCCTTTCCAGCCGTTCAGAAGACAATCTACAGTCAGGCCTATTCATCTGAGTAAATGGTTTGGAAAATTGTCCTTCAGATTGGCAGGTATACAAATCACAATGCATGTTTGCAGTGCTATCATGTGAAAGGTTTATTTTAGGACAAGTTGCTTTTACTGGACCAGCAAATAAGATGTTCAGATTCTAAAGAAAGGACCCGTGTGCTCCCGAATACTCATATGCTATGACATCTTCTCTGTTGGTCCGATAAATGGTGCCACAACCTACAAAGATTCCAGTTTTTACCTGGTTTCATATGGTTACTGGAACTCCACAATGCAAAGCTCTGAAGAAAGCTTTGTGAGTGACAAGGACAGCATGCTTCATATTCCATTGAGTTGCACTGGAATGTAGGAATTAATAAGAAGGAAAAATGAACAAATTGGTCAACTGATGAGCGAAATAAAGGAGATCTCCTCTTGGAAGAAGAGAGCAGCAACCCTGAATGAGGTGGGACTGCAGTATTGACTTTTGCCACTGGAGGGCACAATGGTTTGAGGAAAATAACTGCTTCCATGTTTCAGATTTAACATGGTCCTTCCTTTCTACCTCAGTTCTGCAACATTAATTTATAATTAGCACTAGTACTACAGAATAAGTAGACGACAGAGAGAGGCTTCTTTTGTTCCTCTTTTTGGCTCCTTAGTTTTTGAACTTCTTGCATCACATTAAAAATAATATTCAGATTTTAAAGAAACCCTGAGTAAATAGAAATTAAAGTGCCATTTTAATCATGCTCTCCAAAATACAAAATAGTGTACCTGACTTCCCCATGGACTTTACCCAGGGTATGCATGGGTCATGACTTAGCTAGTGTAGTCACTTGCAAGCACAGTTTGCTCAATGGTGGTGCAAGGAAATACACTCAAGGGTTAGCGTGAAAAATATATTTTTTTTTTTTTAATTTTAATTTTTTCTATACCAGCAATCGTGATAACATCACATCAAAATGGAAATTTTGTTGAAATGGAACGTTGTCAAGAATTTTTGTCAGGTTCTCAGCCTGAATTTATTGAAACCCCAGTCTTTTTCAAGGTCTAAGCTTAACTTTATTTAAACACAGGGATAATGACTCAAATATGCAGGTTCAGTTCACCAGGGGGTTTCAACAACTCAAATTCAACCTTTTCTGGAGTGTGTGTTATAACACAAACACGTTTAATGCCAGTAACTTGTCTTACCCGTTGGTGAGAGTACAGGATAGGATTCTTATTAGGTTTGTATGATGTAAAATGTTTACAAAGCATAAACATACATAAAAATAAACTTTGTATTTAAGCTGCTGTTAGCAGATTCAGGCCCTATCTTGTGGGGAAAGATGGCACAAAAATATTGAAATAGAATAGAATAAGTAATTCAGCAAGGAGATCCATTTCTAATTGCATAATATTCATGTAGTCATATACAGACTTGATTCCAGTATGCTTAGAGCTCATGTATAAATCCAAGTATCCAATATTGAAAATCAAGCATCATGGAGCTTACCCTTTAGGTTCAGCAGCACAGCTAAGTAGTCTTTGAGTTGCTGGGAACATCTTTTCTATTTCCAGTAACATCTTTTCTAGTCCCGAAGATTAATCTGGTTCCCCAGGGGCAGAATTATTTGTTCTCCCAGCAGACTCAATACAAGATTGCCACATTTGTGGTAGTTACTTGGCTCAGTGCCTTCTAGTACTCAAAGGAAAAAGTACCAGCCTCCAAGTCATCCAGGCCCATGGCGTGACACCCAGCAACTTGTTACTTTATAAGAGGTGATTTTTTTTTTATATTGGGGGTGAAATTCTCCTATACACGAAACAAATGCGGGATCTGGGGCAATCGTTTCTTGATGATCTCAAGGCGGTCAAACAGGCGGATGAGGTGACAGCAAAAGATGAAAGGGAAAGGAATGGTCAACACATAAAAAGAGGTGACATTGCCCCTGTATAAGACCCTCATTTGGAATACGGTATATAGTTCTGGAGACTGCACCTTCAAAAGAATATAAACCGGATGATAGAGTCAGTCTATAGAGTGGCTACTGAAATGGTCAATGGTCTTTGTTGTAAAGTGTTTGGGGGCCAGACTTAAAAATCTAAGCATGTATACTCTAGAGGAAAGGCATGATGGGGAGATATGACAGAGACATACTTCAGAGGTGTCAATGCAAAGGTGGGTGAAAGGGCGGGGGGTAGACTCAAGAGTAATCTAAGGACATATTTCTTTACGGAAAGGGTTGTGGAGGCATGGAATATCTTCCCGGTGGAGGTGATGTAGACAAGGACAGTATCTGAATTCAAGAAATTATGGGACAAGCCCAGGGAGTCTCTGGGGGAGTAATAGGGATTGTAAAGCTGATCAGTTGTGTGGGTGGGCAGACTAGATTTAGTAGAGAAAAGAAGGTGCTTTCCAAACAATTATAAATTATATCCAGACACGATTCCATTATGAATATATCCTTGTGAAATAAATATCTGGAATCATGCATTGCTATTTACAAGATAAAATGGAATATGGTCCCATATTCCATCTCGTCTTGCAGCAACGCATTAAGAATATATCCTTGTGAAAGAAATATCTTTGAAAGAAATATCCCTGGAATCGTGTCTGGATATAATTTAAATTATTTGGGAAGTCCCTCCTTTTCTCTGCTGTGATGTGACTACCGATTCACCCTGTATTTGCCTGCTGACTAGATATAGGCCATATGATCTTTTTCTGCCATCATGTTTCTATCTTACATAAACAATATAAACCCAAACAGCAAATCAGTGCATTTTGGGGTGTGTATGAGGGGCCAGAGAGGAATAGGGAACCTTCCTCCTCCCATGGCTTTGCTCTGTCTTCCTGTGGCTTTTGAATGCCCAAAGATGTGCAGGAGCTGGAAACAGATTACCGGTAGTTCTGATTGGCTAGATCTCACTATCAGTCAGATGATGTCAGCTTTAGAGTAAAATTCTTGGGATGTGTCGTTCAGTAGCTTGCATGTTAGCCAATGAGACAACATTATACAAGTTTAGAGACTGTGAGTGAGTGTGCATTTCATAGTTGTTTTGTAAGAGTTTCTAAGCTGGCCACATGCTGAGAGACAGGAAGTCGCTTGCCTGTTTAGGAAATGATAGTAAAATCTCTATAAAAGAGTTAAAAAGAGTGTTCAATGAACCTTGCCTAGGACCCCATTAGGGTCCCTGCTAAAGATTATGCCCCATGGAGAGGGTCATGTGCAGGGTCAGTGATAGCATTTTTGCTGCCCTAGGCGAAAAATTGCTGTGCTGCTTCCCGTTCTTTCTTTTTTATTGACACAACATTTTTGTTGTTTTCCCCAATAACCAACACACAGTATATCTGGCGTAGTGGACTACCCTCAAAAGCTCGTGCTTTCATAAATTGCTTAGTCTATAAGGTGCCATCCGATTCCTGTCATTTCAGCACACAAAAGAAACTGTCAGTCTTACACTCTGTCCCAATCCCCCTTCCGCTGCCAAAAAAAATCCCTGCTCCCTCCGGCAATCAAAACTATGAAAATTATCCCACTCCCCCGAACCTATTTTACCCCATCCACAGGTCTAAAATTTCTAGATTGTGCAGGAATGATCCCCAAGTGCTCCTTCCTCATCTACCAGAACATAAAATTGATGCGGGCTGGGCCCTGTAGCTGGCACCAGTTTATTGTACAGAAAAACATGCATTGCTGTGGGGCCAACCAGAAAACCCTGCAAAAAAAGAAACACTTGGAACCCATATAGTACTATCGTAACGGGTCTTAGGTGTGGGTTTGGCGCTTGGACATAAGGATATGAATCGTTTTTCTGACGATTGAAAATATGGGAAGATATTTTCAAACTCATCAGAATTCAGGAGGCCCCTGAACCTGATAGGAAAACCCCACAAAATTTTTCATGGGGTTCTCGTATCATTTTTGGGGGGGGGGGGCGGGAAGAAAGGGCACTTAAAAATAAACCCCAAACCCACCTCAACCCTTTAAATTTAATTATTTTGCATCCCCCACCCTCCCGACCCCTCCCAAATTTTTTAAGTACCTGGTGGTCCAGCAGGGGTCCCGGGAGCGATCTCTCGCTCTTGGGCCGTTGGCTGCCACTAATCAAAATGGCGCCGATGGCCCTTTGCCCTTAACATGTGATAGGGTATCTGTGCCATTGGCCGGACCCTGTCACATGGTAGGAGCAATGGACGGCCGGCGTCATCTTGTGCTCCTACCATGTGACAGGGGCCGGCCAATGCCACGGATACCCTGTCACATGCTAAGGGCAAAGGGCCATCGGCGCCATTTTGATTAGTGGGAGTCGACTGCCCGAGAGCGGGAGATCGATCCCTGGACCCCCGCTGGACCACCAGCTACTTTAAAAATTTGGGGGGGGGGGGGTTTGGGAGAGTGGGGGATGCGAAAGAATTAAATGTAAAGGGTCAGGGTGTTTTGGGGTTTTTTTTTGGCATAACACAGCCGATTAAAACTGGTAAGAATCGTGAGAATGAAGATTTCCCGTGGTTTTTACTCGAACTCGATACCGGAAATGAGTCTGGTACTGATTCACATCCCTACTTGGATAGCCAACAATATAGTAAAAATCCCATACCAAAACAGTACTAACTGCAAGCATTCAAACAGGAACAACCCTATGAAAAGGCAAATATTACACCAGGCCCTAAAACGCCTCCTATTAGAAAAGCAGAACAAACCAGTCTGCTCTAAATTCCTACATAGCAACTGCATGCTAGCAGAATACCTCACTTTGCTTACACATGCAGAACACAGACAGACCTTCACCAAATACAGAATAAAGAGAACATAAAATATAAATATTTAGTCAGAAACTGAACTGGAAAATCCAACAAGCTAGACTCTGTAATATTATGAAGCAATGGAAAAACAGAAACATCACCATCCTCATAAATCAAATAATAAAATCAAGAAATATAAATCAATCATAGTAAGCCATACTAATAAAAAGAATATTGCCAAAAGGATGACAAATAGAATAGCATCAAATAATTAAGAACTCGAATAAAAAGTTTTAAACATTTCCAAATGGCAATAAAATATTTCAAAATAGCCGACAAATCAAACACCTAATAATTAAAACAAGAAGGGAAAAATATCTCACTTCCCATACCTGAAAAATTTTGATTTCACCTTGAGCTTGTCATGGATTAGTGGGGATGGCAAAAAATGTTCACCCTCTCACCCCCCCCTCCCCCAAGGCAGGCTCCCATTCACACATAAACACACCCATCTGCCCCAGGCAGACTCCCATTCACATCCACCCATCCCAGAGAGGCTCCCATTCACACCCAAACAACCATCCCACCTCAGGCAGGCTCCCATTCACAACCAGCCAACTAACCTACCCACCCACCCATCCATTCCAGTTCAGGTTTACAAGCACTCTTTCCAGGCAGGCTTTCATTCACACCCCCACCCCCCCCCCCCCCCACCCCAGATTCCCATTCATACACACACACACACCCCATCCCCTCAGACAGGTTCCCATTCTCATACACATCCATCCCCCCACCAGGCAGGCTTCATTTACACATAACCTCTATGCAAGCAGGGTCCACAGGTCTCTCTTGTCGCTACTGCCACCCGATGCCTCATTCCTTGGGAGAGCGCAGGATTCGACGGTAGCAGAGCTGTAAGCGTATTTCCTGTGGCTCCTTCATGTGGGCAGGCCGGCCCGCAGTACTCAATAGTACTAACACTTCCTGTATGCTCATCTCGTGCATCGCAAGATATTGAGTACCGCGGGGTGGCCAGCACAAGAGGAGGAACTGCAGAGCGAGCCCCCCATTTTCTTCTGCTGCTGCCGACAGTGACTGCATGGGCCTCTGTATTCTTGCGCTGCTGATGGGATGGGGTCCACCGGTGGCTACATAGGCCTTTCGCTGATCCCTTTCCTGGGCTCCCTTCCATCACAGTCGTCGCCTTACCGGATGTGCTGCCCTGTGCAATTGCACAGTTTGCACACCCAGTTGTCCTGGGCCTGGTCATGTAGTATAGGGTAGATTAGAGGAATGTTCCATATGTGCTACAACACCCCCATTAGAGATTACAACAATGGTCCAATCCAGATTCTATATCAGCAAGTGATCCCTTGTGGTGAGTGTGGGTTATATATTTAGAGGTTTATCACCTGTTCCACTGCATATGATTTGCAGGCCTAAAACCTTGGGGGTAGATTTTAAAAGGAGCGTGTGCTGTGTACATGTGCGCGCGCTACCTGGCACGCGCACACATACGTGGGACCGCCTTCCGATTTGCTTTATTGGTAGTCCCTTTGTTGTTTTTTTTTTGCCTTGGCACGCGCACACATACGCCTGATTTTATAACACGCTCGCGCGTGTTATAAAATCGGGGGTCGGCGCACGCAAGGGGGCGCGCCGAGCCGCGCTGCCTTCCCTCAGTCCCTACCCCCGCACCCCACCTTGCCTTCCCTTTCTCTACCTCTCCCGCCCTTTCCCCCTACCTTTTCTATATTTTTGTCTTTTATTACAAAACTTACTTCAGCCTTGCTGGCGCGCGATCCCTAGCACAGTGGCAAATGGCCGCTGTGCCTGGAGCCTCTGACCCTGCCCCCGCCCCTTTAGTAAAGCCCCGGGACTTACGCGCGTCGCCGGGACTTTTGAAAATAGGTTCGGCACGTGCAAGGCCAGTTACGCACGTAAATCCTCCGGTGAGGACCCTAGGCCTTGAGTGAGAGATTTGCTACCACTGTGGCTGGTGAATTTTATCTCTCTTTGTGTCATTTTTATTTTGGAGGGAAGTTTTGTTCCACCCTTCCCTTCCAGGAAAGAGGGCTAAGGTCCCTTAAAGATCTCAACTAAAACCTTGCTGGTCGATTTTAAAAGCCCTATGTGCCCCAAAGCCAGGAGATATGCGCGCCACTTGGCCCGGCACGTGCTGCGCGAATTTTAAAAACCATGTGTGTACACGCAAAAAAAATTTGTTCACAAAAATGGGTGGGAGCATGCTCTGGGAAGGGCATGGGCGGGACTTGAGTAGGTCGGGACTGAACCATGGTCTGCACATAAGTGCACACTGGAGTCCCCTACTGTGTAACTTGACTTCTGCTATGGATGGCGTGTATGTCAAGTAACAAAAAAAAAAAAAAAAATAGGGTAGTCTGCAGGATTTTAAGAGTCGGGGCTAATAGGGTAAAGGGAGGCGAGTTAGCTAGAGGGGTTAGGAAGTCTTCTCCTTAACTGGGGCAAACTGGAAGCGTACTGGGAAAAAGGGCTATTGTGTCGATGCATATAGCTACTAAAATTCCCCCGATATGCGCGTGAGGTAGCATTTGCGTGTATATGTGTGCAGCAATATAAAATCATGCGCACATGTATGCACATATAGCAGATTTTATAAAACGCACGTGTATATATATATATATAGGTTATAAAATCGCCTCGTCCATGTGTGCGTGCCAGCAAATGCATGGGTCTTAAAATCTACTTCTTGGTTCTTCCAGGTCCTTGCCTATGGCAAGACAGACCCTGGTAAAGTTTTATTTTAGTGACTGAAGGTATAACCAGGTGTTAAAAATACCGCAAGAGGATAAACGCATTTGGTTTTTTCTGAACTGAGTTCTGAGGCTGTAGAAAGCATTGCTGGGACATGGCTGCTTTCTTTCCTCTCTGGATATTTGTCTGCCTGGGGGGGGGGGGGGGGGGGGGTGAGGGAGTGACTGTTGTGGCTCAAAGTAAAGAACCTGAAGCTGTGTGTGACAAGATTAAGTGACAGGCTTCAGGGAATGACAAAACAAACAAACAGCATTTTGTTATCAGTGCTGACAGGAAAATAACACTTCCGGTGGACTAGGAAGCCTTGGGAGAGATGGGAAGAATCAGTTATGAAGCTTTTTTTTCCTGTCTTCACGTCCAGTTACAAGAGGTGGGAGGGACTGAAGTAGAATGACCTCAGCAGGAAGAGCAGGACTGGAGATTCTGATTGTCAGCTTGCTATGTCAGTCCTGCCAAAGTTAAGGCTTATGGGACTCCATGCTGAGAGATATGCCAACGATTCGTCCCCACGAGCAGGAGAGGTTTTGCACATGGAGAGATGAGAGAGAGAGAAAAAAAAGGCAGATAGTTTCTGGCTTCTTTTATAGGGCCCATTTGTCTGAAGGGTTGACATCCAGAGGGAATTGTTGTTAATACACTCAAAGTAGAGTGTGTGTGACTGAAAGGAAGGAATGAGATTGTGATTTAAAACTTGTGTTCATATTAGAGCAATGCAGGTAAGAATTGTGGCTTCATATGTATAGTAACAGTTAGTTACTTAAAATTACAGACAAGATGCAGAGATTTTCATTGGCTTAGTTCAGTTAGATTGTTGTAGTGGGAAAATTTACCGAATATGAAAAATTGATGTGTATAAAAATGCTGGGTTAATATTCTTTTTACTTGTTAACTGAAAAGTGTAAATATACTTTTCAGACCGACCTCACTGTAAATTTTTGCTACATAAATTGATAGAACCAGAGAGTTAATGGATTGTCGAAGTTCTACAGTGCAAGTACGTAACTCAGATTCTGGTCTGAGAGTGACTGTGCAATTTAAGTGACTATTCAGTGTTTCATGTGAAACAATTAGACATTGCTGGGTCAGCTTTAATTCAAAACCTCTGAGCACAGTAATATATCAGAGGAGAGGAGTTATAAGAAAGTTTAAGCTGTTTTTCACTTAAGAGCTCTGGGTGTGCCAGTGTGTGTGTGTGAAAAGATTTTTGAACCAACCTGAATCAAATCATTTCCCCTCTTTCAGTGAGTTTAGGGTGGTATTGATTATCCTTTATTTTACACACCAAGTTAGAACAGTTCAATAAGATCAATAAGAAGTCAGAGACACCACATTTAGAAACATTATTTAAACACAACTTCAGAAGAGAGGGGTCGTGCATAGTGTATTGAGGGAACACATGCTTTGATTTATTTCAAGATAGGTAGGACTTCAAATACCTGCACCAGGAGACAGAGAGAAGAGGAGAAGAGATAGACTGCCTTCAGCCATCTACATTCAGCTCCTGAAAAAGACAAAGGGAGAGTTGCAGCAAGGAAAATAGGAACCAGTTTGGAAGGATTACAGGACAGCTAAGTGTAAGCACATACCATATATATATATGTGTATTATACTTTCAAAGACTCTGCCTTCCCTCTCTATCCCTGGGAGACTGATTGGGTGGGTTTCAGTCCCTTGTTTCCTGGTTTTGGAAGACCCAACAGGAAGAAGAGCAAAAGTTTCCTCTTGTTTCCCCTCTTTTGTGTACTTAGTGACTCCCAGAGTAACACCAGAAGCTCCTTATCCTAATAGTTCCTTAGCAGGAGAGTCACTACCCAAAAGTAGTTGGATACAAAGGCTTAACTTGTTAAGAGAGCAGCCCTTGCTGGTGTCAGGGGGGTAGCCCTCTGGCCAATCCGTAAGCCTTTTCGGACTACAGGCGGTGATGTGGACCCCTGCTTGGTGAGGCAGCAAGAAGCACCACTGATGAGCCTGACCATAGGCGGAAGTGCCAAAGAGGGACCTGGAGAGGATTTACCTATACTAACCATCATTCCCTCAGGTTGTGCCCTCAAGGCAGATGGCCAGCAGGAGTTAGGTGGATCCCAAGACACAATCATGCACAGGCAGAAGCCAGGAGGTAGTCCAGGGTCAAGGCAAGTAGCAGGCAAGCAGAATCCAGTAACCAGTCTGGGGTCAAGGCAGGCAGCAGGTAAGCAGAATCCAGAACAGTCCAAGGTCAAGATGGGCAGCAAACAGGCAGAAATCAGAATGGTCCAAAGCCAAGACAGGCAGCAAGCAGGCAGGAGCAACATCCAGAACCAGCACACAGCAAGCAAAGCAGGAACCAGGAACAGGCCAAGGAACCTTAACCAAGGCAAGGAGTCCATGTCCAGGCAGGCTAAGTAGTCTTGAGCATGTGACATCATCATTGGGGTGACTACCTTACTCTCTCGCCAGAGTGTGCAGAATTGTTCACACAGATGCCCTTGCATACCCAATGTATCTCTTCGTCAGGTCCTAGTAATACATGCATCAGACTTAGCTCCCTGCCATGCAGTGAGTGTCTGAAGCCTAGGAGTCTGGGAAGGTGGCTGAATTCTAACACAACAGCTTTTTGGAACCTTTACATTTATTCCGGTATCACTTGGCCTGTCTTGGAAGAAGAAGTGGATAACAGTCCAGTACCATATTGGGTTGGAGAATTGAAAGAGAAGAGTTACCAATCTAGTGCTTGTCCAGGGGCGATAGAGAGAAGGAACCAACCTGATACGAAGAGAAGAGGAGAGAGGAAGAAAAGCATAAGATCAAGCAGTGAATCCCAGGTATGGAAGGGAAATCCTTAGAGAATTAGTACCCAGGGATGTTACGAGTGCCGGCCGCAGCGGACCCGCTGCTCGGCCCCCTCCTCTCTCTCAGATGAATCCAGTGCCTGGTTCCTCGTCACTGGTGGTGGTGGGCCGCCAGCTCCGCCCTCGGGCCGCCCTTGGTGCCTCCGGCTCAGCTGCAGTTCTCTGAGCTCCACGTCAGGCCTCTCCATGTGGCCCGTGGAGAGACGCCGCTACTCAGCGCCATGCCCCTCCCTAGGTGCACACGCGCACATCATTCTGTCGTAAGTAGGGCCCGCGGCAGGAACCTAGCCGCAGCCCTGGATGATGAAGTCAGCAGAGCTCTGGTACTTAAGCCCTGGCTCCGCTCCTAAGGATTGCCTTTGCAACAGGTCTCCATGTTGGTCATGTACTCGTTCCCATATCCACGAACCCCAACCAATCCCCAACCCCATCTCCCGTACACACTGCATCCATACAACAGACAATCATCATTCATACACTTCCCCTCCCGAACCTTCCCTTAGGACCAGGTTGGCTTGTAGCCATTGTTATTCAACCCAGCCTGGGTGTCACTAGGTAGCAGAGTACAGTATGCATGCCAACAAGCATTATAAATTTTGTCCAATTTCCTTGTCCCACCGAGACAGTCCAGAAATTCCATCTGCAAGAGAGAGACCATTCTGTTAGTCCACGCAGCAATAGTGGGCAACGCCGCAGGGTCAATCCATTCTGCCAGGATTGTACGGCAAGCGAGCATTACAGCAAGTCACTCAAATTGCTCCTTAGAGCTATTGCCAGGAACGCTACTCGAATGCTGACTGGCTAGTGAAATGTGTCCAGTAGACTCCATAGTCCAGTTCATGCATTGACCTATAGTCTGTAACACCGATGTCCAAAAGGCCTGTAACTTTGGACATGCAAACAGACGATGCTGCAATACACCAGCCAATGCACCGCACTTGCTGCATAGAGGGGATTGAGTCATTTTCATTTTATACCAGCAGACATCATCATAATATAGTCTTTTCTGTTAAATGTACCTGTCAAGTCAGTATGTAATATGTTATGACTGGTAATCAGGGTTACAAGTAGGGCTGGTACAGTCAGGTACGCAGCACATTTTCTGCCCTTATGCCATACCAGAAAGATACAGAACCAGGCTTTATTTCCTGTCTTTCAGGCAGACTGCAGGAAACAGGAAGAGAGGGCTGGAGAAGGAGCACAATAATTTTCTTCCTCTCTGTTGTACTGCTGCAAATGAAAATGAATTGCAAAGCTGCCAGTTCCTGCAAAGAATTTAGACCAGTCCTGATTCTTAAACTTGCATCTCAATGCATTGTGGTTTTTGAAATCCCTTTTTCTATCATTTGAAATCAGCCTGCGGGTACCCGACTGCATCACGATGGGGTTTGCCCGGTATTGGGTGACTTGACAGCTATGAACATTCTCTTTCTGTGCATATATTATCCATTTGTCATGACCTGTGAGCCCTGGTAACCTAGCAGGGCCCTCACCAACAATAGGTAGACTCGTAAGCCAGGGGACAAGGTCTGTTTCAGTTTCACCTATATCAGCCCCTTCCTCCGCAAGTTCAACTCTTGGATTCGAGGGCCAGAAGGACTTATGCGAGGTCCCGTAGAGAACAGCCGGAGGTCGAGTTCCAGGCAATGGTCATGGCAGGCGGCAGACAAACATGGCAGGTTTACAGCAGGAGTCAAGACGTTTGGATCTCTGGAAAAGAGCGTATTGCTGAAACTCACAATTCACTGTCTTCTGATATGTTTTAGGATGTTAGAATGGAGGCGTTACAATTATTCATTGACGAGACTTAATACAGTCTGTTTTTTCATGGAAAAAAAACACCAAACCGTAGCTTTATAGTGGGCCATGAAAAAAAAAATTGTAAAACTCAGCTTGGCCTGCTCTTTTGGAAACCCAGAACTTAACACTTGTGGGGGAAGGGTGGACAAATTTCTCAAAATTACTCATGAAGCTAGGCATTTAGGTCATTTCCAAAGGGAATAATTAAGGAAAGGTAAAGCAAATAACCATGCATGGAGCATAATGGGTTTCGTTTTTCTTTTGGTGTTAGACATTTATTTATTGTGAATGTTGAGTTTGATTAATAATTTTGCAGATGCATAAGAGAGGATGGCTGCAATAGAAAAAAAAAGTAGTTAACAATACAGTGCAAACTCTATGTCATAAAGAGGGCAGTCTTTAGACTGCCCATGTTGGAACAAACTTTTCATCCATGGGCCTTGCACCAGTTCTTTTTTTTTTTTTTTTATTCATCTTTATTGGATCATTGGATAAAATAATAATATAACCATGAGAAAAGAAGAACTGTTAACAATGGATAAAACTGTCATGATCCAAAGAAGGTTTTTACAAATTGTTTTTTCTCCAAACGCAAACAACCAAAACACCCAGAAGAAGATAATCAAGCACACCACATTCACACCACAACTTTTCCCACATTCACACACCCGTTGAGAACAGCGCACAATGATGACAGATAAGCACGAGTGGGCGGGATGGGGAACCAATAGTACAGAGTTTTATGCACGGTCCTGGAGAACTTTATTCCAACAGAGAAAATAGCCTTTGAGAGCGCAAAAGGCTTTGCACACATGTTGTTGTGGATAATAGAAGCCAAGGAAGCCTGATCCTGAGCCCACTCCCCTCAGCCTGACCTTTGAACCCTGCCACACTTTGGCAGCAGCTGACTGGAAACTTAAACTCATGGCTTGGAGCTGCCTTCTGGCCCATCCTCTTTGCTGGAGATTTCTCAGGCTTTTAATATAACAAGCCCCTGCTCTTATGAAGGGGAACTCAAAGGCCATTAAATAATTTGGAGGTCTGGTTTACTATTTCACCCTCTCCAGAGAGCTCGAAGTGATATTTTCAGAGTGCCGTATTTTAGTTGGTGACCCGTCACGCAGTAGAAAATAGTCAAAGCACATATAGAGAACATTTTCTTTTCACATTTCCCAGTGCTCAACTTTTAACTTATTTCCATCCTATCTCTTTATATATTAACGCAAATTGGCTAATCTTTTAGCCAGTGCCTTTGCACAGGAAGTAACGAAAAGCGCTGTTACGCTGGCTGGAGGCATAAAAGAGTTTACTTTTGCGTTGCCATAGCAGGAGTGTAAGAGTAGGCTTGCAAACTCCTAAGCAGGTCTGAAACAAAAAGGGAGGGGAAAAAAAGGTCTGGTGTGGCAGATCTAATTAATTTTAATTGAGCAACTAAGGGACCATGGTAACCACTTCATTACCACTTAACTGCAGTATAAAGCAAAGTCAGGACACTTGCTCTCAGCCTTGAAATTCAATACCCTACTTAAGGACGTATTTTTTCCAAAGAACTGATTCCAGCGGACTTTGTACTGCCCTTGCAGGGCATTCTCTTATATTTCCTAAAAGAAATTTCTCTGCGTTGTAGCAGAATTACTGAATGGGAATGCCTGTTTTATGTTAGGACTGTTTCTAATCATACAACTTGCAAAGCACTGGGTGTGGGAGCGGGGGAGGGGGGGGGAAGGGGGAAACAGGGGAAGGAGAAGAAAGGCAGGGGGAAAGTTTAAGGAAAGCTATTAATATTAATGTGGCGTTTAACTGATCATGACACGAGGAGGAGAAGAGACAGATCCTCATTGGCAGAAGCTGATTTTGTATAGGTAGAGTGACCATTATGCTGTAGCTTCATGCCAGATAGGACAGTTTGAGCCAGTTCTGTTTTTATCCCCGTTGCATGGAGAAGTAATTTCGATTTTCCTAGGAAAAACAGAAAGGCTCAGGAAGGGTAGGTAGGTGTTCATGATCATGCTTTGTTTTAGGCTGTTTATGCCACTTTGGATTTCATGATTTACAGAAGTGGTTTATAAATAAATTAAATGACATGAAGGTAAAGTGTATGCAATTTTACCATGGCCTCTGTTAGGACAGGGAGTCTCAGAACTGTTCAGCTGACCCTCACAGCAGGTCTGAGTTTTCAGGATATATATACAATAAATGCGCATGTACCAGATCTCCCCTGTGTTACCCCCCCTCTTAGGTTGATATCCAGAACATAAGAGCCACTCATAGTCCTAGGGCCAATCTTATCTTCCCAGACTTCTAACTCTTCCTGTCATGTGTACCACCATGTGTTGACCACTGGGATGCTGGGGTTCTGCCGATAGAGAGGAGGAAAACCCCACAGGGCCCCAAGTGCAGATGGGTAGGCATCCCTGCACAATTTCTCCACTCCCACAAGCTCCACTTGATCTTTCTCACAATAGGACTCACTCCTTGATGTCTCAGCAGGCTTTTTCTTGACATTGGAAATAGTAGGCTGGACACTTGATGCGGTGTTCAAATAAAACTTTACTGTTAGTCAGCAAAACTTTACCAGAATCAAAAATCGCAAAAAAGAATCATTGTTGTCTCATGGCATAATATCAACAAAAACTTCCAGCACCTTAGTCCTCCCACTGTCCAGATATCTGCAACGGTATCCCTTCCTGGTGACAGGAAAGTAGAAACATTTTCTCCTCTTAAAATGGGTAAGAAGTTGGTGGTAAAAAGCTTCCTCCCATCACAAAATAGAAAAAAAACAGTTCTTTTACCCAACGAACTATAATCCCCATTTAAGCTGGATGCAAGGCAAAGCAGCGTCCTATCCCATTCCCCTCAGGCAGTGGAGACTACCCTCCTGAGCTAGGAGCAGGAGAATAAAAACCCACCTCTCTCAAAAAGTCAAAACTCTTTCTTCGCTTGTTTTCTCTGCAAGGGCAGTTGCCGCCAAGTCCATAAAGGCACTGTTAAGAATATTGTCCTTGTTTCCCAAAAATTCTGTAGGTTATGGGGCCTACTGGGATCCACCAGGAAAAACGTACTCCTCTTCCAAAACCAAAATATATAACCAACCATGCTCTGCACATGCTCAGTCAAGCTTTTATACTATTGAACTGACCAATCCCAGCACCCAAGGCAGGAAAAAATATTAGGGTTGTCCAAAAAGTGTCAAAAACATCTCCCTAAAGATGGAAAAGGGAAAAATTAGTGGTAAGAGAATGAGATTCCTCTTATATCCTCCCTCTGCCAAAAAAGAAAAAAAAATGTGGATCAGGGAATCTGATTCAGATCTTTTTTCTTTATTCCTACCCTCTGCAGGCATAATCACAAAAGATACATAGAAACAGTATGTTGCGTGCCCCGTCTGCACCCAGCCCGCACACGGGCCTGCTCACCTCGCTATCTCCTCTGCAGGACACGGGTCGGCCTCTCCAGCGGCAGCCGCAAGCTCCTCCAGGCCTCAGCGTCCTGTGGCAGTGGTCGCCGGGCCTTCCACTGCGCACCAGGCCTCACGCTGGAGTTCGGCATCCCCAGTGGCATTAGCCACACCCCTACCCACGCGCGCGCGGACCACCTGGCCTCTTGTAGGGCCAGGGGAGGGTCCTAGCTCCGTGGTGCACCCTGATTGAACGTACGACATAAGGAAGTCCCTGCCTGCACTTCCTTGCCTTGGCAATCGGGTCGGCACTGTAAGTGTACAAGTTTGCCTCCGCATTCACAGTCTTGTTCCAGCCTTGTTCCAGCATCCTACTGTTTCCAGCATCCTACTGTTCCAGCCTTGTTCAGCATCCTTCTGTTCCAGCATCCTTCTGTTCCAGCGTCCGTCTGTTCCAGCGTCTGTCTGTCCTGTCTCCCCAAGTAGTACCCTCAGACTGTCTCTCTGGTACTGACCTCGGCTTGCTCTTTGACTTTTCTGTTCGCTGCCTGGATCCTGACCTCTGCCTGCCTTGTGACATCATCTGACCTCTGGAACCTGACCCCTGCTTTGTTGACTACTCCTCGGACTGATCCTTGGATTCTGACCTCGGTTGCCATTGACTACGTCTCCTGATTCTGGCTTTGTCCCTTGCATTGTCATCGCCTACGCTGTACTGGCTTTCCTTGCTCCTCCAGACCTACAGCCTAGAGTCCAACCATGCTCCCTTGCTGTTCGTGGGCACGCCTCTCTACCACCTCTCCAGGAGACCCTGCGAGGCCCACCTAAGTCCAAGCAGCCCGGGTCCCTACGGGCTCCACCCGAGGGGACCACGGGCTCCCAGTGGTGAAACTCATCCTAGTCTCTGTCTCCTCCTGTGCTCCACCCCCTGGGGGCAGGTGCTTCCTGGTCCCTACCAGGGAGCTGTTCTCCACTGCTCCAGGACAAGGGTCCACCCCCGAGCTAATTAAGCTAGATATTACACTTAGATGCAGCTCCAACACTGCTCTGGTGGGGGTGGAAGGGAAATGGAACCAAAGGGTTACTAAGAGCCAAGAGTAACAGATAAGTATGAGAGAAAAAAAAGTGCGAAGCTTGCTGGGCAGACTAGATGGGCCGTTTGGTCTTCTTCTGCCGTCATTTCTATGTTTCTATGTTTCTATCCTGCTAAAGTAGACAAAAAGTTTTTCCCATGTTTCATGATGATTCAGCAAGTAGGCGGGTTAGGTTTTTGTATTTAAAAGTCCCTTAAACTTGTGTGACCTAGCCTCGTTTTGGTTCCCGTACCTGAAGGTAGCGGCAGGAAGGCTAAGGTAATACTTGCTTTTGTTTCTATAAATAATTTCTTTGTTTCGTTTAAAAACCTCTTATATAATTGGATTTACAGAAATGGCAAGTGTTTCTGAATAGTTTTGAAAATGACTTACCAGTATCGCTTGGTTTGTGTAATTTATACATCCTGTACAAATGTAAGTGTGTATAATCCTTTTATTAGTAACTGTTCTAATATGGGTTTTTAGACAAACTTTTTTTTTGGTACTTTATGCCACTTTGTATGGCTTTTTTTTAGAATTTTGTATTAATCCTTGTTGATTATGCATTCCTCCCACTGAGGAAGCCTAGTTTGGTGAAATGCAAGGCCTTTGTTGGGGCTAGAATATTCAATGATTGACTTTTTGATCAACTGACATCTAGTATCTCCCGAGTCAAATAGAAGGCAGAAGCAATGAAAGGATTCATGCACTATGTTATGTGATGTTGACATTGTGATACTCTTTCATTGAAGTATGCAAGAAGATACATATGTCTGATTGAGAACTGATACATTGGAATCATGGCCATTTTACATTTGAAGTATGAATAATTTCATCTGAATTTTTAACATATTTTGTGCAATAACAGTTTTGTATATTTTGTGGTGGTGTTAAATTTTGTTTTTTCTATATAAAATAAACATTGTCTACAAAATATAAATATATTTTTTTTTATAAAGTTTTCCATGAGTGTTCTTTGTTAGTGGATATATGATATAATTTTCTAGAACACTTTAGGGTTTTTCTACCCTTAGACACTTTTGGTCTTTTCATCCCTCCACCTCCTGTAAGGGGCTGTTACGGGGTAGCAGAAGACTGTTCTCCTCTGAATGAGATTCAGCAGAGCTGGAAGGCAGCAAACCTCAGCCAGCCTGCGGCCCCTAAATGTTTGCTGCCCTAGGCACAGGCATGATATGTGCCTATTGACACATCCAGGGCTATATATGCACACACACACACACAAAACAAAGTTTTATATTTAAAAGTATGACTGCCAATTTTCAAAACAATATGTCTGGATGGGAAGCCCATGGGGGTTCTTGTACTCGCGAGCCTTATAAGTAAAAGTATGCTTATGCATGCTTTCCTTTTGAACTGTTCTCTTAGGTACTTTTAGGATAGACAATTCTCAAAAAGCCCTTTTACCTGGGTAAATCAGTATTTACCAACATAAATGACTTTAGAAAACTGTCCTATTATGTGTTTGTACAGGACTGTTAGGGGATGGATGGTGGTGGATGGACGACTGTTGAGTTTAATTATTAAAACCTCTGGAGGAAGGGGATGGCCTATGGGCCTGAAAGTTAATGGTGAAGGAGGGGGGTTCAAGGCTGAAAGTTTGCTTAGGGTACCTACGACCCTTGCACTGGCCCTGCATCGGCCCAAAGAATAGCAAAACCAGTTCACCTTCTACTCCCAGCCCATCCCCTATTAGTCTGATGGGCAAAAGTCAGGTCTGGGAATGAAACCCAGGTCTCCACCCTCACTAGTAGGATTCAGTGCTGCCACTGAGCCATCCCACCTGTAATGCAGGTGAGACCCACACCGTGACAGCCGAGTCTGCCAAAGTATCTCAGTCCTAGCACACGTGGTGCAGATACGCCAGTCCTGTGCATCTCCAGAGACAAAACTGCTAAGTTTTGTGATGTTTGAAGTGAATTAATGCCCATCAGGATGAGAGACCGCAATCTCTTTGTACTGTAGACTGGAGCTAGATTGTAGCACAGGACTCCAGGGAATAAAAGCTAATAAGCTAATAAACACATTATCCAGCTAGTATCCCAGCAGCCCACATCACAAAAACTATTTCGAAAAAATTGTGTAAAACTGTTAGGTGTTGCCTGAAGAGGAATGCATCCCTGAACTCTTGGAAGAACTGCAAACCCAAATACAGTTTTCCATTTGTGTCTAGACCATATTTTTTTTTCCCCAAACAGCCTTTGATGTACGTTCCCAATGAAATCATCCAGATCCACCTGCCTTGGTCTATAGGGCTGAACATTCTTACAAGTAGAGAAGAGAATGTAAGGGGATGCTAACAATGAAAAATGCCCCTAACATATGGTGTGCTACTTAATTGCAAATAATTAGCACATTAAAAAGAAAAAATGACTGAGAGGGATTTCGCAAGGTGTCTAGGTTTAAACAATTCTTAGTTTGTTTCACTCTGTGTTGTTTTCCCTTGCTGGCATTGGGCCTGATGACACACTCTCCAGAATCAAAGTGCCTTGTGTGATCAGGAGAAGGAGTTCTCTGAGAAACTGCCTTGGTACTGGCCATCCTGTTACCATATTACTAGTAAGGCTGATACCCGGGTCGTCGCCATAGGATTGCATGGCTGCGGCGCTAGCAGGAAAACAGGAGAAATGTAGTGTTGCCACTTCTCTCTCTTTTTAGGACAGAGAATCCCACTCATTTGGGAACCCCTATCCCTGCCCTTCAAAACAGCACATTTTACAATTTCTGCAAACAATGTGACTGTACAGTCTATTTCAATGGAAGATTCAACACTCAAACAGGAGCAACCCTATCTATGAAAAGGCAACACTATAAATATTAAATCAGGCCCTAAAAACCAATACACCTCTTATTAGGAAAACAGAACTAGCAAGCAGCTATAGATCCCCACACAGAAATAATTGTAAAACTATACTAATAAGCAGAATAAATGTTTCTAAACAGCTATGAACAGAATAACATCCAACAATTAAAAATTCATAAAAACTATTAAAAATTCTCCATACACCAATAAAATATTTCAAAAAAAGCAGACACATCACATAATATTAAATAATTAAAATGTCAGTCAATCAAGAAAAATAAACTTAAAAAGCCACCTTTACTTACCCCCCTCCAGCAGCTCTCCTACTCCTCTTCCATGCAGGCCGTAGCACACAGCAGAAGCAGCAGTAGAGGCTAAGCTCTATACTCATGATCCTCTTCCTTAATGCCCATGTCTCTCACACACACCATACCAGTCATGCCCCCATGACCAGTTTCTGTCTCTCACACACCAATCATCTCCCAAACAGTCTTTGACACACACACCAATCACCTTCCTGAACAGTTTCTCTCATGCCATACACACACACAGGCTTCCCACTCCCGTGTTCTACTTACATATACAGGCTTCTCACTCTCATAATCACTTTCTCTGTCTCACACACACTCACCAGTCTCTCACTCCCATGCTTGTTCTCTCCACATGCACAGGCTTCTCATTCCCATAATCACTTTCTCTGTTACACACACACACACACCAGTCTCTCTCTCATTTCCATGCTCGCTCTCCACTGCACAGGCTTCTCATTCCCTGAATCACATTCTTTCTCTTACATTCACACACACCAGTCTCTTTTTCTCACACACACACCGTCACCTTACCAACCAGTCTCTCTCTCTCATGCATGCACACACACACAGACTTCCCACTCCAATGCTCTCTCACATAATCAGGCTTCTCACTCCCATGCTTTCTTTCACACACATCCCCCCCCCCCCAAGCAGGCTTCTTACGCCCATGCTTTCTCACATACCCAGATTTCTCACTTCAATGCTTTTTCTCTCTCTCTCTCACACACACACACACACACACACATCAGTCACCTCCCTGACTAATGTCTCACACTTTCACATACACATCAGCCATCTCCTTGAGCAGTCACTTTCATTGTCTCTCACATATACACACACATCAGCTCTCTGACCAGTTTCTCTCACTCACACACATGCTCTCAATCACACACAGGCTGCTTCTCTCTCTCTCTCACTCACTTCCTCTTCCCTGCCCCTCCCACAAATGGTAGCTGCAGCAGCCTCCTCCTCCAGCCCCCGCAAGCCAAGAAAGAAGAATCCCATCGGCCGTGGGAGGCTCATGCTGCTGTCTCCTTTCCTGATTACCGGCTGCTTCAATTGCTCGGGGGCCGATGCTGCAGCCGCCGCTGCTGCTTTATCACGCGGCACGGCTCTTTCTCCTTCCCGCGCACCGCGTATCACTTCCTGTTCCGTGTCACGGGGGGGGGGGGGGGGCGGGGCAGGCGCAGGAAGAAGAAAAGGCCCAGCCACAAGTGCCACAGCTTTTTTTAGCACTGCTGCCGTTCCCACTGGGCTTGAACGTGTTTATAGCCCGGCGGCAACGGCAGCAGGGAAGAAAGAGCAGCGGGAGAGACCGGGAACACGCAACACAGCAGCCGGAGCTTGGCGACACACCAGTGTGTCGCGACACACCGGTTGAGAACCGCTGCTCTAATGAATCTTCGTCATGTTCCAGTCTCAAGTTCCACTTCTTCGCCTGGAGTCTGCTTCGCGCTCAGCATGGTCCGCAACCAGCCATGGGCGGCTATGTAGGGCGTGCTGCGATGCAGTTTTCACCCAGTACTTTTGCCTGGGCCCTGAATCCTTGCCTGAGACCTCCAAGTAACCTGAATCCTTGTCCGAGTCTTCTGAGTAACCTGAATCTTTGTCTGAGTCTTCTAAATGTCCTGAGTCCTTGTCTGAGTCCTCCGAGTATCATGAGTATCCAAGTCTTTGTCTGGGTCTCCCAAGTATCCAAATCTACATCTGAATCCTCCAAGTATCCTGAGTCTTCATCTGAGTCTTCTTGTTCCTGCCCTCAGCCTTGGTCTGGCCTCAAGCACTTGTTGTTCCTGTTAGGGTTTGTGGGTATGTGGGTCCTGGGTCGAGGTGAGAGATGGTATCGCCCACAGGGAGGAGCCCCATGAGTCTCGCCGTCGGGAGGCGAGGTCTCAGCTTCGGGGTGCATGGAACAGCAGGTACTGGAGAGAGAGCAGAGAGAAAGAGAGCTGAGAGGATAGAAGGAGCTAGAGAATGATGGCTCCAGGGGTTGGAGCCACAGAGTGTCAGCACTGGGAGCTGACGTCAGAGATAGCTCGGAAGTCCTTGAGTCTCTATTGAGCAGTAGAGTGACACTGCCCGCGGAGCGGGGAGTGTATTATGAAAGTCACACAGACACAGAGATGCCACGAGGTCTGTGAAGTGGGGAATACCCAAAGAGGAGTCCTCTGTAGAGATATTAGGGCAATGATCCGCAGAGCAGGGTACACCGATGAGGGTTCCTCAGTTGAGATGATACAGCAATGGTCCGCAGAGCGGGGTACACCGATGAGGGTTCCTCAGTAGAGAGGTAATGGTAGTGGTCTGCGAAGTGGAGTACTCACTTGTAGAAGTAGAGAAGGTTCCAGAGGAAGCCCTGGGGAATAGGGCAGGCAGCGGTTCTAGGCACAAAGCCCTCCAAGGAACGGATAGCCAGAGACAAGGAAAGAGCCCCCAAGGAATGGGTACCCGGGAAGTCTCAGGCCGAGGAAGCAGGAGCTGGAACGGGAAGTCCGTAGTGAGCGAAGCAGGTTCAGCAATGAGGGAATTCTTTGCCACGTCGTAGGCAGGCAGGGCCAGTCAGCTTAAGAGTCCACGATGAACGACGTCATCCGGGGGGGACGCCCCCGAGGTTCCCACCATGAAGTGCATAAGACTGGCCCAAGAGAGCGCGCGTGCACCTAAGGAACTCCAAGAGCAAGACGGCGGTCAGCAGCGTCCACACCATCCAGGGAGGCCCGGGAACAGGGGCAGGCAGGCCGGCGATAGCTGGCGGAGGCTGCAAGTCGACCCGAGAAAGAGAGAGCAGAGAGACGAGGTGAGCAACAGTGGTCGCAGCCATCTGCGACCGACGGGTGTAACAATAGGAGGTAATGCAGTCTCTGGAATTAACAAAACTTACTTCATATAAGAAGCAAAAAGATCAGCAGGTGGACATAAAGGAATCTGAAGAAAATTAAGAATTCTCAGGTTCAAAGACCTGAGAGAGTTCTCAATATTTTCAATTCTTCATGAGAATAAAGATAAGTCTTTAATGATCAGGGCCAGTGCTTGGTTTTTTGCTGTCCTGTGTGAACAATTACTGTGCTGCCCCCTCTCACACCCGATTCATTCAGTCTTTGTCCCAGCCCAATCTATATTTAAAAACTGACATGCAGACCCTCACCAAATACAGAATGAAGAGATCAGAAAATATAAACAGAAATGTGCTTAGAAGAACTGAACTGCAACCCACAACAAACCTGCTCTATATGCAGAGCAACCATGGAAAAACAGAAACATTACCATTCTTCATAAAACATTACATAATAAAATCAGGAAATATAAAGCATCAATCATAATAGTAAAATCATATTCATAAAAAGAATAAATATTTCAAACTAGTTAATGAATAAGAATATCCAAAATTTCCCAAATACCAATAAAATATTTCAAAACATCTGATGAATAAAAGATCCAATAATTAAAAAATGTTCTATTCCCCCCCACCAAAATTAAATATTTCAAAAGAGCAGAAACATCAAATTACACCCAATAATTAAAACTAATAATAATTTTAAAATCTCCTGCTCTCCAGACCTCTGATCTTTTGATTTCAGTCACCCTGAGATCATCGTGATTGGGGGAGGTAGGGCCGTACAAATTTTATCTTCCCTCTCACACACACGCACAATAACACATTCATTCCCTCACACATTCTCTCTTTCACATACACAGGCTCCTTCTCCCTCAAAGATATATTATGTATGTGTATGTGTGCTTATGAGAGCATATATGTGACACATAGGCTCTCACAGTTACACAAACATTCACAAACACACACACAAGTACACAGACTCCCACAGACACAGCTTGCAGAGATGGTTGTGACATCAGAGCCAATATCCAAATAGGACGTAGTCTCCACATCATTTATCACCACCACAAAAATGGGGGACTTGCCAAAAGCCGTAGCCTTTTTCTTCTTCTCTCTGGTGTTTCTCACTCTTGCCATGTACCTTCTAACTCCGGAGGTAGATGATACAATTCTGATGCAGTAGTCTGGAGTCCACCCTCCTGGGGAGTCCCTGGCCTAGTTCCATCAGGAACTACAGTTTCAGTTTTCTGATAAGCTGCATCTTCATCTTCTCCTCAGTTGCTTCATGCACCTCCCCAATTTTTCTTCACTCTTCGTTCACCTTGGCAGTCTCAGCTGTAGTAACTGGCCTATGGCAATGATAGAAGATCAGTTCTGCCTGACCACTTTTTGGGAGAAGATCCTGGAATTGCTTCCCCTCCAACCCCTCTGACTGGATACCTTGTGTAGGGATCTTGAGTGGACTCTTCCAGCTGAAACTTCCTGTACAACTCCTGTTGATGGAAGTTTAATGTATCTTGTTTCTGTTCATTCTTTCCTGTTTTTGTCCCATTTTTTCTTGTTGATGGCCTAGTTTCTCAACCATCCTGGTGAGATTCATGATTGCTACCACTGTGGAATCAACATCATTAATCACGGAGGTCTCCACCCATTCTCTTTGTGCAACTTGTGGAAGAGTTCTATATTTGTTGAATACTAGGATCTGGTTCACTTCTGACCAATCAATTGCCTCTTGTATTATCTCTTGGAATGTGATGCGAGGGTTTCCCTGTATAGATGTTTCACCTCTCTTCTGAGATATGCATCATTAAGCCTTGCCAAAAACTGTTCCTTCAGCATGAATTCTAATTCCCCAATGCATGTTCTGCCATGAAGCACTACCTTGGCCAATAGATCCTGGATACTATAGACAAAACTTCAATCACTTTCTTTTCTGGATTGGCATTGGTCACAAAATTCTTTCAGTAGTAGACCAATTGGTACTTTATCATTTTACAAGCCTTTCAATAACGTGAATATGTTGTCTTTGCTGCTTTCATCTGGCTTTGCCAGCAATCTTACTATGTGCTTTGTTTAACCCTTGAGATTGTGTTTCATGATCTCCACCTGAAGATCTTGTGAAAGCTGGAGAACCCATAACACATTCTGTGTTTATGTTATGCATTCTTCCACTGTCAGATCACCATACTTCATAGGTATTCCATCAAAATCAGGAATCTTCTTTTCCTGAGGGATGTACAATGTAGAAGTTGCAAGAACTGATGAATCAGATTGTGAATGCAATTCCCCAGTTTCATCTCCCGATGCCTCCTGTTCAACAAGCTCAGCCCCCTGGCCACTGTGCCATCTATGAGATGGTCCAAGTTGCTCCAGTATGTCTGACCTTCTTTTGTCTTCAGGAAGAAGACAGGTAAGGAGATTAAGTTTATTAACACAAGCTCAGATATACCATAGCACAAAACTCAGTGAAAACCAGTTTAAAAACCATGTGCAAAACAACTTTCTAGATAAATTCTAGACTATTTTCTAGGTGTTTTCTAGACTATGTTCTAAATACTGATCTAGGACCATAGTCTTTACTGTGTCCTAGGGTGCCATTTTATATAAAGATCTACAACTAAAAGGTGCATTTTAAAAGCCTGGTGTGTGCCGAAATTAGGGAATGCACAAAGAAGCTGGGCTTGATTGCACCAATCGTGTGTTAAAAAGCACCTATATATGCATGTAAATTTCATGGTGCGCACATCTCAAAAATTTCAAAAAAGGGGCAGGTAGTGGGTGTGGTCTGGGAAGGGCATGGGCATTTTGGGTCCTGGATAATAGATGTGTGCATAAATACGTAAATGCTCCAGCGCGTGCTGATGTCCACTGCCATGTAATTTTACTTCTGCTATGGATGATGTGTAAATTATAAAATAAAAGGGTCAAGCCATTTCTGAGGGGTTTAAAGGGTCTGGGGTAACTGGGGGGTGTATAGGCTATCAAACAAGGGGAGGTTGGAGGACCTAGCCATTAAATGGGCAACGTGGTGGGCAAACTAGTAAACTGTGAATAACTTGGGCTTTTAAAATCCTCTGACTTATGCCAGTAGTATTTACACAGCCACTGAAAATTAGTTGCACATGTGCATGCAGCCAGGCTATTTTATAGCATGCATACATGCATATATGTGCACATTTTATAAAATAGCCATGTCCCTGGGCGTAGGCCGATTCACATGTGCAAATGTACGCCTGTACGCCGGTTTCAAAGTTACCGTTCCTGTTTCTAGATCCTGTTCCATGAAGCCAAATGTAAATCCCCACTTATGGGAGGGGCCACATAAATAACTCCCCTCTGAGCTGTATGATTGGAATGTGTAACACACTTATACAACTAAAGATTCTCCCAGGGATAGAGGAGAAGCTGGAAAAAAATGAAAGACAAGATAAAATAAAATAAACACAATGTATTACTGTTGTAAGTAGTGCAAGCAAAATCAGTATGTATAGTGCATATACATTTACGAGGTAATTTTAAAATTAGTTACACATGTAAAGGTTTCATACTATCGAGGCAATTTTTTAAAAGCAATTTACTTGAATAAAATGCACTTATGTGAGTAAATCCTATGGACAGTTCAATGGCATATATTGTAGCAATTTTCAAAAGCCCACTTACTCAAGTAAAGTACATTTACTCATGTAAAACCCAGTTTTACTCTATAGGATTATGATGCGCATGGCATTATAGGGAAAGAAGAATGTATTTGCATTAGAAACTAAACAAGGTCATTTTTCAAAGTGCGTTAGGGCCTTTTCGTGGGTGTTAGGGCCCTAATGCCCACGATAACGCCATAACACATTCGTTATTTATTGCATCATGAAATGCATATGCAAATTTTTAAATTTTAGCCAAAAGGGATGAGTTTGGGTGGAGTTTATAAAAATGAGGGGCATTTAACGTTGCATGTGATAGCGTAACACATGTTTTAATGCCGGAAATAACCACACCTTTTTTCCTGGAATTATACCCGAAACAGGATTTGCAATATTCATTACAAATCCCATTTTGGACGGGAGGGGGGAGGGGGGAAGAGAAAGAAAGAGAGATAGAGAGAGAGAGAGATAGAGATCAAGCATCTCTGGGGTGGCACACATATTAGTCATCTATTTATACCAATGTAGGAGGGTCAACTAGTAACTCAAGGTGAGGTTTTGGTGGTGGTCTAGGATTTGGGGGGCAGTCTTACATGCACAGTCAGTGGTACGAACAGCACAGTGCACATCAGCAAAGATTTGATGTGATGTGGAATGAGGAAAGGTACACAAAGATGAGATTTGTACAATGGATTCGCACCCTAGCTTGATGCAGTGTGATGCATCTAGGTCAAAGTTGGCTTTTTAGAAATTATAAGGGAAAACCACTAGCCCTATCCTATATCTCGCTTCAAAAAAATTAAGTTTGGGTTTCAAAATTTCATTCTAAATTATAGCCAGAATATTAGCATACATTCTCAGTTTAATCCCAGGTAATAGTTGAATTCCTTACACAAACTTCTCTATCATCCAGATGAGTGATGAAGTAGCTGCTGCTGTTTGAGAGATCCGTGATCCATATGGACCAGATGAGCCTCATCAAATTAAAAGAAAATTCCCTTTCTACTCTGCATAAGTTCACAGCGAATCTTCTGAACTTCCTTGCAACTAAATTAGATTAATTCTAATAGTATGCACTGTTCATCTAGCTTGAAATAAAACCAAAATCAGGAAATATTTTTTTAAAAAATCACCTTTCTTTCCCTCGCTACAAAATAACAAACAGCTATCTATTTCAATACTAATGGATAAGTACTTCTCGTCATATAATGACCACAAGAAGATCAAATTTGATTTAATGACTGGAAAAGGAACAGTGTGCAAATCCAAGGCTCTCGTGCTAAACTTTCAAAAGGGAAACTTTGATAAAATGAGAAAAATTGTTAGAAAAAAACTGAAAGGAGCAGCTACAAAAGTAAAAAATGTCCAAGAGGCGTGGTCATTGTTAAAAAATACCATTCTAGAAGCACAGTCCAGATGTATTCCACACATTAAGAAAGGTGGAAAGAAGGCAAAACGATTACCTGCATGGTTAAAAGGGGAGGTGAAAGAAGCTATTTTAGCCAAAAGATCTTCATTCAAAAATTGGAAGAAGGATCCAACAGAAGAAAATAGGATAAAGCATAAACATTGGCAAGTTAAATGTAAGACATTGATAAGACAGGCTAAGAGAGAATTTGAAAAGAAGTTGGCTGTAGAGGCAAAAACTCACAGTAAAAACTTTTTAAAATATATCCGAAGCAGAAAGCCTGCGAGGGAGTCAGTTGGACCGTTAGATGATCGAGGGGTTAAAGCGGCACTTAGAGAAGATAAGGCCATCGTGGAAAGATTAAATGATTTCTTTGCTTCGGTGTTTACTGAAGAGTATGTTGGGGAGGTACC